>NW_015174273.1:2192182-2294163 GCF_001447785.1 Gekko japonicus | reverse complement strand
ATTTGTCTCAGCCCACTGTTCCAGCCTATCTAGATCATTTTGAATCCTGACTCTCTCTTCTTCAGAATTGGCAATCCCACCCAGCTTCGTGTCATCTGCAAATTTGATAATCATCCCCTCTATGTCTTCCTCCAGGTCATTTATAAAAACATTGAATAACACCGGGCCTAGGACCGAACCCTGTGGCACTCCATGCAAGACTTCCCTCCATGTAGACGCAGAGCCATTTACGAGCACTCGTTGGGTACAGTTTTTCAACCAACCATGAATCCATCCAACGGTTGCACCATCCAGCCCACACTTGACCAGCTTATCCTCAAGGATATCATGAGAAACTTTGTCAAATGCTTTACTGAAAACTAGATACACTGTATCCACAGCATTGCCAGAGTCAACCATTTTAGTAACTCTGTCAAAAAAGGAGATAAGGTTGGTCTGGTATGACTTCTTCTTGCTCTTCTCCAGTCTTCCGGCACAACACCAGTACTCCAGGACATCTCAAAGATTAGAGCCACAGGCTCTGAAATAACATCTGAAATTTCTTTTAGCACCCTGGGATGCAAGCCATCCGGCCCTGGAGATTTGAAAGTATTTAAGGCAGCTAGATGCTTTCTAACCATTTCCTTACTTACTCTGGACTGGCAGTTCCTCCTTCCTTCATATGTCCTACATTCTTCAGTTTGTATACAGCTCGCCTTATGGTTAAGGATGATTGGGGGCTTGCAGTCCAAGCCCTATGTGGAAAGGCTGAGGGACTTGGGAACGTTCAGTCTGGAGAAGAGAAGGTCGAGGTGGGGACATGATTGTTCTCTTTAAGTATTTGAAGGGCTGTCACTTAGAGGAGGAAACGGAGCTGTTCCTGTTGGCAGTAGAAGACAGGACTCACAATAATGAGTTTAAATTAAGGATAGGAAGATACCGGCTGGATATTAGGAAAAACTTTTTTTACCGTGAGAATTGTGCAACAGTGGAATCAGCTGCCTAGGGAGGTGGTGAGCTCCCCCTCACTGGCAGTCTTTAAGCAGCGGCTGGACAAACACTTGTCAGGGTTACTCTAGGCTGACCCTGCATTGAGCAGGGGGCTGGACTAGATGGTCTGTATGACCCCTTCCAACTCTGTGATTCTATGATTTTATGCTGAATGGCTCCAATGGAAGCCATCTGAAATCAGCTTGTTGTAACTTGGCATGGGATTGCACTGTAAGGCTGTCATCTTCAGAACACTTACTTGGGTGTAAGCCCTGTGGAATAACATGGAACTTACTTCTGAGTAAACATGACTAGGATTGCACCATTAGTCTCCCAAGACCTATACCAACACCCTAATAACTATCCCCCATTGGCTAGCCCACCATGACCTGGATGGCCCAGGCTAGCCCAATCTTGTCAGATCTCAGAAACTAAGCAGAGTTGGCTCTGGTTAGTATTTGGATTGGGAGACCACCAAGGAATATCAGGGCCACAATAGTAAAATCACCTCTGAACATCTCTTGCCTTGAAAACCCTCTGGGGTCAATATAATGCAGCTCTGACTCGATGACAAAACAAATGGCTATCCCACATTCTAGCCTCTTATATGCTGCTGAAGTCTTTCGCAATGAGCTTGTTATCTTTAAAGACCCCAGGCTTTCCTTTCTATCAGTCCTTTATACCATGCTGCCGTTCATTCATACTTCCCCTTTGGAGTTGTTATAATTGTAATATATCTGGGTGCATAGATCTAGACTACCAGAATGAAGAATGCTATAGGGAAAAAAACTAATGTAATGTATTCTTAAGGCTAATCTACAAACTACCAGTTCTCTAGCACTATAAAATATAAGGGGATTTCTGTGAATTATGAATTGTATCACTACAATAATTCTTTACCTCTCGTACCATTTAAACTCTTCCGTTTTGGTTTTCTACGCTCAATGTCTATTTGACTCTCAAATACAATGATGTCATTGTTTTATTGGTTTCTTTTTCACTGGTCCTTCCTGGATTCAGTTAACATTTTATTACTTAATTTGTGTGTTCCTCTTTTGGCTCTGTCTAATCTTTCTCCTCTGCTTTCATTTTATTCTAATGCTTGCTTTGTGTTCTTCCAGTTCTTTTCTTTCTTTTTTCTTTTTTAAACCTCAGCTTTCTTCTTTCCCAACTTATTTGAGTGCTTTTTCCTTAGCTGCTTGGACTAGGGTTGCTAGCTCTGAGTTGGGCAGTTCCCAGAGATCTTCGGGATGGAGCCTAGGAGGGTGGGGTTTGGGGAGGGGTGGGACTCCAGGTGGGATATAATGCCACATAGTCCACCTTTCAAAGCAGTCATTTTATCCCGGGGAACTGATCTCTGTTGCCTGGAGATCAGTTGCAATCCCAGGAGCTATCTCAAGTTTGTCATTAGGGATGCTTGCTGCCGTGCACTTGTGAATTCTTGGAAACTAGTGGAAGTCCCACAAGCCTTATGAAGACTAACAGCTTGATAAAGATATTGATTCGAAACAGGCCTGTCTTGTAGTACTAACCTTGATGTCGTCATGTTCTGAGGGACTTATCTTCGGCTGTTAAAGAGAATAGTTCTTTCTGTTCTTACAGCATAAAGGCCCCGGTCACACAGCAAAGTTGCCGCAGGAGAGGCACGGATGGTGGGCGGATTATCCGGGCGCGATCACTTCCCAACAACTGGGAAGTGGAATGCACCCGTAGCTTACCGCCGACAATGCGCGTTAAAAAACTAGTACCTCCGAGGTACTAGTAAACGTTTGCCACGGGCTGCCTCCAGACACCCATGGTGTGATCGCACCAGTGCGCGGCATTCCCCTCCGGTCCCTCGTTTACCCGCTGGTGCCGAGGGAAGGACCCGTGGTGTGCCGCCGGTGCATCTGATCGCGTAATCGCGGGTCAAACTGCGCCGGGGCAATTAGCCACGCCTCCCCCGCGCGATATCCGGCCCGTTTGATGGGGCCCAAAAAAGATTTTTCATAGGCTCAGTCCCTTTAAGATTGTACTTCAGCAGGGTTTATGCCCCACTTGTATGTTTTTAATGTAATTATGCACTTTGTACTTTATTTGCACTCTGCACAATAGCTTTATATTACTATAAATGTTTTTGCAAAAAAACAGATTTTGTTTACATTCTTCAAGGTTGCTTTTGTATGTTTGGTCGATTCTACCACCTGGAAGTTGGCAACTCTGGCTGCTCCCCATACATTAAATTGATTTATATAGAACATTTAGATGCCACCTTTCTAGAGATCTGCTCAAATATATCCCACAAAGAAACCATTAAAATTATCAATAATAAACAAGCTATAAAAATGAGCCATTAAAACCACTTAAAAACAAGCAAGAACATAAAAAGAGGCTAAAACAGTAGCCTAAAAACAATATTAACAAAACAGTCTTCATACATGACCTCCTGAGACCCAGTCTATTATGCCACTTCCATTTTTTTAGAAGTCTTTCTCCCCCCCCCCAAAAAAAATTCCCTTTGGTATTCTCCTAACCACATTGTAAGGGTATCCTCTGCCACTTTCCTCCTCTTTTGTTTCACCTTTCTTAGTTTACCTACTTCTTTTCAGTTTGCATTAATTTGCATTGAAACTCACCTGCTTGAATTCTGTACTTTGACCAAGGAGACGTGGTCCAGAGCCACACTCAGCTAGTACTTATTTATTTTACTTCATTTTTACTCTGTTTTTCTCCCCAGTGGGGGCCCAAAGCAACCAACACTGCTCCAGTCAGGGTGAGAGAAAGTGACTGGTTCAAGGTCACTCAGCAAGCAGAGTGGAGATCTGAACCTGGGTCACCCAGATACTAGCCCCAACACTCTATCCATTACACCATACTGTCATTGTGTGGCCTAAGCCAGTCACTGATCTTCAGGCCACATAGATTTAGGGTTGCCAGATCTTACCTCCTCACCAGTCAAGGGTGGGAGGGAGCTTTCTGGGAATGGGGGGTGGGGCAACATGCTGCACATGATGTCCCAGATGTGGTGACATCATGCGGAAGTGAAGTCATCATGCCGGGGATGTCACACGGCAATGCTGCAGTATTTAGGGCAAAACTCTATGGTTACTATAGAGTTTTGCCCAAAATACCACAGCGTCACCATGCAATGTCCCCGGCATGATGATGTCACTTCCATATGACATCATCACATCAGAGATGTCACACCAGGTCATGGCCGTTGGGGTGGGGCTTCTCCTGCCAGCCAGCTGGCTGGTGGCAAGCAAGACCCTGTGAAATCAGGGGATCCCCCGCTCCCACTTGGGTGCTGGCAACCCAACACAGATTTGTTGCAAGAATAAAATGGAGAATGGACAGTTTCCATGTAAGCTTTTGGCCAGGAGCTTTTGTTGTTTAATTTTCTTTAGTTTCTAGTTCTCTAGAAATTTCATCCCTGGAAAGTCATGGCCTTCCGAGAAATGGGGAGTTATATACTCCCCATTTCTCTAAATGTCATGAGATTCCATATACAATGCTTATCTGGGTCAATTCCATTAGGACTGAAGACTTACGGTGGAGGCAAAGAGGCACTTCTACAAGCCTTTGTGGCATCTACTTCATTTATATGGAGACCCAAAGGGGGCTACAATATTCTGCCTTCCTCTCGCTTATCCTCATAACAAACCTGGGTGCTAAACTTTTTAAAAACCTGAGGTATGGGTTGAGCTAATCATGCTAAGTGTAATCCACCTTTTTATGCTTAACTAAAAGAATACATTTTGATTCCTTAATGGCATTGTTCCAGAGGGTAGCCTCTTTGAAAACTAAAATAACAAGAAGTCCCATGGCACCTTAAATGCTAACATATGAATTGTGGAATCAATTTTTGTGAGCTTTAGCCTACTTTGTCAGACACATGCTCTAATGGACATGTGTTCTCAGTTTTCCAGCGTAATTCGTTTTCATAAAGGTGAGGTTGATGAGCATCATCAATATATCTAATTCTAAAAATGACCAAATCTGTGAATACTTAAATCCAGAGTCTGGAGCCTCTTTTTACAATCCTGAGAAAAGCCCCAGGTTAGCAGAAAAACCTGAAATCTAAGAGCAAATACACTGGGGGCCAAACCCGCCCCCAAATAATAGAAGCAGAGCCTGTAGCTTTAAGAAACAAATGCTCTCTGTGTCCTTTGCTAGGCAACCCACAACAGAATTGCCAGTTGAAGCCTTGGTTTCTGCCAGTAAAAGTCAGGGGAGCACGGCCCTTTCCAGAGCTGTTTTGGCCTTTGAGGGAGGACTCTTTGGGGCTAGGGCTGGCAGCAACCACTAGGTGACTTGGTACCCTGCAACTTGCATGACTCACCCACCTCCCAGCTACTTGCTACTGTTCAACAGCAGCCACTCCAGGAACGCCAGTGTGGTGTAGTGGTTAGAGTTTCATACTAGGATCTGGAGACCCAGCTTGAAATCCCAACTCTGCCATGGAATCTTCCTGGGTGACCTCGGGCCAATCACCCATTCTCAGCTTAATCTACCTGATAGGTTTTAGTGACGTTAAAATGGAGGATAATGCTATAAGATGCTATGAGGTGCTTTGGCTCTCCATTGTGGAGAAAGGTGGGCTATAGATGAAGTAAATAAATAATAAATATAGCTGAAGGTGGGGGCAGATAAAGTGTAGGTTAGATGGTGAGTGGGAAGGAGAGCAGGGAAAGTTGAGGCCATGGGGTGTTCCAGGAACAGTGAAAGAGGAAATAATGTGGGCAAAAGAATACAGGGGAAACCAAAGTACCCCCACAAGTCCTTGAGGGTTCCCTACTGCACAACTGGACCTGGCCACCACTGTACAATTCAGCCAGAGATTTTCCAGGGAGAGGCTTCCAGGGGAAGGGGAAAAGCAAAAACTGAAGACAGGGAGGGGGACAACAGTAGGCTGTCTAGTGGGTGTGGAGGAAAGAAAGAGACAGGGAAAGGGGGAGAGGCTCTGAGGGGGTTTCATGGAAGAGGAAACAGTGGGGGAGGGGAAATGAAATGCACCCCACAAGTCCTTTCAGGCCCCCCACTTGTAGTAAATAATGGTTAGTGATGGTTGCATCCACACTTCATTGGACGTTGTGTCATTGTTACACCACAACAATCATTTGCAACTGGATAGTGTTGTCCGTACAGGAAAATCCAGTCACAAAGGATTGCCTTTGTGCAACGATGGCCCAGTACGCAGCAATGTGTGCCCGCCGAGCAACACAGGAGTTGCTGTAGAGATAGGAGACAGCAGGAACATCCTGTGTTCTGTCCAAGTTGTCATTTTTGAACGTGCAAAATATGTTGTCTAATGGCAGGAAAATCTGTATCACACAAAAGAAGAATGTGCCTGCCGTGGGAGTGCCCTCGTAAGATTGGCATTTTGGAAAAAGGTGATAATAATAGGGCAAAAAGGGCAGCAAAGATACCATAACAGTGCCTGGTGTCTTAGTGGGCTGAGGAAAACAGACACTTTCGAAAACAAGGATGCATGGAAAATACGGGCTGCCCTGCTAATTTGAGTGATGTAGGAGGAGGGAGGAAATGGGAAGTGACTTCCCTGCAGCTTGCACTTTGTTAATCTTGCCGGCTGCTGGGCAAAGTGATAAGTGACGCTTGTGGGTCCCTGTTCCTCTGCTTTCTGTTGCCCTTTGCAGCCACAATCTATGACTGTTCATAGCGGTAATCCAGGAACACCAACACTGCAACTTGTAAACACCCGGTTTGAAATAGGAACATTATTTCAATAAATAATTTTTGTAGACGACAGTTGCTAGGGATGGGTTTGGGGAAAGAGCTTTGGAGGTAGGGACCTACCTGACCAGTGTCCCCATCATTGTTACATCACTTCCTGGCATGAACCGGCATTGACGTCAATGCTTCAGGATGACATTCTAGCATTCTCCCCAAACTCTGTGGTTCACCCCAATGTGTTGACATCACTTCTGGTTCATGCCAGAAGTGACAATGTGACACTTGGGGGGAGCACTGATTCACATCCCCAACACCACCTTAGCAAGCAGCAGCGGGAGGCATCAGGCTGCCAGTGGGAGACCTGGTAAGAATTGGCCACAGTCTGGGGCTGAGTCAGGCCTGCTCAAATCCCACTGATTGTAGGAGAGGCTTAAGTGCAGGTTTTAGGAGATGCTTAAGTGCCAGTTTGGTGCAGTGGTTAGGAGAGTGGACTCTAAAATGGGAGAACCAGGTTTGATTCCCCACTTCCTCACATGCAGTTCCTGGTGTGACCTTCGGTCAGTCACAAGTTCTCTCAGAGCTGTTCTCTCAAGAGCAGTCCTCGAAACAGCTCTCTCAGCCGGGTCTCCCTCACAAAGTGTTGTGGGGAAGGAAGGGGAAGGTAAGCCACTCTGAGACTCCTTCGGGTAGTAAAGGGTGGGATATAAATCCAATCGCCTCCTCCTCAAGGAGAATTCACATTTTTCATTGAAGACGTCCAGAGAAAAAATATATTTCCCTTTTCTGGTGTTTTCGCCACCTCATCTCCGCACCAAATTGGCCATTATGGTTTGGTATTGGAACTTCTGTTGTGGTTGCCAAGTGAAAAGGGGGGAGATGTCCTGTGTGTATACATATCATGTGTTTTTGATTGAATTGTTTAAATATTTTATGGATACCTTATTTTAAATGCCGATTAAATGTTTTGATGTCTGCCTCCTTAGGGAGTCTATTTGGGTGGAAAGGCAGCGTAGAACCGTCTTAAATAAATAAAATATGTAGAATGTTTTCGTTGCCCTTTAAATTAAAAGTGCTTTCAAGCAATTCCTCACTCCTTAGCTGAAAATACATGAAGAAATAGATGTGTTGAGGTAGTCCAGGTTACTAGAATCTAGCTTTAATTACTCATATCATCTTAACATGTATTATTTTAATGTTGGCATCTGAGAAGAATTACCCCCATTCTATGTTTGTTTGTCTTTAATGTTTGTATGTTTTTGAAATTTTTTAAAATAAATTTTTTTTTAAAAGCAATTCCTCAATCCTGTGGTCTCTGTCTGTGGTTCCCAAAGTATTACAGGCTTGGTTGCCACTGACTGAAGTTATCCAGACACTGGTGGCATCTAAACTGGATTGCTCCTGCTCTGTGTGGGGTGCCCTCGAGTACGGTGTTGGAAGCTTCATC
Source organism: Gekko japonicus (assembly GCF_001447785.1). Taxonomy (NCBI): domain Eukaryota; kingdom Metazoa; phylum Chordata; class Lepidosauria; order Squamata; family Gekkonidae; genus Gekko; species Gekko japonicus. Next base: position 2,286,077 of record NW_015174273.1, on the reverse strand, counting down.
TGGTCCAGAGCTTAGGCCCACGGATGCTGGCTGGAGGAGGACTTTGAGACAGTTTTGCCAACTCTGGCTTAGAGAATTCCTGGACATTTGGGGGCAGTGTGATGCCACAGAGTCTACCCTCCAAAGCTGCTATTCCTTCATGGGCAATGGATCTCCGTCGTCTGGAGACCAGTCATAATTCAGTAGATACATACAGAAGCTCTGAGCCCCTATTGAGGTGGTCAGTAGGTCTACTCAGAATCCTGCTCAGGGGCTGACTCCTAGGAAAACATTCTTAGGAGTAGATTGAACTGGAAGTTGCTTAGCAACTTTTTCTGTTCTTGGACATCTTGAAAGAGCATCCTGCTGCATTTTGTTTTGGTGTTGCTTTGACGGTAACATTGGGGAGGGTTATAAGTTTTGCTTTATGTTATTGTACCTCACCTTGGATGCATAACGAAAAAGCAACCACAACCCCTCTATCTGTTCACATGTTAAGTCAGATGGCATTCTCCGGTGGCCCAGGAGTGGAGCAGTCCTTTGGACTCCAAACCCCTGGGTTAGCTCCTCCTTCCTCCGAAGGCAGGGCCGGCAGACTCTTGAGGCACGGAGAGGGAGGGGCTTGTCCCTCAGATTCCCAATCTCTCTGGCCCTGCTTTCTGAGCAGGTTGTGGTGGACTGTGCTCTCTTAGAGCACTTGAATTGGAAAGAAAATTGAAGAGAAGATAAGAAGAAGCACGGATATTATGGAGGAGGACAGCATCAGGTAGCTTTTCAGCTTCCCTGTTTGCTGACATCCCAGTTGTTCCCTCCATTCCCAAACGCGGAAGAGCTTTTGTTCCTTCGTTGGGCCGTAGACCTGGGTAACCCCTGGGGAACGACAGACCAGACGAGTCCCACAACGCCGCGCTGAGGAGTCCTGGCAAGTTAGCTCTGCTCTCTCCCGATAGGGAGTGGTCAACGGAGCTGAGCGGCGGGGATGAGCACACCGGGGCGCTTTGACTCCGATTGAGTTCGGACGCTCCTTGCTGGCCCCTCATCTCGGAACGACGTGGGAGGCCAGGAGGACTACCCTAGGAACCACAGTAAGCGAAAAGAAACCCCATGGTTCCTGGGTTATTGCAGGTGTCTGCTGCGCCCTCGCTTTTCTCCTTTGTTGATCCTTCCCTCTCTCTCCCCATGTATAATGCAGGAGGGAGATTAGTAGGGGCAGGGAACGCTAGCCCGATGCAATAAGGGCTATAGCATTTGACTATAAGAAGGAGATAGCTAATGCCTTTTTCCTCTTAAGTGGAGTACGAGGGGTAAGAGAAAAGGGCGCCATAGGGCTTGTATTGCCTAGAGGCTTATTCATGGCAAAAGTGAAACTAGACCATGAGGAGTTTTGGAGGGAAAGGAGGCCATTTTGAGGACTGTATCCTATTTTCACGTTCAGGTCTGGGTTCAAAATGGCTGACAAGGATACCTTTTCCCAAGCCGTGGACACAGAAACTTGCTCTTTTGACTTGCCTGAGTCTTCTCCTTCTCAGCCCACGCAGGCAGTCCCATTAGGGGGAGTAGAGAACCCTGGGGTATTCCTTTCATGGTTAAAAATTGAAATGAGGAAACAGTTTAGAGTAATGGGTCAGGAGTCTCAGGACCAATGGCTAAAACACCAGGCCTGCAAGAGACATTACTGGGGAGCAGAAGAGCACTCTGTTCCTGATAAGAAAAGGAGCAAGACAACCTCTGATCAGGAATGTAGTCGTTCAATGGAGGGAGACTCTGACCCTTCATCTTCTTCCTCTTCTCCTGAGTTGGCTAAGGAGGAGGGGAAACTCTCAGAGGAGGAAGAGGAGGTGGTTCCCACCTCCCAGTCCAGACTTTTTCCACAAGAACTTTATACCAGGTTGTTAGCCAAGGTGATTAGGACCTTGGAATTGACATACACTCCTTAACCTGGTTCTTAAGGCATTATGTAAGGAGCCATTTGAACCCATGGCTACATGCCCTCTTAAGGAACTCACATTTAAGACGGGGAAAGAGCGTGGCATCATTTGGATGTGAGGAGAGCGCTCAGTTTTTACTTGGCACGAACCAAGTCCATGTATGTGACTGATGCTTTGCTCGTTTCTTTTAGGAAATCGGCCATGGGAAGGAAAGTTTCTTCTTCCTCCTTAAGTAGATGGATACGGGGTTGTATCTGTTTAGCATACCAGGCTGGGGGGCTGGAACCCCCTTAGGGAGTAACGGCACATTCTCTCAGAGGTATGGCCACTTCAGCAGCTTATAGGGTTTTCCCACACTGGACACAGTGTGTAAAGCGGCAACTTGGAAGTCTGTTCATTCCTTTACTAGACACTACAAGATTGACAAGTTGGCATCTGCAGAGGTGGCCTTTGGCCGTAGGGTACTGCAGCACACCCTGTGAGCAGGGAAGCAGAATGGACCCACCCTGGAGGGCACTGCTTTGATACGTCCCAGGAGTTTGGAGTCCAAAGGACTGCTCCACTCCTGGACCACCGGAGAATGGAAGATTTGTCTCCACTTACCGTGAAGCTTTCTTCTCGGTGGTCCAGAGTGGAGCAGTCCTTCCCGCCCGTTTTTGTTCTTTGGGGTCCACTTCCTCGCTGTATAGGGGTGTGACAGACATGGGGAGTTCTAGGGGATTAGGGGTTGGTTCCCCGCTCTTTAGTGACTGTCATATTGTTGTCCTGTATATTGTTATTGTCAGAGTAGCTTCCCCATTGGGAGCGGTTCTTTTCAGTTATTTTTCACAGTTTGGGGACAGGGGCTTGGAGTTCAACTGGGAATCTGAGGGACAAGCCCCTCCCTCTCTGTGCCTCAAGAGTCTGCCGGCCCTGCCTTCGGAGGAGGGAGGAGCTAACCCAGGAGTTTGGAGTCCAAAGGACTGCTCCACTCCTGGACCACTGAGAAGGAAGCTTCACGGTAAGTGGAGACAAATCTTCCAATCTCAGTCAGCTCAGTTGGGTTAACTTCCGAGTAACTGGATGTAAGCTTGTTGGTGGATAAATTTATAAATGAATATACTTATCATAAAATATAATTTATTTATTTAGTTAATTACTTCATTTATACCCTGCCTTTCTCCCCAATGGGGACCCAAAGCAGTTTACATTTTCTCCTCACAACAACCCTGTGAGGTAGGTTAGATTAAGGTCACCCAACAAGCTTCCATGGCATGGTGGGGATTCAAACCTGGGTCTCCCAGATCCTAGTCTAACCACTACACCGAGGTATGTACCTCTGTGTAGTGGTTAGACTTAGATCTAGGAGACTCAGCTGATAGATGGTGCATGGACCTTCATGCACAGCTAAATTTATAATTATTTTTCTGTGCTTCCATTGTCTTTCTGCCATGAATAGCTGCATTCATTCTTACACAGGAGCACCTTCAAAACTAACAAAAGTTTATTTCAGCATGAAACTTTCACAAGTCAGAGCTCACTTCCGAAGATGTTCTCGAGGAAAAACAAGTGCTCCCAAAGGGAGGTGATGGGTCCCATCTCAAACATCATGCCCCCCTTTGCAAACTGATAAAACTTCCAAAACACAGAAGCCCTCCCAAGGCTGCGTGGGTAAAGAAAGCATGACCCATGCTCAAGCTCAGTGTAAACTGGCTATTTGTCATGGCACAAGAGGTACGTGTTGGGGGGGTTCTATATAAACTGACTTGGCTGTAGTCAGTAAACATTGCTGCATTGTCCCGAATCATCAACAAGAGTGTAACGAATTCAAGTTTAGCTTTAGGCCTCTCTGTTTATCATTATGTTTTAAACTGTTTATAAGAAGGCAAGCACACTGCAAAGTCCCCTGAGGAGGTGGATAAAGCCATATGGGGTTTCTTTCTGGGAAGAAAAAAAGTTCAGAGGCACATGTGGCCACCTTGTTTCTGCACCCATTTTTCATTTTTGAATGTATCTGACCATGATGTTAAGTTGCAAGGTTCATGACAACTCAAGCCACCCAAGTGCATGAAGAGCTGCTGGGCAAAAAGTGTGATCCTAAGCAGAGTTACACCCTTCTATACTGACTGACTTCAGTGGGCTTAGAAAGGTGTAATTCTATTCAGGATTGTACTGAGATGGCCCTAAAGCTTTAAACTTGCATTTGTTCCAATAGCCTGGTGGATTATTTGCCAGGATGCAGAAATGTTTACCAACTCCAGCTGAGTTAGTTTACATAGGAAACCCACACACATGTACCTCTTGTGCCCTGATGAACGACCAGTTTACATTGCGAATGAGGACAGATAATGCTTTCTTAACCCACACAACTGTATGCATGTGAAGTTCTAGCTGTTTGCAGAGGGGTCGTAACATTTGAGATTGGACCCATCACCCTACCTGTTGGGCACATGTTCTTCATGAAAAACTGAAATCGTTTCCAGCTGCAAACAGTTAAATTATGGCCCCGGTCACATGGCAAAATTGCCGCAGGAGAGGCACGGGAGTCCTGCGGATTTTCCAGGCGCAATCTCACCCCAACATCTGGGAAGCGCAGTGCTCCCGTGGCGAACCCGTGGCTCCCTGCCGAAGGTGCGGAGTTAAAAACTAGTACCTACGAGGTACTAGTTTCCTGAAACCGCGGGCCAAGGGCAGGCATCTGATCACGTTCCCGCTGGACTTACGTGGCATCTGGCGCTCGCCGCTGTTCGTCTCCACAGGTTGCGCAACAGCACCCAACAGCACATGCGCACAAAGAGCGATTGCCAGTGCGATCGCGCGGCACGGCTTCTGTGCCGGGCTGCAGGATACCCGTCTGATCAGCATTTCCCCCGAACCACGGGACCTCAACCGGGACGTGTGCTCGGGCAGCCACGGGTTAGTTTCCTCCGGGGCATTTAGCCACGCCCCCCCACAATATCTGGCCCATGTGACCGGGGCCGAAGTAGGACACAGTAAGGAAGTAATTGATGGAGGACTACTAGGTCTTATTTTAATGTAGTTTAGAGTTGTCTTTTCCTTTTTGAGGATAACATCTGTGCACCTTGTTTCAGGGAGGCAATGAAACATGGCTAGTCCATTTCCTGACCTGGATAGCCCAGGCTAGCCTGATCTTGTCAGATCTCGGAAGCTAAGCAGGGTCGGCCCTGGCTAGTATTTGGATGGGAGACCACCAAGGGAAGTCACAGATTGTGACCCAGAGGCAGGCCATGGCAAACCACCTCTGAATGTCTCTTGCCTTGAAAACCACTTGAAGGGTGTCCACAAGTCAGCTGTGACTTGACCGCACACACAACAAAGTCCATGATGGAATGAGTTGTTCTTGTTTGGGCCTTCACTTTCTTCTCACTTTCTTCTCCCATTTATATTCAGTGGTGAGATGAAGGAGAGAGAGGGAGAGGGAGAGAGAGAATTCCGCACCACCTGGTGGAGTTATCCCTGTAAATGCAAACAGATTTCACGGGGAACTGCCAAAAGTGTTCAGCGTCATCTTTAACACCTTCTTCTTGCCATTCTACCATTAAAAAGCTATTGCCGGATTGGCTGAGGATGTTATAGAGAAGCAGGGAAGACAGGAAGCTGGGCCATAGGCTGAGAGGGTGGCAAGCAGGGGCATAAAACCTCGGGACAGGGGTTTGAAGGGAATCCAACAGGCATGATTACAAAAACTAAAAACGTCACCCAGGTAAGAAACAATGCCAAAAGCCCCATCGTGAAACAGAAGCTCTTATAACTCTGCTTGGTCAGGGAATATCAGTGAGCTGCTTACATAGGTGGGTTCATTTTGGAACATCAGAAGATATCAGAGCCCTGGGAAGTGTCCATTCTGAGGCACTGAATAACTCACCACAAGGGGCAGTGGAGGTTTTGGCGGTTCCTGCTTCTAACCACAATGGGACTTTTCAACACATCTGGCTTTCCCGTTGCTCTCTCTTCCCGCCCCCCCCCCATGTTTTTTTCAGACCATGTCAAAGATGGTTTGAAAAGATGCAAGGGAAACTTCAAGAAAAACCAGGAGAACAATGACCAGCAAACAATGCTGTCTGTAAGGGAGGGGAAAACTCAGTGCAGTTCAGAAACTGATCTGCATCAAAACACTGGTATGGAAATGGCCAGTGGTTTCAAGCTAAATGTGAGTGTATTTTGGAATGTTTCCTGCTTCTGCGCTTCCTATGCAACATCTTTGCCTGGGCATATCAGAGTGCATGATGTTTTGTGTAACCGAAAAGGTGCATACATTCCATTTTGGATGGCAAGAAAAGACAGAAATTGCAAGGGCAAGCCATTCATATGCTCTCTTTCCTCCCTCCAGTGTCTTAATGTTTGAAACCACTCCTCAGTACTGTCTTCCAAATAATTTTTACTTAGTTTATTTTATATCACTTTTCTACCCATCAGGCTTTCAAAGCCGCTAAAATCAGTACAGTGCAATACAATAAGTAATAACAGAATATCTACATAGGGTGTTATGGAATAGAATTGTGTAACATATTTAGCTAAAATAAATCCCAGTTTTCAATGTAACGCTTTCATTTAGGTGGGTTTTTTTTTAATTTGGGGGGTCATGATGCCATGTGATCTTATTTGTTTTTGTTTTTCCCCCTTATTAACTGGACCTGCTTTTCCATCAGCAAAAGAAATACTGGAGTACTTTTCTGTATTTTCAAGGAGATAGCCTTTTGGTATGCTTCAGCCCAACAGAGGCTGCTGCCACACACACTAAGTAATCCACTTCAAATCCACTTTCAGTGCACTTTCAAAGTGGATTTTGCCAGTTCACACAGTAAAACTCCAGTTGGAAAGTGCACTGAAAGTGGATTGAAAGTGGATTATTTAGCGTGTGTGGCAGCAGCCAGAGTTCTTTATATTGTTGTCTGAGTCTTTCTATCCTGCGTCTCCTCCTCTGTAGTCCTTTCCAGAAGTTACATTGCAGAGATCCAACAGAATATACTGAGAACATGTGCTACCCACAATGTTCCTGATACAAGTGGTCATCGTATTTCCTGGACAGGGAATCTCATGTATTTTCTGGCTTTAGCACATGCAAATGCATACCCTGAACAAGGTAGCATTTTGTTCACATGCTTGAAGTTTGAAAGTACTGCTTGGAAAAAATGGTAACAGCATATAGAAGAAGAAGAGATTGCATTTATACCCCACACTTCACTCGGAGTCTCAGAGTGGCTTACAGACTCCTTTCCCTTCCCCTCCCCACAACAGACACCCTGTGAGGTTGGTGGGGCTGAGAGAGCTCTGACAGAAACTGCTCTTTGAAGAACAGCTCTGACAGAACTATGGTTTGCCCAAGGCCATCCAGCAGCTGTAAGTGGAGGAGTGGGGAATCAAATCCAGTTCTCACGGATTAGAGTCCATGCACTTAACCACTACACCAAACTGGCTCTCCAGAGCACTAGAGGTGGCATGCAGTACATGTGGTTGGATCCCCCCCACCCAACCCCCCCCTTAATGCCTGAAAAAGTCCTGTAAACCATTAGATTCTTAGATTCTTTAACTTTCTTCCTTTTGGGTCAGAGTAGTTGAGTTTCAGAGCAAGCTATAGAGCTTTTGACAGAACATATTCTGATCTCTCTCAGTGTGCACACCCACAACATTTCCGCTTTCAGAGAAGTAGTCTATTACAGTCCCATCACCCAAAGAAAAGAAAGCCACACTTAAAAAAAAAAAGTTATGCTAGCTATAATATGTCCTTCACTGGTCACTAGGATTGCCACTTGCCCAAAAGTTCTTTGCAATGAAAATGAGACGCACTTAGATTTATTATTGTAAAAAGAAATATGCTGCATCTGCGGATCCTGTTATTTTTAGCATTAGCCGTATCACCTTGGACAGTGCAATGTAACTCAGCTTTTGGAACCATATTTTAAGGGCCTCGCAGCAGTTCAAAAGAGCACGAAATCGCTGTTTAAAATCTATTTTAAACACAAGAAGACATCTTTGGCAGTGGAACAATCCAGAGGAAGAGGAACAACATATAGCTAAACATTTCAAAACTTCTCAAAATATGAATGGATTAAACGAAACAGATGTGGGAAGAGAAGTAGAGGTCGGCTGGCTCTCTGGAGACCCTGTTTTGGTTCCCTCATAGCCCAGATTCCTTATATGACCTTGGATAAAGACCAAAGTTCTGACATAACCTGCCATTTTCATCCCCATAGAAGCGGCCAGTACTGCAGGACAGGGCTCCCTCTATGTGTACACATACTCAAAATCTACTTTGCTAGAGCTCTGTCAGACGTACGCAGTACCTCAGAGCAAACCTGCAACAGCATCTTGTGGTGGTAAACTACTTAGGATGAAAAAGCACTTTGCAAGCTGTTGATTCCTAACTGTTTAGCTTTGTGGCTTCTAGAGGCTCAAGGACTTAGAACAGTATTGACCCCTCGGAGAAGCCAAAGGTCCCCAGCCACAGATTTTTTTTCCCTCAGGAGCAGTATGCAGTAGAGTGTCCAACCTCAGACAACCTGTATAATCTGTAGAGCTGTTGGCAACTGTGGGTCCCCCCCCCAATGCTTCTGTTTGCAATATCCTTTGTCCTTTTCCACCCTCCTCCTGTATTTATGCCTTCTGGAAATCTTCCAGCCTAGGGAGCAACAAGAAAGGACACTCAAAGAAAGGAATGCTGGGAGAAGAGAGTCAAGGATGCATTTGAAAAGAGAAGATGATTTAGACAGGTCTTTTAATTTAACAGTGAAAGATGGTGTTCTGCTCCCCCCCCCTTTCCCAATGTAGCCACTGGGGCTATGATTATGAGGTAGAAAGGTAGCCCGCTCCTCACCAGTCAGCTTTAAAGGGACTGCACAAGACAGCCCAAAGCAGCTGAGCAGCGGGCAACGCCTCCCCACCGCTCAGCTGTTTTTTCAGGCTTTCTGCAAACCCCGTTGAAAGGGACCTCAGTCCCTTTCAATGGGGTTTGCAGGGCCACAAACCAGTTCATGAACAAACCTCCTGGTTTGATTTGTGGTTCGGCCACGAACCACAAACCAAACTGCATTTTCCCAGTTTGTGCCCATCCCTACTAATGATAAGTTTTCCCCAAAACTATTTTTTGGACCTGTTTGGGAAAACTCATAAGTGCAAGGACTTCTTTTCCAGGTAAGTAGCAACAACTTGGTTGTGGTAATTTTCCGAAGGATAACAGGGCAAAGATAAAGGGTAACTTTTATTTGTTTATCATTTCGATGAGCACTTGGTATCCTACCCAAAGGCTCTCCATGAGCAAAACAAACCCTCTTCACCTCACCCCTGCCAGTAGTTCAAAACACAACTGCTTTGTAAAAACTAAACAAAAAAAAACGGATGCAAAAGGATCATGGCAGTACAAATAATACGGAGGATCCAACCATCTTCCAAAGATGCTTCCTCCAACTTGAGAAGCTCCTCTCCCAATGGAAGAACCACTGAAGCTTGAGAATTCTCCTTAGGTTGGAGGAAGGCTTCAAACTTTGCTCCATGGAGTAGGAGGATAGAGGAAGAATTCATCCCAAATAATATTGCACCCTAAATATCTGTTATTTTTTCCTCTGCCCATAAGGTACTCTGCTCTCGATGTACTGCTAAAACAACTTGTATATATTATAAAATGTGTACATAGGACATGATTTGCATGTCTGATGATGCAATACATAGGTACTAGTTATATTTATCTGTGCTTTAGTAGTCTCAGAGCTTGATTCCTGCATTGTGCACAGGACTGCCTTTAGAAAAGCTACAGAAACTTCTGCTAATCTGGAATATGACTGCCAGATTGTTATCAGGGACCCTTCGTAGTTAGCATATTTTGCCAGGGCTCAAAGATTACAGTTTGTTTCTGGACACAATTCAAAGTGCCGGTATTCATCTATAAAGTTCTAAATGCTGAGAGAAATGTGTCTGACAGGGAGCCTTCTTATACGTGAGCCTATGTGTTGACATCAAGGATCCCCAGTTTTGGTGGTGTCTAAAGCAGAAAGGGCCTTCTCTGTGGTTGTGCCCCATTTATGGAACCCCATCCAGAGGGATAGTCATCTTGTAGGTTGCTAGATGAAGTCTGTCCTGTTTACTCAAGCTGAGCATAGTGTTCATGATGCATTCCTTTTTTTTCCTGCTTGCTGGGTATCTGTTCATGCAGCTGGAATTTTGGGGTTTGGCTGGTGGGCACTTTTTGTTTTTATTGTAATGGTTTTATTGCTCCTTTTAAAATGTGGTTTGCTTTGTTTGCTTTTTATGGATTTGTAAACTCTATTGAGTGCCATAAACTGATAGAAAAGGTTTTTTTTAAAAAAATATAAAGTCTCTTGTCAATCTAACCATGTACATGGTGGTTTTGGAAACGGTAATTGTAACCTTCCAGAAGCAAGTACGGACAATGATCAAAGACATTGCAGGATATGATTTTCCCATGGAATCTAAGGCACTTTTGATTGGATTTATATTGGAATTGATGACACAGATTTAGTCACTGCCTTGATCATTGCTGCAAGGTTGTATATCACAAAAGCATGGAGATCAAAGAATCCTAACTTGGTAAGTGACTGCAACCAAAGACTATGGATGGCGGCTCTTCTAGGTAACTTGACTTACTACAAAAGAGGAACAGGATAAACTTGATCAAACAGATTTTTTTTTTAAACTGGCTTTTGTTTATTGAACAAAACTTTTTTGACTGTGAACAATGATATGCGATGTTTGTCTTGATGTAATAATAAAAATATTAAAAACAAATCAAATGAACACACAGAACAATTTACACATGTATACAGTCCTACGGGATATGGCAAGATATAGTATAGCCCAATCTTATCAGATCTCAGAAGCTAAGCAGGGTCAGTACTTGGAAGGGAGACCACCAAGGAAAGCTTTGCAGAGGCCGGCAATGGCAAAAACACCTCTGCTTAATCACTCACCTTGAAAACCCTATGGTGTTGCCATAATTTGGCTGTGACTTGACAGCACCTCACACACACACACACACACACACACACGATCCTACATTGCAAGATGCATGCAACAACATTAATATAGGAATTTTTGTAAAATGTGACATTGCCCCTAAATGATACTTAGGATTGAAGACAAAGTGCCTACTGGAATATTTTGAAATATACAGCCAACATGGGCCAATTATATTACGATCATAATGGGGATGGCTTTTGGCATTCAAATAACAACAAAAAGTATGCTTGAGCTGCTTTGCAATTCAATTGTGAGAGGCAATTAATCATCAATTGACAAACTCAACCAACAGGATTAGATTTTGCCTCTTTAGCCAGAACAAAGTTCAAATTAATCATCCATGGTAGATGAACTATATACATTTTGGACAAATGGCCTTTTCACTTTTTTTTCTTAAATTTTAAAAAGTCAAAATATTTTATCATTCTACATAAAAATATCACCAAATATTCTTCAGGTGTTCTCAGTTATTGGTCTATTATGCACAGGTATTTTCTATCGCTTTCACTGTGCATGTCCGTCAGGTTTTCTTTGTCATTCTGCATTGATTTTCCTCCCTTCAGCACTCAGTTCACTGTTTCCCGAGGTCTTTTGAGAATGCTTTTGTGCCAGTTTTTCCCTTACTTCACTTCCAAGCGGAAGATAATCCAAAAGATTCCCTCAGATCCCCCCCTCGCCATGTCCCTGCCCCTCATAGCCCACTCCCGCTCCCACATGTTGATTTTTTTTACAAGCAGCCTGAGACTATTGCTAACCTCAGAATGCTGTTTAAAAAAAGACTCTCGGCTGGGCTGCACTCTCCTGTTACCGACCCTCCCCCCCCCCCCCCGTGCACCCACCAATTTTCAAACATAAATGCATTTTAGGAAGAATGAAAAACACAAAATTTTAAATTGCTAATTTTAAATTGCTTTACATTTTTAAACAATATGGTTTTATTCTGGTTTTACTGGCTTTTAAGATGTGTTTTTGTGACCTTTAGGGGTTCGAAAGCCCACAATCCCAGGGTCTTTGCTCCTGATCTGGTTCTACAGTAACAATTAGCACAGTAATACAATCAATAAACATATCATTAGTCTCAAATTGCTGATTTTTTTTTTAATTAAATGATGGGGGAAGTTTAAAAGGAGCTGCATGAGGTTTTGTTTTTTTTAAAAAAAAAATCCTATGCAACATTTCATTAATGGAAGTCAACTGCTGGACCATCAGATGTAGTGAGAAATAGAAGGAAAAGTGCCACTTTAAAAAAATGGGCTAACTTAAGAGATCTTTAAACAAATGAGACACCAGAATTGCCTTGGCCTGTTTTTTGCTCCTCCACCCCCCACAAAGTCTCCTGCACAAGGTTTCGTTCCCTGCTGATATTGAGTTGAAAGGGGGATTGGAGAGGAGGCAAATGGCAGTGTCACCAGTGCAAATAAAAAGAAAAAGAAAAAAAGGATTTCAGTGCTGCATGCAAGCAAAATAAAGGGGGGGGATTGTCAGCACGGAATGAAATTAACATGAGATGTAAAGAGAGCTGTGAAAACATGTTTTCCTTTCAATGCTTTAGTGAACAAAGTTTTGGGGAGGAACCATTTTGGCAGTCTCTGGAAGCCTAACATGAAAATGGTGGCTGAGCCACATGGATGTTCTGCGAACCGCTGAACTTAAAAATTGCTTGGGATCCATCCTTTTGGAGGAGGAGCACAATCCAAACAGGACAGGCTTTAAAAAACTGCCAAGATCATGACCATTGTGCAGTATCAAATTAGAGAGTCACAAAGAGAAAACCACACAAATTTGCAAGGAAGGGCAGGAAATTAGCGTTACTATGCAGCTATGCTAGGGCATTGGCAAAATACCCCCCTTTTTTCCCTTCAATTTAGTGGCACAAGACTAAAAAAGCTCTCCAGAGTTTCTGCCAGAGGACTCCTCCCCCATATAAATTGCAGCCCTGTGTAAAGTGTGGTAGAGTTGCAGCTGACTTTGCAGAGGCATACATACACACACATACGGGCACACACATACATGTTGCCAACAATCACAGCTTACAACGCTAGTGTCGGTGGGTTCTACCATGCATTCTGTATGTTCAACATGTCCCCCCATATTATGAGATTGTATGACTCGTTCCCATTTTTCACAGTGGCTGATAACACAGCAGAGAATCCCCTAGTATGCTGCAATATGGAAAATGGGGCTTCACAGCTGCTTGTCAGTTTTTTTAAAAAGTCTTCCCAATTTCAACATTGGGTTCCCCCCTTTGCCTGCCTGCCTGCCTTTGTGTTCCCGTTCATTCAACGAAACAGGCTGTAGTTGAACTAATTTCCCAAACAGGGGACCATCAGAAGTGTCATTCCTGATGACCTTAGTAGGGTCGTGGAATCATATGGGGGAAAGGTGGATTTAGTGGATTTGATAGAAATTGCTATGAGAAATGGCCATATTGCTTGTTAAATGAACTGACTAAAATTCAACGCTACACACTCTGACAAAAGTTTGTGAACAAAACGAGACTTGATATGCATAGTCCGTTATATGCATAGTCCGTTGTGTTGATGGCGTCATTGTGAATTATTTTTGAGAGATTGATTTGCTTCAAGTAAACTGGATATCGGATAAGAACTTAATAGTCTTTGGATATTTTCCCTTGGCATAGTACACCATGGTTGTTCTGATTATTTCCACCGCCCAACCCGTGATTTCTCTTCTTGGTTTGCAACCTTCAGGTGGTAGCTGGAGATCTCCTGCTATTACGACAGAGATCACTTCCCCTGGAGAAAATGGCCACTTTGGAAGGTGGACTCTACGGTATTGAATTCCCTCCCCTCCCCAAACCCCACCCTCCTCAGTCTCCACCCCCAAAATCTCCAGGTATTTCCCAACCTGGACCTGGAAACCCTAATCCAAACATACCCTACCCCAAACCTCCTTGAAAGAAGGGCCAGAATTCAAATATAATCATTATAACAATAGGGTTTGTTTCAGATGCAGATAAGAACTAAATTTAAGCTAAAGACTTCAAGGAAGACCTTGGCTTTGAGGTGAAGTCTGAGGGAAGAAAGGGAGTCCAAACAGAAGGAACTGTGGGAGGAAACTCCAGGAGACATGGGATACAAAAGGAAAATGTGCAGAATTCTTAAGCCTTTTAATGAGGGCTTCTCAGTTGTGGATAGTTTGAGCTAAAGAGCTAGGGCAAGCATAGATGACTCATATGTGTGATTTGAAACAGGCCTGGACAGACATGTGGCACTTCACCCACATTTTCTATGCACCGCACGTACAAATCCCTACAATAATTGGCAGCAATAGCAGTGTGCTTGCTTTTCACTGAGTAAGCAAAAAAGGTACAACCACTGAAATGGGCAAACCGAATGAGTGACCTGTGTTCATGATCTCTGACAGTATCTTTAACATAACAGCTTCAAAAAATGCATTTCCCTGCATTTTTTTAAAACTTTGCCTAAATGACATAAATGCATACATTTGATTCCTGCACAGTAACCACTCATTCGTATTGTAGTAAATCTCACTCTTGTGTACCCATTCAGCAGATGTGAGAAATATTGTATGATTGGGTATCCAGCCAACTGCATTGGGGTGGTCTAGTATTACACCATTATATTTCATAAGCCACCTCAAGCAGCTCTCCGAAGAGGGAGCATATACTTCTTTCTAAATAAAAATCTGTAGGTGACACAAAGTTCCGTTTTAATGCAGCCTGATCCAGGAGTGATGAGCAGCAGGCAGAACAAGATCATCTGCTGGACTGGAGAAGCTGCAAGTACAGTTCCTTCCACTAAACTCTTACAACTAGCATATGGTTCCAACCAATGCCTCAGCAAATGCTGAGAGATTGCGTGGGTGGTCCCTGGGGAGGGCAGAGCTTGGGAAGGATGTGATGTCATTTCAGGGCAATGCTCTAGACTGCCTTCCCTAATCTCTGTGGTGTTTGCCGTAGAGAACTGGGGAAATTCCTAGATTGTCACTATGTGGAGGCTATTTTTTTCTCCTGCTCCTCAGTTCCTCAAGGGTTGTAAACTGAGTGAGTAAATGGGAGGTATAAACTGGCACCGCTAACATGGGTCCCATTGCTGGTTCATGGCTGCCTATACAGTGCAGAATAGATGACTGCCAGCATCAGCTTTGATGAAGCTAACCACCTGTTTGTGGGGCTTTGGGGAAGTGATTGATTCCCGCCCTCCTCCCTCCTTCTAACAGGCAAAGTCAGAACTGATCTGTCGGTTTGTGTGTGCAGGCAGCAGCAGCAGCACTTGCACTCTGGTTTGTGGCTCTTGCAGGAAAGTGAGGTAGAACAAATAGCACCTTTAAGACCAACAAAGTTTTAATCATGATTTTCATTATCCCCCTAATTATATGTTGGAGACATGCTGCTTTATTAATCAAGGCCTCCCTTTAGCTTTGGCATGGCTGATTCATGGTGCGGATCTCACCAGTCACCTGAGTCAGCTTGTACTCCATCTGTCGGGGGGAAAGGGAGCTATGGAAATCGTTTGTCCAGTCTGTATATGAGCCACAAGATCTGGGAAGAGGGCAGTTTGAAAGCAGCCAGAAAGGGAGAAAGAGCTCATATGTCCAGCAGTGGCTGTTAAAACTTTGGCCTGGGGGAGAGGGCTGCTGTGGCTTTGTGTGTGTGTGGGGGGGGTGATGATGCTAGGGGGCCATGGTGCACTGACTGCCTCCATCCTGCTTGTCCAGCCTTTACATATGTCATTCTGATACAGCAAAAAACAATAGTTTCTTAGCACTTTTCTCTTTGCAAAAAACGAACCCAGTAAAAGTCGGTTTTGGAGATTTCCACTGCTTAGAAAACATAAAAGATATACTCTCTTGGTTTTCCTTTCTCTGTGTTGCTTTAAAAAAAAACCCTACATACTGGCCAATTCAGGGCTCTTTTTGTAGAAAAAGCCCAACAGGAACTCATTAGCATAATAGGCCACACCCAACAGCAGAAACTCATTAGCATATTAGGCCACACCCCTGACAGCACAGCTCATTAGCACATTAGGCCGCACCCCCCGTGTTACCAGAAGTGTGGTCATCCAACCACACCCACCTTTTGCTTCTTATTCTGTTTTACTTTGTTGTCAAAACCCTGGGCTTTTTTTGTAGCAGGAACTCCTTTGCATGTTAGGCCACACACCCCTAATGTAGCCAATCCTAATGAGTGTCTGCTGTTGGGTGTGGCCTATTATGCTAATGAGTTCCTGCTGGGCGTGGCCAACTCAGGAGCCAGCCGGAACTCCGTTCCTGTGCGTTCCTGCCCAAAAATAGCCCTGCTAGCCGTGACCTGGATAGCCAGGCGAGCCCAATCTCATCAGATCTCGGAAGCTACGCAGGGCTGGCCCTGGCTAGTATTTGGATGGGAGACCTCCAAGGAATACCAGGGTCCTGACACAGAGGCAAGTGATGGCAAGCCACCTCTGAACATCCCTTGCCTCCAAGCTCCACTCGGGATTGCTAGAAGGCAGCTTGACTTGATGGCAAAAAATAAATAACCTACATACAAAAAACCTTTTCCGCACTTCTGACTATCCCACAAGAACCCCCACAGTCCACACTACTACAGTCTATTGTGAGACTATTGCCCAGAGGGTGTTAACTGAAATCTTCCAGGCATTCAATCACGTATGTAAAAAAACAAACAAAAAACCACCTGCAATATCCACTTTCTTATGTCCATACACGACAATGTATTTGAGTCCACCATGGGGGATGGGTTCAGATTGGGATCATGGGGGGAGGGGAGGAAGGACACCTGCCATCCCCCCCCCATGCCATTTTTCTGAGCCCAAACAGTGTCAGAGTAGCCTTATTTGTTCCACTGGGGAAGGCTCTGAGTTGGGCCCCTGTGTGGAGTTAAATGGAGTTCCCACCAGAAAATCACAGCTTCAATATGGCTGTGAATCTCTGCAGTGGACTCACATATGCTATGACATGTAGTTTGGCCCACAAGCCACCTTTTTAGAGACTTGGGACACCAGCCCATGGGATGATCACTCTTCCTTCATTTTACAGCAACCTTCTGACACAAAAGTACAGAATGGAATGGTTGTTTCTTTGTGGCCTCAGCTGCTTGCTGACCCTTGGACCTAATTGCCATGTGAGCAAACCAAATTCCATAGCCTTTTGTGGTGCAGTGAAGAAATAGACATGCCATTCAGGAAGACAGAGATGTGGAGTACATTTAATCAAGATGTTGTAATTAGGTATGCTCAAACACCTGCCAGTTTGGCTCAAGACCTGCTCCTGGGTTGTGATCCAGGAGCTAATGGTTTGACAAATGGTACAGATTTGCCTGAACGGATTCAGGTGTGTCCATTTTTCCCAACTGTTCTCACACATCATGGGTGGCATGATGTATCTGAAGAAGTGACCAGTGTGACTCCCGAAAGCTCATACCCTACCACAGATTGTGTTAGTCTTTAAGGTGCTACTGGACTCTTCCTCTTTTCTACTGCTACAGACAGACTAACACGGCTACCCATCTTGATCTGTTCTCGCACAATTAGACTGTTACTGCTGCCAGCCCTCCACCTCACCAACTGCCTGGACTGGCACTACCTCTAATTTTTAAAGGTGTATATAGTAAAATGGAGGGGGGGGAACAGTTTGAGATTTTTTTAGTGGAGACTAACTACTTCGTGTCTTGGTGTTTGCTCAGGAACCCAAGCTAATCTTCTGATAATTTCACGGATAAATGCCACTGACTGTGCAGGTGGCAAGAAAGAAGGCAAAGCATTCTCTCATCGATTTAAAGGGTGCAGCTCACTGTGCTGGTGCAAAGCGAGAACGAATGGCAAGTGATGCTGTGATTTATACATACTGTTCAGCTCTTGGATCAGAAGAGGGGGTTGAAGAGAATGGTTTGATGGGTGCTGGGCCAAGATTGGCAACAATAGTTCCCCAGGAGCAAATAGCTGGGTTGGAGGGTGGAGTCTATGGCACTGTGACCTGTCTGAGGTCCCCATCTCCCCAGGCAGCTTTTAAAACATGATCCTAGGACCTACACACCACCAGACATTCCAACTGCCTTGCGGGGAGGGGGGAGTATGAGGTGTGGAATGGAGTGAAGTCCAATCAGCTTCCATATGCAAAAGACCTTGAAGGTTCCATATGCAACTGACATTCCAACTGCCTTGCGGGGAGGGGGGTGAGTTTGAGGTGTGGAATGCAGTGAAGTCCAATCAGCTTCCATATGCAAAAGACCTTGAAACACTGGGCGGGACTGCACAAAGCAGCCAGTCAACACAGCCAGCGTCTTCTGACTGACAGTTCAAGCGTCCATACACTAAAGGAGTGCATTTTAGAACTTTGGCACCCACTATTCAATTATATATAAGGAGAGATGGAGTTTGGGCAAATATGTTGACCTGGCCAGTGTCTCCACCATGAAGTTCTCAATGTGCCTAGCTGTAATGGTGGTTAGAGTGAAATAAGGAAACAGCCTAAAATTGTGGGCAGCAACTAGTTTTATTAAAAGGCCATTCTGAGGGAGGGGATGGAGGGAACTGGGACAGGTCCCCACTTGCCTCTCCCCCCCCCGCCGCAAGTTAGCAACAGCTAGTAAGCATTTCACATGGGCATGGTTTCCTGTCCTGAAAAGCACAAAATGCTCTACATCTTACAATAGCATGACAGATAAGATTAGAATTTCCACAGCCAATCTAGATGCAAAAGAACCACCTCAGGAAAGCACCTCCATTAGCATGTCACAGCCTGGGGAACTCCTACAAGATAATGACTCAGCCCTACCCCACCTTCCTGAGTAGATATAAATTACCTGCCTACCATTTTTCTTCTCACTTTGACACAGAGAGTACTCCATCTTTCTGTGTTATACCTCTGAGGATGCCAGTCACAGCTGCTGGCGAAACATCAGGTCCTACAATGCTAAGACCACGGCCATACAGCCCGGAAAATCTACAACAACTAATGAACTCTGGCTGTGAAAGCCTTTGACAACATATTTCAGACATACTTCTTAGAAACCCGGAGTTGCCCCTCAGCCCTGGAATCCTTTCTAAAGCCTATTTATTCTCATTGTTGTAAAGCATTGATCTTTTATTATGCGCTGAGAACATTTTAGTTCTTACACTGAATCGGTTCCCAAACCACAACCTTCACTATAGGTGGGATCTTATAGACACCACTTATACTTTAGCACTCTAAGTACTTATCTATTAGCATTGTGCATTTTAGGTTCAAGCTGTTACTCCCCCAAATTTCTTACCCTGATGAAGCAAGTTCTTAAAGATGCTGAACATTTAAATCCTATGCTGCGTCCTAAACTCAGCATGTGCTTCATTCTTTGGCTGACCAGACAACCCAGTAAGTGAGCTGTTACTTCAGAGGTGCTGATGGCACATTTCTCACTGATGATAGTCCATAGTTAGGCAACATCATTAATGATCTCTGTCTACCCAGTTTAGAATGGGATCGAGGATTCTTAGCAATTTATAAGCATATCACTTAGCACAATATAGCAATATAGACCTCAAGGTTTTTTTGTTTTGTTTTTAAGTAGACTTTTAAAAGGAAACCACTTCTTTGTGGCCTTTGTAAAATAATGCATTCTACTGAAAGAACAGTTAATTTCATTTTTACAATGATTAACTGGAATAAGAACATAAGAACATAAGAGAAGCCAGTGTTGGATCAGGCCAATGGCCCACCCAGTCCAACAAAAATACCAGGTGCCATCAGGAGGTCCAGCAGTGGGTCCAGGACGCTAGAAGCCCTCCCACTGTTGCCCCCCCCAAGTACCAAGAATACAGTGCATCACTTGCCCCAGCCTGAGAGTTCCTATCTATACCTTGTGGCTAACAGCCACTGAGAAGGGTTCCCAAATCCCCCCGGGGGGCGGATTTCCCCCCGCTTTAAAGACCCGACTTCCGCCCCGCGCGGAATCGGGCCCGGGGAAACCCCACCCCCACGCGCGCATCACCCGGAAGTGACGTCGCACGCTGGGGGCGGGGCCACGCCATTTGAGGGGAAAACCCCCCGCTCCCGGCCAAAATGCATTTGGCAACCCTACCACTGAGGGACCTCTGCTCCATATCTATATATTAATAGCCAAGGCGCCCCCTGCATGCAGATATCTAAATCTGCACATTGGTGGCACCTAGAGGGCAAAGAGATTTTCCTGCACATTTGAGGCAATCCCCAGATGTGCAGAAAAATCTGAAATCTATTTAAAAAAACCCTATAGGGGGGGATATTTAAATCCCCCCAAAAGTAAAAGAGCATTCCCTGCGCATGCACAGAGAACGCTCTGAGAACTGCCTCACCGCCACCACAGGGGGGGAGGAAGAAAGCTTGGTGGGCCTGATGACTGGGAGCCGCATGGGCCTCACCATTGGTGCCAGGGGTGGGTGGGGTGAAGACGGGGGGGGCCCGGTGGGAGCCACACAGGCCTCGCTGTTGGTGCTGGGGGGGAGAAGGCTTGGCGGACCCGGCGGGAGCCGCACGAGCCTCACCGTTGGTGCTGTCTGCTTCCTCCTCCGTGTAGAGCTCCTCCCCCCGTAACTATCGCGGGTCCCCCTTCTTGTGTTTATCTAATTCCCTCTTGAAGCTGTCCATGCTTGTAGCCGCCACCACCTCCTGTGGCAATGAATTCCAGGTGTTAATCACTCTTTGGGTGAAGAAGTACTTCCTTTTATCTGTATATTGTTTTAAATTGTAATAGCCAATGGCTACACAATAAATTTTACTATTACTACTTTCTTTATTCCGTTCTAACCCGACTGCTCAGCAATTTCATTGAGTGCCCACCAGGTCTTCTGTTGTGAGAAAGGGAGAAAAGTACTTCTTTCTCTACCTGCTCTATCCCATGCATAATCTTATCAACCTCGATCATGTCACCCCTCAGCCGTCGTTTCTCCAAGCTAAAGAGCCCCAAGTGCTTTGACCTTTCTTCATAGGGAAAGTGTTCCAACCCTTTTATCATTCTAGTTGCCCTTTTCTGCACTTTTTCCAGTGCCATAATATCCTTTTTGAGGTGTGGAGACCAGAACTGTACACAGTGCTCCAAATGAGGTTGCACCATTGTTTTATATAAGAGCATTATGATACTGGTTGATTTGTTTTCAATTCCCTTCCTAATAATCCCCAGTATTGCATTGGCTTTTTTTATTGCAGTCGCACAGTGTCTCGACATTTTCAGAGAGTTATCTCTCTCTTGGTCAGTCTCTACCAGTTTGGACACAGGATGGGCACAGTTTGTTAGCTCTCTCTCTTTGCTAGCTTAACACACACACACACCCAAATCAACCTGAATGCCTCTGTGAGATCTTCAGGTTCTGGCTTGTTTCCAAAGGAAGTTTCACAATTTATGTACAGCTTCCAGGGAATACTCTTTATAGTAGCTGTAAGTTATGACTATTGGGGTCAGGGATGGTCTAATTGGATGCCTCTTAAGTTGGTCTCTGAGACTGTGCTCGGTGTCTGAAATATTTACACGCCACTTTTCTCCCTTAAAAGGAGCTCAGGCAACATCTAGACCAGGGTGGGGGGCAACCTTTTTAAGCCTGTGGGCACCTTTGGTACTCTGACACAGAGTGGGGGGTGCAGCCACAAAATGGCTGCCACAGGAGGCAGAGCCATACACACACCCAGAGGAAGTCCAACTGTAGGGGCGAAGAAAGGCAGTTTTAAAACTACACTGAGGAAGAGGAGTGAGAAGTTAGAACTGACCCTAGTGGCTGCTGCTGCTGCTGCTGAAGCAATGATGTTTTCATCTGCACAGCCGATCAGATCTCCAGTGGCCTATCAGAAGCTGTGCAGGCTCCACCCACTTTCTCAAAACACTTGGTGGGCACCAGAATTGGTGACCGTGAGTGCCATGGTACCCATGGGCACCATCAGGGCTCTTTTTGTAGAAAAAGCCCAGCAGGAACTTATTAGCATAATAGGCCACACCCAATAGCAGAAACTCATTAGCCTATTAGGCCACACCCCTGACAGCACAGCTCATTGGCATATTAGGCCACACCCCCATGTTACCAGAAGTGTGTTCATCCAGCCACACCCACCTTTTACTTCTTATTCTGTTTACCTTGTATGTTGTCAAAACCCAGGGCTTTTTTGTAGCAGGAACTCCTTTGCATGTTAGGCCACGCACCACTAATGTAGCCCAATCCTCATGAGTTTCTGATGTTGGGTGTGGCCTATTATGCTAATGAGTTCCTGCCAGCCGGAACTCCGTTCCTGTGCATTCCTGCCCAAAAATAGCCCTGGGCACCATGATGGAAACCCCTGATGCAGACATACATAGTGAAATAATTAAAAAGAAACAAGCACCGCCGCCAAATGCACCCACTTTGCCAAAAGAACTATCATCAGCCATTGGATTAAACGAAAATATCAATGGCCAATCACTATCATCCCCATTCAACAAAAAGCCTTCTCAAAAAGAATTGTTGGGTTTGTAAAGCTTGCGAGAACATATAGTGCCAAATATGGCAACGTAAGGTATGGGAGATATACATAATGGAAAGAATTACATAAAAGATGGATCAATCCTCCTCCATCGAATTTCGTATAAGTGTGGCCAATAATATTGAACTATTTGATGAAGATGGGAGTGGTCTCAAAAAAACTGAAGCACTTAACTGAAATGCAGTATTAAGGATGTTTATAAGTTGCAAGAACTGATGTTTAGTATTGCTTATTTACTTTCTATTCCAATTGTCTTTTTGCTTGTTAGGGTTTTTTTAAAAAAATGTTTCATGTTTGTGTATTTGTCAGTTATACTAAATACAAATTGTCAAATAAAGTGGGGGGGGAGTTGTTTGGCAGCTTCCAGATCAACAAAGAAAACAGATGCCTCACCTCTCTGAGAAGCTGATTCAGAGGGATGGGGAAACAACTGGAAAGGTCAGCATTTGGACGAAGGATAATTTTACTGTTTTATGTACTGGGAAATGAGACAAATATGTGAATCGTACATTTATTTTGTAAAAGGCACTGTGATGAGCAGGCAAGGCAATCTCTGGATTGTTCAGAACCCAACTTATTTAAGAAGCCAAAAGTAAAACTTAACCTCTTTTTTAAAAAATGCTTTTGAGAGATGTGCTTTCTCCTAAGATATTTGGCAACTGAAGATTCTCAGTACCGCCTAAAGGCATAGAGATATTAAGACAAGTCCTCCACTGTTTCCAGACATAGGTAATACTTCTACTGCCTTTCTGCATTTTGCTGGAAAAGAAAGATAGAACTGTGTGTCATCAGCTTGTTGATGGCACAGTCCTCCAGATGTTCAGTTCAGGGGTTCCTAACCTAGTTGAGCCTCTGAGTGGTATTGGAATTATGAGAACTGATAGTGGATGCCACAACAAAAATGTCTGTCATGGGGAGTGGATCCAGTCACAAAACGTTGGGAGGTAGTGGTTTGGTGTAGAGGTTAAGAACGGTGGAATCTAATCTGTAGAACCAGGTTTGATTCCCCACTCCACATGCAGCCAGCTGAGTGACATTGGGTCAGTCATGGTTTTCTCAGAGCTCTCAAGAGCAGTTCTCTCAAAGGTCACTCAGCCCCACCTACCTCACAGGGTGTGGAGAAAGGAGATTATAAACTGCCCTGAGACTCCAAGTGAAGTGCAGGGTATAAATCCAACTCTTCTTCTTCTTCTTCTTCCTCCTCCTCCTCCTCTTCCTCTTTCTCCTCTTCTTCTATGGTGGAGGCAGCTCTTTCCGACTGGATACTTGCCGGAGATGCAAAGGTGATACCTCCTATTCTAGTGAAGTGGAAGAAAGCCAGGATGAGCCACTTGCTTGGGGGAAGAAGCAGGTGGGGGCCAGGAAACACACTGGCTGGTGCCATGGTGTCTACAGGGAGTACATTGGGAGTCACTGGTCCAGATAATCTCTCCCACTGGCTTCTTCCACTTCACTAGAATAGGTGCATATGTTTCAGCACCCCAATATACCAGCTGCCAACAGAAGTCCCCAGATCCACTGTCTGGAAGGAGTAAAATCAGAACCTCAAAGGCCCATCCTGGCCAGATGGTACAGAAAGTTATCATAGTTGATGATATCAGAGGTTTTAGAGAGGTCTCCCTGTTGATTGGCTGGTGTATATCAATATAACTGTATTCACTGTTGTAAATCTGAATAATTATGGTTTGTTGTAAATACCTGCCTCGTTATAAAATAGCATGTGAAATGTAGCAGCTATGTAGTACCTTTCAACTTTTTTTTTAAAGCTAATCCCAACATGCTTTGTCAAGCTTTTTCATGATCCTCTTCAATCTGTTTATTAATTGACCGGTAGGCTTCAAGGGAAACAATGAGCACGGTGCAGAAGTCATGATTGACAGGAACACAGAGAATAGTGTTCAGTGGTACTATTTTGGCAGCTGTTGAGCAATCCACAAAGCCTGGATCTAAAGCAGAAGGTTCTGCTGCTGGAGGTTAAGTACAGCTGGCAGATCAAAGCTGGAAAAAAATGCCATTTTAGAGCTGAAAGATTATTTGGTGTGTTGTGAAACTGCTTTTTTTCCCCCTACTGTAGGATTATGACATTTAAATTCCATAGAATTCTGGGCCCAGTTTAATTCAGAATGAAACAGGCAAACCTGTGAAACCTGGATACTGTGGTGATGTTGCGGACAACTTTTCCAGAATATGTTGTGCCATCTGCAGGCCTTCAGGGCAAAAAGATAACATGATGAAGTATTATGAAGTTCAGCAAAAATATAGACGATCCTATGTTATGGCTGTTCCTGCTGGCATGATTCAGTGTGCCATCAAGAGAACATATGAAGGTATTAGATTCAGTCAGTGGTTTTGCAGGTTTAAGATTATCCTTTCCATAGTACAGTGTAACAGTGAAATGCATGTCAAGAATAACTAAGCTTTATACAGCTTTAAGACAACATAAAACATAAGGCAGTGTGACTGAGAGACAGTTCGTATGCAGCAGTATCCATTATCTAGGTTAACACTGCAGTCCTATACAGAATTACTCCACTCTTAGCAAAGTGTAAGGTGTTCATTTAGAAAGGAGTAAGTCTGCATAGGATTGCATTGTGAGTGAAACAACTGGCTAATGGGAACACATTGAACTGTGCCATTTTTTTATTAACTGGGATTTTCTTAGAAAAACTGAAATCTGTTACTTGGCATAGGAAAACTAAAATTAACCATAGAATTCCAGGAAGGGGGGTGTTTGTTGGTTGGCCTTTTTTTTTTTGGCATAAGCAAAATATTATTACATTATTACATTGTATAGAATCCTATGGAGGTAGGGGTGCAACAGAATGCCAAATAGCCACGGGCAGATTATCCTGCTAATTAAAATTTGCATTCATAGTATGTGAACCAAGGCCTCAGTGGATACAACCACAGACTCCTGGCAGGGTTTCTTGAGATTAGAGGCTGGGGGAAAAACATGATGATCACAGGAATTCCTGTTGGTAACCTGTTGAATGGAACACAATGGAGTGCATTCATTTGCACGGCTGGACCACTATGTTGTTTAACCCAGTTACATGGTAACTCTGACGTCAAAGGAGGGCACACAGTTATTTAACTATGACTTCAGTACATCCTGCCAGTCCAGTGCAGTATGTGTACCTTTTAATACTCTATGACAAAAAGGGTTGGATCTATCCAGCAGTTTCACTCAGTCTCACCCGGTTCTCCTTTCTACTGCACCCCTTCCACATGGCTTCTGGACATATACATCTCATAGTCATCAGTATAGGCTTCTTCTTTTTTAAGGTGGTCAGAGGAGACCCCCGCTTGTTCACTGAGAAAAGCTGGTTGGATCAAACCCATGTATTGCACAAATGATATATTGCACAATGTATGATACATTTTCTAAGATCTATAAATGTTAGATCGCGCTAACAAAGGACTCGTACAGTGATTCAGCAAGTGATTCAGCTTTATTGGAAGTAACGAGCAAGCACTAACTCAGTAAGAAACCAGAACAGAAAACAGTGGGAGCTTATGCTCTATTTAAACATAACCGGGCTAATGTAGCCACGCCTATTTACAAATAACAACCAATGAGATTGCTAGATTAAAGACCAATGGGAGTCTTTCCCTCCTAGGGAATGGTATCGTTCTGATTGGTCGCTGTTACGAAGCGACCAATAGGAAGTTCGCTCAGAGGAGCCCTGGTCTGGCTCGAAGCTTAACATGGGAGTCCTATGAGGTGATTCATGTAATCATTTCAATACATTACAATTCCTCCCCCCTAAGTTAAGCCATCATCCCAATTGTTTTATTATTTACAAACATGCAATCAACCTTTGTACATCAGTTATTCCAACAGTATTTACACTCATAGTCCTTCAGATAAGTCGGCATTTGCCGCGAACGCTGGGACCTGCGGAGCGGTGCAGGCTCCATGGGCAGACAAGGTTGTGGGTCAGAGTGGGGTTCACTACAGCCTGGATCAGGCACAGACTCGACTGGGATTTCAGCCCCGCACACAGGGTTCTGCCCTGACTCGGGGACAGTACCGGGCCTTTCGGTACTCACCGCCTGCTCTGGGGGTGTCCACTCGACATCAGGGGATTCAGCCGTCGGAGAGTCAGCGCTGTCCCTAGCCCAACGTCTCCTTAACTGATCTATGTGGCGCCGCCATATTCGACCGTCAGCTAACTGCACCACATACATTCGAGTACCCACAGAGTCGGATATAACCCCAGGAAGCCATAAGTGCCCGTTTGCATAATTTCGTGCGAAAACCTTGTCCCCTTTTTCAAACATGCGCACCTTCGGTTGCGCCGTGGTACGCTCGGATTGCTCTTCAGTGAGGTCTGGGTGCATTCGGTTCAAACGGGTCGTGAGTCTCCGCCCCATTAACAATTCGGCCGGACTACGGCCTGTAGCACTACAGGGGGTGGTGTGCTGCAGCAAAAGAAAGGAGCCCAGCCTCTGGCTCCAGTCCCCTTCGTCCATTTTACCCAGGGCCTCTTTGGCCGTCCTGACCATCCGTTCGGCTTGGCCATTAGATGCCGGATGGAAAGGGGCCGAAGTCATTTGGCGTATGCCATTACTCGTGAGGAAGAGCCTAAATTCCTCAGACACAAATTGAGGCCCGTTGTCACTGACGATGACGTCAGGCAACCCGTGGGTGGCAAAAAGTCGGCGGAGCGCATGGATCACAGCAAGTGATGTGGTCGATTTCATATGCACGACCTCCAGCCATTTGGACATAGCGTCCACCACAATTAGGAACATTTGCCCTTGGAGAGGGCCAGCAAAATCTATATGCAATCTGGCCCAGGGTTTACCAGATGACTCCCAGCCTTGGGGTGTAGCTTGTGGGGGATCGGGTCTGACTTGCTGGCATTTGGGACACCCTCGTACCCATTCTTCGATCTCTTTGTCCAGCCCCGGCCACCAGACATACCCTCTGGCCAACGCTTTGGTGTGTACCATACCGGGGTGACCCTCGTGCAGCGACTCTAACACTCTCGTCCTGAGTTTGTCAGGAACCACCACCCTGTTCCCCCATAATACACAGCCCTTAGAAATGGATAGTTCATTTTGACGGCTTTTGTAAGGGCCGAACTCCGGTTCAACGCTTCCAACCGGCCACCCCCTCCAAACCCAGTTTAATACTCGGGACAGCACGCTATCCTTGGCCGTGTGTGCTGCAATGTCCCTGGATGATACCGGGGGTCGAGGAAGCTCCTCAATTGCCAAGACCTCACAGGCGGGGGCAGGGTCTGCGCCAATGTCCGGCACCGGGCACCGGCTGAGGGCATCCGCATGCCCAATCGCTTTCCCAGGCCGGTGCTCTAAGTCAAAATCATAAGCCTGCAAAAATATCGCCCATCTAAGCATGCGTGGGGACATGATGTTTGGCAATTGCTTATCGGGCGCAAAAATCCCCAGTAGCGGCTTGTGGTCAGTGACCAGCAAAAATCGTCTGCCAAAAATAAAATCATGGAACTTTTTGACAGCCGCTACCAACGCCAGACCCTCCTTGTCTATCTGGGCATAGTTCCGCTCTGCCGCAGATAGTGATCTAGAATAAAAAGCGATAGGCGCTTCGCTCCCATCAGGCATCAGATGGCTTAAAACTGCGCCTACTCCAAAAGGTGAAGCGTCAGCAGCTAACACCAGGAGCTTGTGTTCATCATAATGCGTGAGTACGGCATTAGATGTCAGCAGCTCCTTGACTCCCACAAAAGCCTTTTCCTCGGCCTGCCCCCACTTCCATTTTGCCTCCTTGTGCAAAAGCGCGTGCAAAGGGGCCGCCACTGATGCCTTATGCGGTAAAAACGCATGATAAAAATTCAGGAGTCCTAAAAAGGATTGGAGCTCCTTCTTACTCACCGGCCTGGGGGCGTTTTGGATTGCAGATACCTTCTCATCCGTGGGGTGGACTCCCTCTGCGTCAATGCGAAACCCCAGGAAGTCCACACTTTCCACCCCGAGCGTGCATTTTGAGCGCTTAACTCTGAGACCGGCATTTTGAAAACGCCTGAGGACCTCTTTAACCCGGTCCAGTAGTTCCTGTTCAGACCCGCCCGCAATCAGCACGTCGTCAAAATAGGGCACTGTGCCAGGTACCCCCCTTAGTAGACGTTCCATGAGGCCCTGAAAAATCCCAGGTGCTACGTTGACCCCGAATTGCAGCCTGTTCACTTTAAAAGCCCCTTGGTGGGTTACAATTGTTTGGGCCTCGGCAGCCTCCGGGGTGACAGGCAACTGCTGGTATGCCTGGGCCAGGTCAAATTTGGCGAAAATCTTGCCACCCCCCAGGGAAGCCAAAATGTGGCTTATTACCGGGACCGGGTACGAATGTTGCTGCAGCGCCTTGTTAATCGTACATTTGTAATCGGCGCATAGTCGTATGGACCCATCTGATTTGACAGGGGTTACGATCGGGGTCTCCCATTTGCTGTATGGTACTGGCTCTAAAACCCCTTGCTCAACTAGTTTGTCAATCTCTTTTTCCACCTTATGTTTGAGAGACACAGGTACTTTCCGATACTTCAACCTAATAGGTTTGACTGACGGATCTAAGTCAAACGCAACCGGGGGGCCCTTGTACCTCCCCAACCCTTCGGCAAATACATCAGGGAACAGGTCGTACAGCATGCCCCATTTATTTTCAGACATCCTGTTAATCCCAGAAATACCAATGCCCAATGGCTCAAACCAATCTAACCCTAGCAGGTTAACCCGGTCTCCCTCTGCAATCAGGAATGACAGTTTAACACATTTCCCCTTATACTCAACAGTAACAGAGTCCCGTCCGGCCAAGGGAATTCGGTTGCCCTGGAAGTCGGACACTCTGGTTCCCGCAGGCTGGAGCCGCCGCCGGCTTCGGTTCGGGAACAACTGGCGCCAGGACGCGGCAGAAATCACCGTCACGGACGATCCTGAGTCCACCTCCATTGTACAGGGTCGGCCGTCGAGGAGTGGAGTCACGGTGATCTTGCCCTGGCTGCTGGTGCGATTTACGGCCGATGCGCTCGACAAGGTCGCCGTCAACTGGCAGCTTGCTTCCGATGCTGAGGAACGGGTCTTGCCTTGGGTGCTGACTGGAGTGCCCCTCTGCGCTGACCGGTTGTTAGTTGAGGGATCCTTCTTTGCTGATCTGCAGACTCTGGCCAGATGACCACGCCGCCCACACGCTCTGCAGTCGACATCACGAGCCCAACAGGAGTCGCGCTGGTGTTTCCCGCCACAACCGGAGCAAGGCTTGACGTTGGTAGTCTTCGCTGGGGTCCGCTTGCCTCGAACCGCGTTGACGTCATCATCCGCGTCTTCGCCCTCGCTGTCTCGTTGAGCGTGTATACTGGGCTCTGCCACCCGCTGGCGGACCTCCTTCGTGGACTTCTCCGCTGCTTCCGCGGCCATGGCCTCTTCGTAGGCCACTGCCCAGGTCAGGGTGGTGCGGGCGAACAGCCTCTGTTGCAGCCTTTCATCTTTGAGACCGCAGACGAGACGGTCTCTGAGGGCTTCCTCCACGTTGTGGAAATTACATGGCCGTGCGGCTTTGCGAAGGGCCGCCACGAAATCTGCGATGGTCTCGCCTCCGGCCTGGTTCCGCTTGTAAAAAGCGTGCCGGCAGGCGA
The DNA here is from genome assembly GCF_001447785.1 of Gekko japonicus. Classification (NCBI taxonomy): domain Eukaryota; kingdom Metazoa; phylum Chordata; class Lepidosauria; order Squamata; family Gekkonidae; genus Gekko; species Gekko japonicus. The sequence continues at coordinate 2,256,145 of NW_015174273.1, read as the reverse complement.
TCTCCGACGGTTGTGGAGAATAGTGAGCCTTCAGCTTCTCCGTGATGTCAGCGTAGGTGACAGTCTTTATATCAGTTGGGGCCACCAACGACCTGGCTATGTCGAAGGTCCCCTTCCCGCAGGAACTCAGGAGGCATGCCCGTTTCTTCGCCTCATCGGTGATGTCGTGGGTCTCCAGATGGAACTCGAACCTGGACAGGTAGGAGTCCCAGTCTTCTGAGGAGGGTTCGAAGCACTCGAACTTCTGGCTTCCAGCCATCGGGGGAGACTTGGGCACCGGAGCTGGTGGCGCCTCCGCCGGATCGGCTGCTGTGCTCTGCCCGCTTTCTTCCGAGTCCGAAGTGTGGATGTCCGCAGGGCTGCCTACCTGCTCTAACATCCCATCCTCGTCGCCAATTGTTAGATCGCGCTAACAAAGGACTCGTACAGTGATTCAGCAAGTGATTCAGCTTTATTGGAAGTAACGAGCAAGCACTAACTCAGTAAGAAACCAGAACAGAAAACAGTGGGAGCTTATGCTCTATTTAAACATAACCGGGCTAATGTAGCCACGCCTATTTACAATTAACAACCAATGAGATTGCTTAGTTAAGGACCAATGGGAGTCTTTCCCTCCTAGGGAATGGTATCGTTCTGATTGGTCGCTGTTACGAAGCGACCAATAGGAAGTTCGCTCAGAGGAGCCCTGGTCTGGCTCGAAGCTTAACATGGGAGTCCTATGAGGTGATTCATGTAATCATGTCAATACATTACAATAAACGTTCCTTCAAATCGTATCTCCCCTTTGCAAGATAAGAGAGAAAATCCGTGAAGTGATAGCCTCCTTGGTATCAAACTACACTCTTAAATGGTTACACTGGATTGCCCCCAAATACTTTAAATGGGTTGTAAATATCTACAGTTTTGATGTCAGATAGGATAGTGCTCCTTCCCCCCCCCGCCCCCCATCAGTGGCTATTTGAAGGAGATAATGGATTGGACAGCTGACTAAGCAGTCTGTTGACCTCTCCAGCAGCCAGCTAGATTGATGGTCCTTTCCTTCTCTCCTGGGGAACTGAAGCATGCAAACCTATCTTTTGTTATTTTGGAAATACTGAGTTCTTCTGTAACACTTTATTGAGCAGGACTCTATAAGATAACCGGTGGAGGGAGGGGAAAGCGCCATTACAATAGATGTAGATCAAAGCAAACGAGAAATGAGGAGTTCATAAAAACGTGAAAGTGAATACAGTGGAGGATTGATGGTCACAGGAGCAGAAAACCAATTAAGTTAAATATTCAGCCAGCGGTGAATGTCCTCCTGACAGACAGGAGGGGAGAAAAGTGCTGTGGGATTCACACTCTCATACATACTAAGTGCTTGCGTTTTAGAAACTTAATGAAACAGGCTATAAATCAGGCATCAACTCAAATTTTGGGACATATTATTGAAAATATTGCTTTGAATTGCAACGTGTCACATATTTACCTTCTGCTCAAGGTCGTATCTGGGGAAGAGGGGAGATGCAGGGGCCTTCCCCCTCAGGGAACAATCAAATATGTCTCTGGCTCCTTTACTGATGGACGTTTCTGGGCCAATGACTTCCACTGTTACAGCAAGGGCAGAAGGTATGAAAGCAAACTCCCAGCAGTTGCTTCTTGTAAAGAAAAGCATCATCCGAAGGAGGGGATTGAGTGCAGGGATGTGGCAAGAGAGGAGGAGGAGATTGGAGTTATACCCCACCCTTCACTACCTGAAGAAGCCTCAGAGCAGCTTACATACTAGAACCACTTGTACTTAGGGGTTGCTGTCTTATGTTGATTATGCTCTCTTCCGTGCCCAGCGTACATTCTGCGCCAAGTGTACGTTTAAGATTCCATCGTTGGGCCTCCTTCCAGTGTGGTTTCCTTTGTGCTTAGGGGTTGTCATCTCACGTTGATTATGCCCTCTTCCGTGCCCAGTGTGCATTTAAAATTCCACTGCTGGGCCTCTTTCCAATGTCATATCGTTTGTGCTCTCGGTACATAAGTATAATAACATCAATTACATAGCTAATTACCTTGAGATAGGGGCTGTGATAATACCAGCTAGTGAATCCTTGATGACCACTTAATGGATCACATGCAACCCAAGCCTTTTCAATATATATGTAAGGCTTTGTGGATTGGGGCAATAATCTAATACCAGCACTCAAAGAAGACCGGGATGGGATTTTTTTACATAAAACGAGCCAACCAGGTAACAGGGTGGGACACAAGGGACAAGTTGCTGAGGCTCAAAGCTTCCACACACTCCTTGCCTCTCTACAATTCCCGTTGGTTAACTTGAGTTTTCCGGCTGCAGCTCTACATAGTTGCAGCTGGAAGGTCAGTTCCTTTGGCTGTTCTTGCTACAAGGTCCTCTCCCACCCTGGTACTTAGAGTTCGAAGGGACCGCCAGGGTCATCTAGTCCAACCCCTGCACAATGCAGGAAATGCCCACACCCCTAGTGACCCTTGCTCCATGCCCAGAAGATGACAAAAAAATCCCTCCAGGATCACTGGGGGCCAAACTGGCCTGGAGAAAAATTGCTTCCTGACCCCAAAGAGGCAATCAGCATTTCCCTGGGCGTGTAAGAAAGGGCCACGAGAACTAAACACTGAGGCAACCCTTCCTGCCCTCCCTCTCATTATCTGCCTAAGTTCACAGAATCCGCATTGCTGTCAGAAGGCCATCTAGCCTCTGTTTGAAAACCTCCAAAGAAGGAGAGCCCACCACCTCCCGAGGAAGCCTGTTCTACTTAGGAACCACTCCGTCAAGAAGTTCTTCCTAATGTTTAACCAAAAACTCTTGATTTAATTTCAACCTGTTGGTTCTGGTCCGACTTCATTCCTCCCACCCAGTGTCCGACCCAACGACCAGACCCTGGAGGACCCATCCCTCCATTTGTGAACCTGTGAGCCTAAGGAAATAAGAACTGCCAGGAATCTTAGGCTTAAACTGCACATAGGTGGCCCAGGGTTTGACTGGAAAGTGAAGTGGTCCTGGAGCAAACCAAGCAGTGTAACCTTTGCTGCCCTACAAGCAGGGGGTGGTCACTTAGCCCAGCAGCATTAGCACTGGGCATTGGCTCACCCATGTCCTTCTTCCACAAGAGGCGTGAGAAGCATGAGAGGAGGCAGGGGGTGAGCTGACCCTAATCATCATCACTGTGAAATGGTCTGAGCCAAGTGGCCCCTGAAACACTGGAGGAGTTGCCGGGGATTAACTCTGCTGGGTCCTGGATGCCAGGTGCCCTTAGGTTTCCTTTTAAGTTACATGGCCAGTCCACCCCTGAGCTGAGCCTAGTTAAGCCTACTGTTAATATTAAAGCACGCATCGAACACTGCAATTATGACAGCCTCCTTGGTGTTCTAGATTAGAGTAGATGCTCTTAAAATCACTTTCAGCTCTGAAATTCTGTGAGTCACGGGAATATTAAAAATGAAACCTTTGGGGGGGGGAGTTAGTAAACAATAACAGACTCTAGCAGCGCTTATGAGCCTTCCTGCGGTTGCTTCAAAACCTACTAAAAGGTAACAAAAATGCATCTGTAACCCTCTTTCCCCACATTTCCTGTTCAGTGGTTCTTTCGGGATGCAATGGGATTTGTAAAGAGTATCATAATATTTAGACGGACTCCTGATGACACAGCTGTTTCTCTTCAGCTCTTTCCCAGGCTTGTAATGTTTGCCCATTGCGTGGCTCAGGACATCTATAATTTTTCCACTGATGCCCAGATGATGAAAATTGTGTCCAGGGCTCCCATACTAATTCTCTCCTTAGCTGTTTAAGAAGTGGCAATGTGCTACTCTGAAATGATGTATTTTTGCAGTGGAGGAGGTAACAGGTAAACAGGAAAATACAAAAATGGCATACATGTCTTGCAGTGCCATTTTAAGTTACACCCTACTAAGGCCACTGAAGCCAATGGGCTTGGAAGGGCTTAATTCTGCAGAGGATCGCACAGTTGCTAGCCCTCTCTTCCAGTATCAGTGTTTTAATCACCTTGGGAAACTACCTGTCACAAGTTGAGATCCAGACACATCTTCACAGGTATCTTAGCTGAGGATTCAACCCAAGTGCCCACATGGCACCCTGGCCAAGAGAAGAAACTACGAGGTGACAAGTTCAGCCTAGAACCTTGTGAATGTCACTAGATCAAATCAGGTCATATGACTGGCCTTGACAGACCAATGGTCTGCCCCATTATCAAACAGCTTCCTGTGTTCATTTAATAACCCAGTGAGGTTATGTGAAATCCATGTCCATAGGACCAGGTAGGCTTGAAAGTTTTCTTCAGTGTACGTAGTACTGATTTATGTGTGCTCATTTCTCATTCTGTTCTGATACACCTCCATTCTCTCTAGCTTCTGAAGAACGGAGATAGTTACAACTTTTTATGATGGCATCACAAACACCTTTTTTTGTAGCTATGGGTGACTTCTTACATTACAGGAAGTGCTGAGAAGTGGATGCACCACCCAGAAGAGAGATGCCTAGACTCTCCCTTTAGACATTCAGCTGGAAGAACATAATAAAATGCAGGAATGACTCAGGATCAACCTAGACGAAACAGTAGGATATCAGACTGTGGATCTCCTGCTGTCTTTTGTTTCTTTAACGCCTCCTCTGCCTGGTTTTTTACCACTTCCTGTAAAACGTGGATCCGCCCTGAATAAAATTAAGGCTACTTACAGCTGCATGTTCTGCACAGGCAAGATTATACAGATGGGAAGGCAGCCCCGAACGGGATGGAATGATCCACTGAACAGATGCAATTAGCAGGAATATATCTAGAAGATGAGCAATATGTTAGAAGAATGAGTTCATGAAAGGGCGAGGTGCTAGGCGTCTCCCATGTACATGGGTGCGTGGTTATGTGTCTGTTGAACTTCTTCCTGCCCCAGGAAAGGCACACCTAAAAGAGGGTGCTGGACGAGATCATTCCCTTCTTCTGAGCATGGATCCATGGCACCTCAGGGATGCCCACTTCACAGGCACTGGTGTTTTCCCAGAACTTCCCCACCTCACCCCATGGAGGCAATTACGCATCCATCACCCTAATGGAGCAGCTGCCAGTTTATCAGCTCTTCTTCGGGAAAACATTGCTACAACTGGAGATCTGATGATTTGATGATGCCAAACAGTGAGGAAGTTTAGCAATCTCCCACTTTTAAAGGAAAGAGTAGGTGGAAATATCTTTAAACGGCACGGGAACAGCTGGTCCCTCATTGAAGTCACCATATTATCCAAACTGTTTGCACAGTCAGGTTGTAAAGATAACAAAGTACAACTCGGTCATCCTCCGTATACTTTTATGTATCATCTAACGCCCACAGGCTGAAGCTGCTGCTGAGCAACAAGTGTGTGCACTGCTTTTTGGGGTGTACAGTTAAACTTGGAGAATTGTGTTACAAGCCAAGCAACTGCCTAGAGTTGTAACAGTTGTGTAGTCAGTGCAATGATTTGGTCTCTGTGTACCAGAAGTGTACAATTACATCAACATATAATTATTATTTTCCAGGGAATCCAGGGTTATATAAGAATTCTCCTTTAGGGAGTTCTTTGGGTACACATTCCATTCCTATCATTTAATTAGCCACATTTTTGGAAGTGGTTCACATTGAATCCATAACAAGGGAAATGAAAGAATCCCATGGATTTGTATAATAATGTGGATCAAAACCAATGTTGGTTTTTATTTTTTAATTTATGTTGACAAGTGGAAGACAAGAAGACTGACATTTATTTTTGGTTCTATGTGTACAGACCAGAGATTTATGTTGTACAGCTATGGAAACTGACGGTGCTTCTCTGTTCCAGCATTATTAGCAATTTCTCATTTTATCTATCTTGGACTTTTATCCATGCTTCCATCAAGGAACTAAGAGCTATATCTAATTTGGCCATGGACCTCACTAGCTGACCATGATCAAGTTACTGTCTCTCAGCCAACCCTCTCTCGCAGGGTTGTTGTGGGGACAAAATGGAGACAGAGAGGACCGTACACGCCTCTCTGATAAAAATGTGATGGCTACTAGCATATGTTTTAGCTTCTCCTCTTCCCTCAGTGCCTCAATTTGGAATGTGTCAGTCTGTGAAAACACTTCAAGTGTTATTAGTCTGAAATGCATTTTTTAATTTTTTTTATTTGTTTATTTATTGAGCAGATTTTTACCCCGCCTTCCCTGCCAAGGTAGGCTCCGGGCGGCACACAACAAGAACTAATAGGTAGACAGAGTACAATATTAGTATAGTACCTGAGAACATTCTTAGGACAGTATAGAAAGCAGAAGACATTTGAAAATCAAATATACATTCTAGTCAGTACTTTCTCATTTGTAAAGGTAAAGGTTTCCCTTGCTCGAAAGCCAGTTGAATCCGACTCTCGGGGGCAGTGCTCATCTCCGTTTCCAAACTGAAGAGCCAGCGCTGTCCAAAGATTTTTCCGTGGTCATGTGGCCGGCATGACTAAATGCCAAGGTGCACGGAACGCTGTTACCTTCCCACCGAAGCGGTACCTATTTATCTACTTACAGTTTCTTGCTTTTGAACTGCTAGGTTGGCAGGAGCTGGGGCCAGAGATGGGAGCTCACTCTGTCACACGGCACTAGGGTCTCAAACTGCTGAGCTACCGACCTTCCGGTCTGCAATTCAGCATCTTAACCTCTAAGCCATCAAAAATTAGGAAACAGAGAACCTAATTTCAATCAAATTCTCCCCCCGTCTTAAGCTTTATTAGTTGTTTTGCTTAAACAAGAGCCTCTAAAACTTCCTCAGTAATTTCCTAAAGTGAAATTCAGGAGCAATTTTAGTTTAAAACACCCACACACACACACAATAATTTAAGCATGGCTTATAAAAATTCCTTTTTGTGAACTAATCCCATTTCTGCTGGGATGACTGTCTTGTGATGCTGTTACCCACTATAATGCACTTAATGCCTTGTTAGGTATAGGAAAAGCCGGATCAGAAAGAAATAAAGCGAATCAGCCTGGCAACAACAACTCGCATATGCCAGAATAGTGACTGGGTGATGGCAGCTGGGGTACTTGTAGCAGCTGTTGGAAATGATAGCTGCTACAGGCACTTGATCCTTTTCGCATGGAGTGCCTTGTTAAAAGTTAACATGTGAACCAGACCTGCCTCTGTATTAACTTGTGAACTGCTTTTTCTCTTCTTGGCTTTTAATTCTCATTCTAGATTTGCCTGTAAAGAATGGATTTACCTATAAATAATATTGAAATTTGTACACAGTTACGTAATTACCTAACAAACTCATATCGCTCTGTTCAGAACTACTTCCCTCATTTATTGGTAGGATGCGGTTCTTGTACAGAATAATTGATTCTTCAAGCAACATAACCCCCTCTAGTTCAACTTAGTGTTCTTATTATCATTCCTTTAGTTAACTGTGTTCACTGGGCCCTTATAGATAAGCCCTCTAAAGCCCACAAAGACAAGTCAATAAAGATTTATTTGTTTCGCTGGTGACCTAAGATAATGGGTAGAAATGTGCTACACAAAAAGATATGAATTTTTGTTCTACCCGGTTTTCCAACCTACTTTATTGTTAAAATCCATCTCCAATTTTTCACATTAACCTTTGGCTCCTGTTAAAAAGTGTTACCATCCTTAAAATTATTTTATTTCAGAATCTATAATTGGAAGGCAATTTTGTCATTCTTCAACTAATGTGAGGGAAAGGTCTTTCATTAAGTTGTGGATGCAGCTGGCATAATGGCAACTTGTATAATGAAAAAGTGCACTAATTGGCTGGAGAAGGCATTTGTTCATATCAAGTATGTAGGTCTGAGGGCGTGGGTGCAGATTATGAGTGACATCGGACTGCTGCCAAAAACAACATCTTCATGTTGAGTCCCCACCCCCACCCCACTCCTGCCCTCCATATATATTGCCGATGCTGTTACGATAGTAGCGGAGAAAAACACATGTTGTGAAATCATGACATAGGATAGGTGGTATGACGGGCTGGATCAAATCAGATTTTCTGCTGGAGAAAAAGTGGAGAGAGATTCCTTCAATCACCCAGATTAGTTATGTTCAGGATCACAGGACCTGCATGGACAAACATGGCACATGTGGCTGCGTGCAGCATCGGCAACCTCACTTATTTAATGCAGCAATATTAAGTAACCAGTCACTGGAATGTAGGGGAATATTCACATTGTAGGTTTCCATCACCTTGGGGAAATTTGTTTTTATTTTATCTCTAAATTCCTAATATTATGGAGTGCTGTAGTGGACCATTTCAATGTTGGCCTTCATATAGAGCATTTCTTATCCAAGCACCTACCTTTTAACCTGGTGTTCATACCTTCAGTAGGGCGAGACAAACAGGAGATTGAGGGGCTTATCTTTTTTTTTTTTACATGAGGCTTATATACCGCCCATAACCCCTAGTGGGTCTCAGAGCGGTTTCCAGACTTACTCCTATATAGTAGTGATTAGACCTACCTAGGGCCACATTTCACAAGGGGAGGGACTTCCCTATCGACACCCGGTTGGCAGCGCCTTCTCTCTTCTCCCGGCGGGGTCCACATGTTGTTGTCATTTTTCTGGCTTCTTTCTGGCTGCCCGGCGACCTTCTCCCGGAGGCTCGGTGTTTTTGCACGCGAATGCTTCTTCAGCTGCAGCTTCCGGCTCACGTCCTTCCGGCTCCAGCCGGGCTGCGCCGTCCTGCGTCCGCTTCGCCTGCGTCTCGCATCCTGCATTCGCTCCGCCTTCCGTCAGGTCTTGGTCATCCGGATATCAGCCGCCATTGTAGTTTTTCGCCGCTGCCGCCTTTCACCTCCGTTGCTGCTGCCAACACTCCTGGCACGGAACCAGGAGGTGGGTGCCCCCTGCCACCTAGGGCAGGTACCCATTTATCTACTCGTTGTTTTTACCTTTCGAACCGCTGGGTTGGCGGGCTTCTCCTAAGCTAGAGCAATGAATAAGGACTCCTGAGTCTTCTCCTAAGCTAGAGCAATGAATAAGGACTCCTGGGAAAGACACTCAGATGTCTCTGCAATATTATCATCCTGGAGAATGACCTTTTATTTCAGCCTGGTACATGGCTGACTCCACAAGAGCTGCTTTAAGCATTGACTATTGAGTGCAATGAATCTGTTTGCACTGCAAACACACGTATCACCTGTGCACACTCATCAGACTGTGTACGTGGCTGGAGCGCTCTGTTGAGAGTACATCTGGTGGGAACCCCGAGTTTGCCCCTAGGTAATGTGTGAAATAAGCCTTTACAAAATCATGGACTGCTAAAAAAAACCCCTCTTGTTGGTACCTGAAATGTTTAAAATTCTTCCTAGTCCAGGGATATAGTCACTCACATAAGCAAAAGATAGGTTATATCTAAATGAAGCCACTGAACAATCTCACTCTGTAATACAGAACACTGAATTTAATTTCACACTTCACAGAAGGTAAGCGCCCGTTCTTTCATTCATGTTTCCTTTCTTTAAACACGGGCTTTGTTCAGACCAGAGAATGAAATCGTATAGTGCAACAAAAAAGCGTGGTGTCATTTTCGATAATGGCACAATAAGTTATCGCTGCAACTTAAAAGAACCAAAAATGGTTCCGGAAGAAGCCACAGAGAGCTGTCTCATCAGTATACCATCACTGTGCTAGGCAGAGAAAGTTAATGCAACACGGTGGGCATTCTTAACTTTAAATAAAGGATTTTTCAGTGCTTATAGTTAACGTTAGTCTTTCTTGAGTTAGGACTGCCTCTTGTTTACCTGAACTGTTTTCCCTGAGATTGTGAATCAGAGAGTGGATCCATGGCAGCGCCAGGCCTATGAGGGAAAAGCTTGATCGGACATGTCATCTTAGGGCAGAGCTAGAAGAGAACCGAAAAGGTTGGAAGTTGAATGAGAGTAACACTAGGAATGTCAGGGGTAGAGTCGGGGCAGAAGCTGGAAGGTGATGGGTGGGCAACCAGACAGAGGGCTGCCCCTCAAAGCCAAATGAAGTGCAGACAAAATCAGTATGAGTAAGAGTACGATTATTCTTTGGACATCCGTGTTCTTCACCAAGGAAAGCTGCTCAATATGGAAATTGAATTCAATGACTCTGGTTTACTCCAGAGTTAATGAATAATTCTACAGCCACTTATTAAGTATGTTTGCAAGTTCCTTTCAGGTTTCCTAAGCTTAGAGGAGCTGGCCTCTTCTCATTAGGTCAGCACATTTGATGTTTGAAACGTGTTGGCTAATTAGCAGTGCAGTCTTTATGTCCTTCTAACCCTTTTGGTCGCACTCTTAGAAATGCAATTGATTCTTAATATACATGTCTCACTTTTATTCATTTTGCCTTCTCCTCATTTGAATGTTGAATAGAGCCTGCTGGATCCAGAAATGGGTCAACAGCAAAAAAAAAAATCTACTGGGCTAGCTCTGAAGTTTAAGGGTGTTCAGAACCTTTCATTGGTTCCCACCACAATTAGAGATGTTCAACCACCTGCTATGTCCAGTGATCCTCCTATTTGGTTAATGCAAGTGGGGAGTCAGTGGTTAGGGAGCTGCTCAGATCTGCCCAAAGAAGAGTTTGATGTGTTCATTTTGCATGATTTCTTGCATGTGATGAGAAGCACAGTACCCTCTGACATCCTCTATCTGAACTGCTTGCTGCAGTCACTATTAAAAGAAGCGGAAATTAGTGCTATTACACCATTGTACTATTTCTACCATTAGGCAATATTTCTGGTGTCATGGCATGATGGCACTAATCAGCTCAAACTTTTAAAAGTTTTGCAGGTATAGGTCGTCAGTGGGAAGAATGCTATTAGGTCACCAGCTACAGTGTTTTTTCACAGCAGCTGCACTCCCACCCCGCCATTCATCTGCCACGGCCCCCAATCATAGTCAAAAGATTTACTCTGTGTGCTTTTGATGTCTGCTCATTATGATCATGAATCTGCTTCCCCCTTCTGAAATATACCGTTAATTTTGTTGTTCTTTGAGCCAATTAGCGCTACTGTATCACGACACCAGGAATATTGCCTAATGGTGGAAATGGTGCAAAGGTGTCATAGCAGCAATCTAAAAAATAAAAATGGCAAGTGTGGCTTGCTGTTCACAGATTAACAGCTGCATCTGCAAGAGCCAAAGGTGCCATGACCTGGCCCCATAGACTAAGTGGCTACTGCACAGGCCCAAACCAAATGTTGACAGCAGTGATCAGGAGTCTACCTTGCATCCAGTAACAGAAGTCAAGCAAGCTGGTGAGGCAGATCCGTTCATATCAAAGTTCACAGCGGGCCTCGCTGGAATTTCATTGGCTGGATAGCAATCTTACCTGGGCCCCTTTAGCATATTGGTCTCATTCTAGTATCTGGTGTCTTTTTTTTTGGCACACAACTCATGTTACTGATATTTATCATGCAGCAATTTCCATAATTTCTGTCTCTATGGATGGTGCTGAAAACCATTGCATAATGACTGCTATGATACAATATTTGTTGAGAGAGTGACAGATCCCCGTTGCTCTTCTAGCATCATAGCAGCTCCGCTATGAAAACACTAGGAATCATGAAATGTTGAAGGAGATCTATTGGGTGGAGTTTGATTCCCTTTTGGCATAGCATACTTGGCTGCCCTAGCACTGCATGGCCTTCAGCACCAGCAAATGAGCGCGGCAAGCATCCATCCTTCAGCAAGAGCCCACGGGGGTGCTCTGCCGCTAAACAGCTGTACTTATAAATCTTCCACCTTTCCGAAGCAAGCATCTCCTTGTTCCTGAGGCCGTGCACAGTCGGCAGGCTCCCCGCTGTCAAAGGAGTCTCCAGATTTGCAGACTGGGGCTTGTTAAATCACCACAAGCCCTTGGAAATAGCTGCAGCTCCAGGCCTGTGCTGTTTATGGCTTCTCATTAGCAGTGGGGTTGGGCTCCGTTAACCCTATAGACACTTGCTGCTAGTGATGAGACAGTTGACAGGATGAGCCTCCTAATAGTCTAGATCCACACAGTAGCCCGTCTACATCTTTCCATTTCGGTCACGAGTGGTAAAAAACCCCAAAAACACAAGGTTTTAAAGTCCCAAAATAGTTTGCACAGCTAAGGCCCCTGCCACACGGCAGGGAAAAAACGGGGCAAAGCGCGGCTTTTAAAAGCCGCGCCAAAAAAGAAACGCCGTGGCGGGATCCCACGGATCCCGTTAGCCGCACGTCGTTGCTCCCCGGCACGATCAGATGCCGGGGAGGAAGATACAAGTGGGAGGGGGAGGCTGCCGAACTGCGCATGCTCGAGCATGCGAGTACGGCAGGGGGCCGGGGATGTGGCGGCGAAAAGACGCGCCGCCGATCCCACGCCCAGGATGATGCGGCCCAAACAGATGAACCACTGAAGGTAGGTGGTTCATTTTTGCCGCACATCAGCGGGGGAAGGGCCGGATCGGAGACGGGAGCGCAATGCCAGGCAAATGTTGGCGTCGGATCACTCCCGTTTGCCGCGCTTCAAATCCAGCCCACTCCCGGCCCAAAATGGCTCGGATGAACAGGGCCTAAGTAATTTCTATTTGGTCTGAAAGGTTCCAGAGTCCTTGATTCCGATTAGTTAAGAGAAGTCACAAAAGGGGTTCAATGGGATGTGATCTAATTATTTTAAAACCAGATCTTCACATTTTAATCGGTTGGATAATGTTATTTATTTATTTATGGTATTTAAAGTCCACGAGAGGGAAGGCGGCGTAGTGTAGCCCGATGTCATCAGATCTCAGAAGCTAAGCAGGGTTGGTATTTGGATGGGAGACCACCAAGGAAGATTCTGCAGAGGAAGGCAAGGGCAATCCACCTCTGCTTCTCACTGGCCTTGGAAGCCCCCTGCTGGATTTGCCATAAATTGGCTGCAACTTGACAGGCGTTTTACTCACACCCATTTAAAGTCCACCTTTCTCACTGAGACTCAAGCACGTTACGCAGTGTAAGTCCATACAAAGAGATATCTAATAAGCACACTGTAGGTCGATGCAATCCATATAAAGAGATAGCGAATGAGCAGTGTACCAGGACTAGGATTACTGAAATCTGAGTGAGCATATTAGGCATGATACAGAATGTGGGTAGAATGAAGAAAACCAGTATTACATCAGTATAAAACAAGGAAATGATAACAGGTTAATACATGCAGTGAACTGATAATTCATCCTGTACACGTTGGTTTAGTCCATAGTCCCCTTCCCTTTATACAAGCACCTTCCTGAACTATTCTGTCGTGTTATAGCCCCATTACCTTTATAGAAACGTTCTCCCAAACAACACCATTTGCAGAATGGCAGGAGGATGGGAGCTTTCCTGACTTCTTCAGGCAGGCCATTCCACAAGGTGGGGGCCAAAACAGGGAAAGCAAATGATCTTGCCCATTTGCAGGATGGCACCTGCAGAAAGCCCTGGATTGATGAGTAGTGCTGTCATGGCAGTGCTGCAGGTATGAGGGTCCAAGGCCATGCAGGGTTTTGTACATGATAGTACCTTACCTTGAATTGAACCTGATAGCTGATGGGCACCCTGACCTGGGTAGCCCATGCTAGCCTGAGCTCATCAGGTCTTGGAACCTAAGCAGGGTCATAGAATCATGGAATCATAGAGTTGGAAGGGACCTCCAGGGTCATCTAGTCCAACCCCCTGCACAATGCAGGAAATTCACAAATACCTCCCCACCACCACCCCCAGTGACCCTTGCTCCGTGCCCAGAAGATGACAAAAAATCCTCCAGGATGCCTGACCAAACTGGCCTGGAGAAAAATTGCTGCCTGACCCCAAAGTGGCGATCAGCATTTCCCTGGGCCGTGTAAGAAAGGGCCACAAGAACTAAGCACTGAGGCAACCCTCCCTGCCCTCCCTTCTCGTGATCTCCCTAAGTTCACAGAATCAGCAGTGCTGTCAGATGGCCATCTAGCCTCTGGTCAGCATTGGTCAATATTTGGACAGGAGACCACCAAGGAATACCAGGGTTGCTACTCAGAGGCAGGCAATGTCAAACCACCTCTGAATGTCTCTTGCCTTGAAAACCCCATTGGGGGTCACCATAAGTCAGCTGCAACCTGACTGCTGAAAAGGTGTCGTGTGCACGCCCTGTCTAGCTCCTGAATAATGACACCTTTAGGTCACTTACTGACAATTTTTAATTATTGGAGCTGCCAGAGGCAGGCAATGTCAAACCACCTCTGAATGTCTCTTGCCTTGAAAACCCCATTGGGGGTCACCATAAGTCAGCTGCAACCTGACTGCTGAAAAGGTGTCGTGTGCACGCCCCCTGTCTAGCTCCTGAATAATGAAACCTTTAGGTCACTTACTGACAATTTTTAATTATTGGAGCTGCAGGGTAATTTCCAAGGGGATTTTGTTTCTGTTGTTTTAGTTTCAGAGGGAAGAAAATCGAAAATGGTTTAAACAGACTTTTCCTCCCAGCCATAAATGGAATTTTCCCTTTGTTCAAGTCGTCTGACATTCCTTTCAGTTCAGTGTCTCAAAAAAGGGTACCTAAAACGGGGTTTTGGTGATAGACTCACGTGTTTAAATTAGAATTGATTAAGAAGTAGGTATTTCACACTAAAAAGTCTTGTCTGACAGCCTTGTTTAAAACTGAATAAAATTGAAATGGCAAAAAAAAACCACCAACACCAATTTGTTACATATATTTAAAAAAACACTGAACTTATAACATTGACATTTCCTGTTCCTGATATCTTCTGTCATTTACAGTATTAGAACCATAACCTCTTCAATTGGACCAACCTGGTATGAGCATTAAATGTGATCTCCATAGTTTGTAAAGATTACTTTTTTATTTCCCCAGAGAAACTCTGAAGTCTTAGAATTCCCTTTTGAAGTACTAAATTTACTGATACATGTGCATCTCGGACATTTCACCACTCTGGATTTACCCACAGGTGTAAATATTTAACAGTTTTCTCAAGATTCCATGGGGACTACATAAACTCTACCTGAGTAAATTCCAGCATAAAATGTAAGGCACGGGGTGAGGAGTGAATCCCTTCATGTAAAAATGGTTTTGTTTAGCTAAGCCACTGGGAAGCAGTAAATTTCCCCTGTATCATTCTAATGGATGTGGCTAGATTTTAATAATAATTTTGATCATAGTTTTATAATTTCAATGTACCATTGCCTCTTAATCTTTTACTATTGCATGTGTTCAGGGGTCATTTCGTAGAAAAAGAGCTAGGGGAACTCATTAGCATAACTCATTAGCATATGCCACACCCCGTGACATCACCGGAAGTGTGTCATAAGGCCACACACCCTGACATCACCGGAAGTGTGTCATAAGGCCACACCCACCACTCAGTTAGTCTTAGTCTTAAAGGTTAGTCTTAAAGGTGCTATTTGAACTCTTGGACTATTTTGCAGCAACAGACTAACACAACTACCTCGGGGAAGCTCCTGGATGGGGCTGGGAGTCCTTGCGGAGGCCACGTGGAGTGGCCTCGGCCAGGCAGAGGGGGAGGACGCCAACTTACCCTCCTGCTTCTTCCTCCTTCTGCAACAGAATGAGGCTGGAAGCAGGGGGCGGCCGGAAAAAGGGGGCGGGGCTTCGTTGTGTGCCTCGCCCCCTGCACCTCACCCGGGGGAACTGCGATCCCCCGCGATCCCCCCTCCGAATTGACCTCTGCATGTGTTTATTATTGAGTACTCTAGATCCCTTTGCTGAAGAGAGAAAGGGAGGATATGGAATAAGCGTGCCCTTATCTCTGAAATAAAACTAAAACAGAGATCCATCAGAAACTTGCTACCTCAGGCTTACTCATCTGTTTGGATATTTTCATGATGGAACTTGAAGTTGCAAGAGATACCGGGCTGCTGCCAAAAGCAGCACCCTCCTGCCTTCTCCTCATCCCCATCCCAAAATGTCTGTTAAATGAAACGATACCATCAAACTTGAAGTTTCCCAGCCCTGTTTCACTCTGTTGGCTGCTGCTTGCAGGGACTGGGAAGCTCGAAGTACAATCAAGTCATAACACTTTTTACTTATTAGAATCTTGTGTGGAAAGGAGGAGAAGGAGATGCGAGACCTCTGGCTGTTGCAGGGGCCGCATGAAGCCACCTTATACTGAATCAGACCCCTGGTCCATCAAGGTCAGTACTGTCCACCAGGGGTCGTTTCGTAGAAAAAGAGCTAGGGGGACTCATTAGCATAACTCATTAGCATATGCCACGCGCCACTGCCGAGCCCCATGAGGGGCCCGGCGGTGGACCTGCAAGGCCGGCGGGAGTGCAAGGAAGCCCCGCGAAGGCCCTCCCTGGCCCCAGGCAGGCAGGGGTGGGAAGAGGCAGGGAGGAAGCAACTTACCCTTCCTCTTCTCCTGCCTCCTCCTGGCTGAATGAGGGCCGGAAGCGGGGCGGCCGGAAGCGGGGGGCAGGGCTTCGTCATGTGCTCCGCCCTCCGTACCTCACCCTGGGGAACTGTGATCCCCCGCGATCCCCCCCGAAATGACCTCTGCTGTCCACTGAGACTGGCAGCAGCTCTCCCGGGTCTCAGGCAGAGGCCTTTCATATCAAGTACTGCCAGATCCTTTTAAGTGAAGATGCCAGGATTGGACCTGGAACCTTCTGCGTGCCAAGCAGATGCCCTCCTAGTGATCCACAGCCCTCACGCACATCTCTTGTAATGTTTAATTCTGCCTTCAAATGGCCCAGTTAAGTATTTTAAAAATTAGCATGAAGCTTAGGGGTCGATACCTGCTCGGGCAACTTCTAGGAGCCTCCATTTCGCAATGATAATGTATTCATGAACCCTTCTACTTAGAGCTGACCTACACATTCAGCAGTATCACATGATAACTGGTTTTCTTGGACTGTACCACTGAGTCTACAGAGGGGTTGCATGTTTGTTCAGTCCTCGCCATGTTTGGGTGAGGTCTAGCCTTCAATTCTCCTTTCTGACATGGTAGCTTGCAAGGTTTTCTTTAAAATATGCAAAGCATGAGACCTGAGATTCGTCACCTGCAGTCTAAATGGCTTCGTGGTTCTTTGTACCTCTGCTGTTTTTATTTCTAGACAAAGTTTGAGCCCAGTGACACCTTTAAGGCCAACGAAGTTTAATTCTGGGTATAAGCGTTACATTTGCTTGGTCTTAAAGGTGCCGTAGGACTTTGTTTTAATAGTTCAGAGCAAGACGGCTACCCACCTGAATCTGTTTTTATCTCTAGCAGCTTACGGCAGTAATGGAAATTTTTTACAGAGCCTCAGTGTGTT
Organism: Gekko japonicus; assembly: GCF_001447785.1. Lineage (NCBI taxonomy): Eukaryota > Metazoa > Chordata > Lepidosauria > Squamata > Gekkonidae > Gekko > Gekko japonicus. Next base: position 2,238,910 of record NW_015174273.1, on the reverse strand, counting down.
GTGAATAACTAATTAGTAACAAATGGGGAGTGTTCCCTTCTTAATTCCATCTGAGTCATGCTTGCCTTTAACCAAAAAAAGGACCCTCATCGGGAGCAGGCTGGCAAGTGAAAACAGCCCTGAAGCAAGTCAAGCTGAGCTTCCCTTGAGTGGCAAGTTGTTGGGTATTACAAGTTGAAAACACTCAGTATGTCTGGGGTTAAATGTTTGTTTATGTTACTCACAGGAAGTCACATGTTTCTCATGTTAGATGTGGAAAGCCCGGGAATTTTCTCCCTGATCTAGGGATTTGATTGGGACTAAAGTGTCAATGTGTATTACCATTTTATGGCTTCTCTTCCCGTCTTTGTTTGCTGTTCTGAAGAAGAAGTAAGAGTAGCCATAATTCCTCTCTTCTAGTTTTGTCTTTGTAGTGTAAGGATGTAGCCGATTTAGCTCTGTTGTTATTTTCATCCCAGTTACCCTTCCCCATGCTAGAATTTAGTAAAAACTTTATATTTTAATCACACATGGACTCTGAGTCTGAATTATTTTACTCAGGCTCTGCTGGGCTATATTATCTCTGCTAAATACCATTTTTTTCAATATCTCACTATCGCCCAACACAAGTCAAGCTGGGCAGCACTTCAGGGCCTGCTGGACTCACTGTTCATTGGTTCACCTTATGCCTTATCTTACTAAATGGCAGCACTGCAGGAGGAGACAGTTGGTGAGGTGACATCAGCTGCTGTTGCTGGCAAGGGGTCCGGGCCGAACAGTCCCTGAGGCTCAGGCAAAGCTGCTGGGACTTGGGTCTGCTTGCTCCCAGCCACCAATGGTCCCCTTGGGCAGTGACCCACCAGGAAGTTTCCCCATATGTTAAATGGCCAGTCCACCTCTGGTCCTCACTTATGTATGGCCAGAGGTCATTTCAGGGGGGATCGTGGGGGATCGCTGTTCCCCCAGGTGAGGTACAGGGGGCGGGGCACATGACGAAGCCCCGCCCCCTGCTTCCGGCCGCCCCGCTTCCGACCCTCATTCAGCCAGGAGGAGGCAGGAGAAGAGGGAGGGTAAGTTGCTTCCTCCCTTCCTCTCCCCACCCCTGCCTGCCTGGGGCCAGGGAGGGCCTTCGCGGGGCTTCCTTGCACTCCCGCCGGCCTTGCAGGTCTACCACCGGGCCCCTCATGGGGTTCGGCAGTGGAGCTGCAAGGCCGCCGGTGGCGGCCGGGACCGTTGGGGGCGGGGTGTGTGGCCTTATGACACACTTCCGGTGATGTCAGGGGGTGTGGCATATGCTAATGAGCTATGCTAATGAGTTCCCCTAGCTCTTTTTCTACGAAACGACCCCTGTGTATGGCTTCTTCGTGTGTGCGTAAAGTGCTGTCGGGTCACTGCAGACTTATGGCAACACCATAGGCTTTCAAGGCAAGAGACGTCCAGAGCTCGTTTGTCACTGCCTGCTCTGCACAGCGTCCCTGGACTTCCCTGGTGGTCTAATGTACTAACTGGGGCTGACCCTGCTTAGCTTCTGAGAGCTGATGAAATCAGGCTAGCCTGGGCCATCCAGGTCAGGGCAAATTCGTGTGTGGGTGTAAATTGCCGTTAAGTCACCCTCACAGCCAGCTCACGGGGACCCTATCGGGTTTTCAAGGCAAGTGATTAAAGGGAGGTGGTTTGCCCGTGCCTGCCTCTGCAGAGTCTTCCTTGGTGGTCTACCTCCCAAGTACTGACCCTGCTTAGCTTCTGAGATCTGATGTGATCAGGCACACTACACTATTCCACATCCCATGGCGTCTTTACAAAGAAAAAAAAGATAAACCAAATAGCCCCCAGCAGTATGGCATCCTGAGCAGAAATGCAGTGAAAGAGAGTGCACTGGTACCAGAGAAGAATGAGTCAGAGCATTTCCTACCAATGTTACTCAGTGCTGCAACGCAGTGAGATTGAGGCATGCCTTCTACATGCGTCCCTTCATCTACTCAGAGAGGATTCACTTCCCTTTTGTCGTGACTTCTCAGGGCTTTTCGCTGAACCGTGTCCTTTTATGGTGTCAGAACTTGCTGAGCAGCCTAAAGACCTCAAGGAAGGTGACTGTGAAAGTGGCAGTTGTATGACTTTTGAAGAATTCAAGGCCTGTTAAGAATAACAGTAGACTGCACTCTTTGCAAAAGGTAAAATAGTAGCTATACTTGGGCTGCATGGTAATTCATTAATAACAGGACACACAGAGATTTATTCTCAAGTGTTCCGTGAAAGCCACAGTCACTGGGGGGGATAAGAAATGGCTGTGTAGGAAAAGACACTGTCTACTGCTCTCAATGTGTTTCAAGAGCTACTGTTTCTCCAGGTATACCAGCAATGCAGCCATAAGCCGAATTCTGCCCTTCTAAGTCCACTGAAGGGTATAATACTGTTTTGCAGTGCTGGTCACAGAAGTTAACAAATGCAACCAGCAGTTGCCAGCAGAGTCCACAAATCCGTTCTTTCTAAGGCTTTTCCACATTGAGTTTTACCTGCATTTCATCTTCCTAACTGAATAGGTTCTTCCCCTCCCTTACACACAGTACTGTTTGCAGGAAAAAAACTTGAGATCAACAACCAGCAAATGATACTGTATATAACAAAAGGGGGGTGGGGTGGGGTGGGGAACTGATGCCATTAAGAAGCTGTCTTGCAGCAAAATCTCAGTGTGGAAAAGCCCCAAGTGACCATTTGCTCCTGATTGCCCAGCACAAGTAAGGGAACCCGAATTCTCCATGCTACTTATGAGAATTCAGGGGGGAAAATCCTCTCCTTGCAGTGAACCTGCTCTTCCTTCAAGTCCTTTGGCATGCACACGGTTCAGTCTCTTTCAGTCTTTCTTTTTCACTCCATCAAATTTAGAGTCCAATGGCACCTTTACGTAGAATGGTAAAGAATGATAAGGTGTGCATGCATACTGAAAAGTACTGGGTTCGCTACATCAGGACGCGGACCATGACATCAGAGAAGACGCGTTTATTAGTACTTCACACAAGGAACAAAAACTAACTACCGGGTGGCCAACTTTATACAATTGGGGAGGGACGCCCCTAGGTTCTATTGGCGGGTTCAAACTTCCCGCCAATGTCCCTATTGGCTCCTTACTGGAAGTTCAGGAGCCCAGTCCCCATTGTCTTCGGGATTGAAGCTGTTGCTGCCTCTGGCTGGTGCCTGGCAGTGGTCTGAGGACATAACACATACCTTGAATAAACCTTTGTTGGTCTTAAAGGTGCCATTAGACTCTAAATTTGTTGTACTGCTTCAGACCAACATGGCTGACCAACTGGATCTATCTTTCACTCCAGCTGGATCTATCTTTGGAGAAAATCAGAAGCAGCTACATAAACTGTTGCTCTTAATATATGATGATTTCTGACATTTAACGAGTTTGGGTTTTGTCCATGCTCATGTTCTGTCTTGACTTGGGTCCAGTCCAGATCCATTGAAACCTGTGGAAGTTTTGCCATTGACTTTGCTGAGATGTGGATATTATCATTCAGAGATGGCCAGAGGGTGATCTGCAGTGTGCATATGCTCACCCGCTGATATCGTCTAATCCCCACTTTCCTTCTCTATGCTTGGGAAACTCTCACGTCTTTTCACTGAGCCTGTACTGGTCCCTAGGCACCAAGTCCATTACTGATTCAGCCAAAAGTGAATTACATACTGCTTTCAACCTGCCAGGTGCCCCTTTTTTCAGGGCATGAGACATTCCCTTAGAGATGTTTCTGCTTCATCCAGGGATGCGTGACTATATATGTGATCTAGGGAGCCAGGCTTTAAGGGACATCAAATTAGACGGAAACTAATATTAATAATGTTAATATGATATCTCTCGGCTTCTTATTTTTCTCTGTATTGAACTGGGGATGCCAAAGCCATAGTTCTAGCGTGTCAGAATCTCTGGGCCTGACCTGAGCCTCATCACCAAGACCCCAAAACGCATCATCATCTCACATTTTAACAGCATACATTATTTTAGTTGGGGTAGACCAGAATTGCCTAATGGTGTCATGGGTTGGGAACCCACCCCCTTGTGGGTTAGTGAGGCTGGCCTGTTATGTTTGCCCAGGCCTAGATAATGGCTGTCGCACAACAGGATGAAGCGCCCTCCCCCAGCCTCAGATGGAGAAGGGCAGATTTTTAAAAATCTGACAAAAGATTTTTACCCTGCCTTTTCTGCCCACATAGTGTCACCAACATGGCTAACAAATTAAAACATAGAAATTAAAACCTCATCTTAAAAGCCATTAAAACCAGCACACAAATACATAATATTTCAAATCTGAAATATCCCTGTTGGAATGAATTTCAGTACTATATACTTTCCCCACCATACTGTTACTGACGTATCCTGTGCTTTCTGTACGCTAACTACTGTTAGGGATCGATTACTATTATTTCTATTTTAAATTATTATTATATGTTTATATTGCCATTGTCATGTCACTGTAACATTTTGCTGCATTATCGCTGTTAATATATTGCACATCTTGTACGCTAACTACTATTATAAGTTAATTATTATTGTTTATGCTTATATGTTATTATATTCATATTGCTATTGTCATATTACAGTTACTTAATAAAAATAGGGTTGCCAGCCTCCAGGTGGGGCCTGGAGATCTCCTGCTTTTTACAACTGACCCCCAAGTGACTGAGATCAGCCCCCCTGGAGAAAATGGCCGCTTTAAATGGTGGACTTCATGGCATTGTACCCTGCTGAGGCCCCTCCCTTCCTCAAACCCCGCCCTCTCCCGGATCCATCCCCAAAGTCTCCAGGTATTTTCCAACCCAGACCCTAAATAAAAATGTTGAACTGGAAAAATACATCATGAGATCCATTTAAAACCAGAGTTAAAATAAGTACAAAAGATAAAAGCAGCAGTTAAGACATTGGGGAAGGAGGAAGGATCACTGAGCTCACCTCACTTCCTCTCTCCTAGCTCTACTCCTTCCTGTGCTGGGTACCAGAGCTGTGTATCCTCCTCAGCCTCCTCCCTTAGGCCCAGGGGTCATTTCGTAGAAATAGAGCTAGGGGAACTCATTAGCATAACTCATTAGCATATGCCACACCCCCTGACATCACCGGAAGTGTGTCATAAGGCCACACACCCCGCCCCCAACGGTCCCGGCCGCCACCGCCGGCCTTGCAGCTCCACTGCCGAGTCCTATGAGGGGCCCAGTGGTGGACCTGCAAGGCCGGCAGGAGTGCAAGGAAGCCCCGTGAAGGCCCTCCCTGGCCCCAGGCAGGCAGGGGTGGGGAGAGGCAGGGAGGAAGCAACTTACCCTCCCTCTTCTCCTGCCTCCTCCTGGCTGAATGAGGGCCGGAAGCGGGGCGGCCGGAAGCGGGGGCGGGGCTTTGTCATGTGCCCCGCCCCCCTGTACCTCACCCGGGGGAACTGCGATCCCCCGCGTTCCCCCCCGAAATGACCTCTGCTTAGGCCTTTTAAAGGGCCTAGCAATGCCTGGGGCATGCCCAGTGCTCCCCATCTACCCAGAAGCCCCACAGGGCCATAACCAAGCCCTCGAGGGACCAATAGCAGCCTCACAGTAATCTCTCCCCTTCAGCTCCCCTTTCCCCGCCTGAAGGCAAAACTGCCAGGAAGCTAATTGCTGGGTGGCCAGTTACTAAAGAACCAGCTATCGCTGATCAGTGTCAGCTATGCTGCCATGATGTTTATGGGCGAGAGTGCATCTGCTTGACCTGTGTACCAACTGCTGCCACATCCCTTCGTCCTTGCTTATCTATGACCTTGCTAGCTGCCTGTGTAGTGTCTTCCCATCAACTACCCGTGGGATAAGTTTCGACTCCCAGCTTTGGCTTTAACGGCCTGGGGCCTGGGGCCCCATTCTCCCACGTGCGGAAGTCAGGCCGATTGGCCTAGGAGTGTGTGTGTGTGTGTACGAATACCCTATATTCCATTATGCTTGTAGGAAAGTAGCCATTCCTAACAGTGATGATGTTACTGCCTCTATAGCCTCTATAGCTCTTAAAGGTAAAGGTAAAGGTTCCCTTGCTCGAAAGCCAGTCGAATCCGACTCTAGGGTTGCGGTGCTCATCTCCGTTTCAAAGCCGAAGAGCCAGCGCTGTCCGAAGACGCTTCCGTGGTCATGTGGCCGGCATGACTAAACTCCAAGGCGCACAGAACGCTGTTACCTTCCCACCGAAGTGGTACCTATTTATCTACTTGCAATTTCTTGCTTTCGGACTGCTAGGTTGGCAGGAGCTGGAACTAGAGACGGGAGCTCACTCCATCATGCGGCACCCGGGTCTCGAACTGCTGAACTACTGACCTTCCACAGCCTGCAGTTCAGCATCTTAACCACTTGAGCCCCCGATGCTCTTACATTATATACTATAGCTCTTACATTAAAGTATAACCTTATGATAAGCGTGTACTCCTTTGTTTGGCTGTGGAACCTGACAATCAGCTGTCTGGCAGGCACATCTTTAAAGGGTGTGTCTGTGGCCTCACTGGACTTGGTGGGCATTGAGCTTGGTGCCACGGGACTCTGAAGAGGAGGAGGAGCCTGATGTCTCCAATGCCACTCCCTGTCGCGGCTAAGAAAGTCAGGCCCCTGCCACACGGGACGGCTGAAACGCAGCTACTCAGAGCCGCTCCAAACTTGAGACGCCGTGGGATCCCCTGATCCCGGCACGCTCCCCGGCACGATCAGATGCCGGGGAGGAAAAGTCCGATGGGAGGGGGAGGCTGCCGAACTGCGCATGCTCGAGCATGCGCAGTACGGCCGGGGGCTGGGATGCGGTGGCGCAAGGACGCGCCGCCGATCCCACAGCCCAGCTCGAGGCGCTCCAACGGATGCAACCACCTAGATAGGTGGTTCTTTTTTACGGTGTGGTATCGGCATTTGGGACGGATCAGGGACGGAGACGGCACGCTCCCCAGATGTTGAGGTGGGATCGCGCCCGTTTGCTCCGCCCCCGTTCTGTCCCGCTCCCGGCCCAAATGGGCTCGTATGAACAGGGCCTCAGTCATCCAATGCCAATTGATCTGCTCCAAATGGCAAGTCACAAACAATAAATGATTATTTATGGTATTGTGCATTGTTTTGATTCAGCAAGGTTCCTATTAATAGCTCTTAATATGATACAGCCACAGTAGAAACACAAAAGTTGCTTCAGCAGTCAAAACACCAAAAACAACATTCTGAATACTGGATATTCACAACTAGCTGAAGAGAACGCTTGAGTCAAATGTTTTACATTTCTTTTTATATTCCATTGCAAGCAAATCTATTAGTATTTGGTGTAAACCCCAGCTCCTAAGTTCATATTAAGTTCTGAGATACTTCCAACTAACTTGTATATATTATGTGGACATCTGCTTTTATTGCCCAAGGAATAATGTGAAAAAAATTAAGTTGAAGTACTATTAAGAAAAATCTGACATGTATCACTTTTAAAGTGCACTTGATGACTTTCAAGGGCCTAGCTAACATCTCATTTTTAAATTTATAAGCCAAGCTTGAGTACCCCAAACAATTTTTTAAAAACCTCTAGTGAATTCATTACAAAATACAATGTATAGCTCTAATTTAAAAGCTCTTCTGAACGGCCAATTAAGTTTTTATCCCCTCTTTTTAACCCAATGAGGCAGGTCAGTGACTTCTTGTGATTAACTAACACTGAGAGTAATCAAAAATCTTACTTTTATTTTGAATGTTTTACAGTCCAATTTAAGCCACTTGATAAAGATTAGAGATAGAGACGCTGCCACACATTATGGTCTCTGACAACCCAGTTAGAATTGTTTTGCTAGTGCTAAGATTAATGGGCACGTTCAGCAATCTTTGTCGTTAATAAAATATGCTCCCTGTTATAAATTAATGGCTGAATGGGGACATAAATAGCCCCTCGGATTTTTCTTTCTTTTCACATTGAATTTTGAGACCTGCCTTTTAAGACTACTTCCATTGCTAAGTGAGGTGTAAACTTTTTTTAAAAAATGTATACCTTATACTGGGGAAATGGCAGTGCATGTGTGAGTGTGTAAAAGAGGGGGGGGGACCCTCTGTGCATCCATTACTATATTTAGGCCATTTCTATAGAATCATTATTTGAGGCTTGACATGACCAAGCTTTTACGAGTTTAATTTAACACATGAGTGGTTTCCTGGGTAAACTTTCACTTTAATCCCCATTTCACGGCATATAATAATATGATATCCCCACACAGCATATTTCCCATTACGAGGAAAGCTTGGGACCATTCTCAAATGCTCACATGCTTCAGATTCTGCATGAAACCTCTGCAGAAATTCAGTTGCACCACAGAAGAAGAAAAAGAAAAGCTCTAGAAATAACTCTCTTTAAACAAATTTGTGGCTCCTGTGAAGAACCATATAGAGCATTTGCATTGGTGAGCCTTGGCCAAAATTTCTCTGATTACAGAATGTCAAACTACTCAGCATATCCCATGCATATTGTACCCTCTTATGACCTCTAATAAAATGCATGTTTGCTGGCAGGGCTTTTTTTGTAGAAAAAGCCCAGCAGGAACTCATTACCATATTAGGCCACACCCATGACAGCACAGCTCATTAGCATATTAGACCACACCCCTGTATTACCAGAAGTGTGGTCATCCAGCCACACCCACCTTTTGCTTCTTATTCTGTTTACCTTGTTTGTTGTCAAAACCCAGGGCTTTTTTTGGAGCAGGAACTCCTTTGCATGTTAGGCCACACACCCCTAATATAGCCAATCCTAATGAGTTCCTGCTGTTGGGTGTGGCCTATTATGCTAATGAGTTCCTGCTGGGCGTGGCCAACTCAGGAGCCAGCCGGAACTCCGTTCCTGTGCGTTCCTGCCCAAAAATAGCCCTGTTTGCTGGTAAAGATGAGGCAGGCAGAGGATGATGGCTTCACTACTTGCATTGTTTGTGTCTCATATTACAAGAGAGAGAGAGAAGGAGTGTAGAGTAGCCCCAGCACTGTTTCACTTACACCTTCAGTTGGTCATATGGAGAGGGTTGCCAACTTCCATGTACTGTCGGGTGATCTCCTGCTATTACAACTGATCTCCAGGTGACAGAGATCAGTTCCCCTGGAGAAAACGGTCATTGTGCAAGGTGGATTCCGTGGCATTATATCCCGTTCAGGTCCAATCACATACCTAGCCTATTTGGCGGCTGGGGTGGATGATTTTTTAACATCCCTCTCCTCTCCCCCCCCCCGGTCAAGTCACAGCTTGCTTATGGTGACCCCGTAGGCAGGGCCGGCCCCAGCTTATTTTGCACCCTAGGCGGGGATCCCTTCTGGCGCCCCCCTCCCCGTGTGCCCACCAATTTTCAAAAATAAATGCATTTTAGGAAGAATGAAAAACACAAATAATCAAGAAACTCCCAGACTACGAGGCCGGGTTCAGTTTGGCGCCCCTAAGGGCTGCCGCACTCTAGGCGATTGCCTAGTTCGCCTAGTGAGTGAGCCAGCCCTGCCCGTAGGGTTTTCAAGGCAAGAGACGTTTGGAGGTGGTTTGCCATTGCCTGCCTCCAAATTGGCCCTGCTTAGCTTCTGAGATCTGATGAGATCAGGCTAGGCTGGGGCTATCCCAGTCAGGGCCCTTCCTCCATATGGCAAAATTATTTTCAGTAATAATAGTAATGGCCAGAATAGTAATTATGGCCAGAAAATAGATTCAAGAGGGTAGCTGTGTTGGTCTGAAGCAGCAGAACAAAGGCCTGTGATACATGCACATCTTACTGCAGATTTTCAGAGCAGTAAGCCTTTAATCTTGACTTTGGATTCTGTGCCCGCTTTACGCACCATTCTTTTTCCTCTGGTGTATTTATTCTGTAGATGCAATTTTCAAAAAATGCACTTTTCTAAATTGGGGTGGAACGTCACTTGTGCTGTGGGGGGGGGCATGCAAAGTTGTTGTTTTTTTAAATCACACAATTGCCCTATCTGCCAGCTGATGTCAAGCAGAATCACAGTCCAAGTTTGGGGGGGGGGATTCAAAGCCCAGCAGAACCCGTGCAATGTACAGTGCCCAGCAAACATACTGCCTTCGGTTCATAATATTAACAAAGGTTTGCTACTATACTACTCTTAAATACATTCTGTCACCAAGCAGGATAGGGATGAGAAGGTCTTGAGACCAAAAATAAAGGGGGTGGCATGGAAAAAGTAGGTGAAAGGTGACAGACATGAATGAGAAATGTGTGGAAAAGAGGGAAAGAAATTTAGAGAGGGAAGGGTTGTTTTATCTTGCTACAGCACCCTACCTACTACTTTGCAAGATCTGGATAAGCTGGGTACAAGGAAAGGTTCTTGCTACAGCACCCTACCTACTACTTTGCAAGATCTGGTTAAGCTGGGTACAAGGAAAGAGAAAGGCTAGCGTATTAGAGAAAATTACCTACAGGCTGGTAATTACTGCAGCAGCTATCAGCACAATCTGTTAAAGAAGTTTGCTTGAGTCTTGGAGAAAACAGAAATCTAGCATATCCTAGAGCAGGGGTGTCAAACCTAAGGCCCATGGGCCAGAAGCAGCCTACTCAGGGCTGTAATCAGGCCTGTGTCTCTCTTCTTCACCCCCCAACCTCCTCCCCTGCCTGTCCTCACCCTTCCAAGGGAGATCGGGGCTGCTGAACTTCCCAGCTGGGTGGGCTTTGTCTTTGCATTTTCTCCTCCAGCAGGGAGCTTTTCTGGACTAAAGCACAAAAAAAGCTGCAAAGAAAATGCAGAATGGATTTTCCTTTAAGGTCTCTAGGCCCAGATAGACTACTCTGGGACTAGAATGGCAGCCCCCAGAGTGGAACAAAGGTCCCTGGGAGTAGCAGCTGTGCTCTGGGAATGGAATTCCTCTCTGGAGGATGTCATTCCAGTCCAGAGTAGTCTATCTGGGCCCAGAAACCTTAATGGAAAATCCATTCCATATTTTCTTTGCAACTTTTTTTGAGCTGCAATGTATTTCAATGGAGTGGAGTTTCAGTTTCCAGTGTTTCTATGGCAGTTGAATTTGTCTGCTTGCAAACAAAGGGCTGATGTTTTGAGCCAGCTTGCCTCTACTTGAATGGACCTGGGAACAGGTGCCTGAGTGAGTACTCTAGCCTGGGAACCCACAGCCAAAGGGGGACATTACACTGTAGAGCCACTGCCACTCTGAGTAGACCTGGGGGGGGGGAAGCTTGCAATGCCCAGCCATTTCATGTTTTCCTAGACTCAGAGCATTTTTTCTTTTTAGTTTTTAGTTTTATTTTCTGCTGTGATCCTTGTGCTTTTTCTTCATGTTTTATTTTAAAAATTGCATTGCCAAATCCTGCTATCCTCCCATCTTTCCATTTTAGGTAGGCATCTTTAAAGGGGGTCATGTGTAACGGGGGGTGGGGGTTGGGAAGTGTCAGTTATCAAAGACTTTAAATAAAATATGGTAAGAATGTTACTTTTTAAGCATATTTGTATTTTAAGTTTTTAAAAAACCTTTAATTGTGTTTGTCAGTGTCCTTTATAAAGTTAATATCTTTGCTATCTGGCATTACATTTTATGACACACGTGGCCTGGCCCAACGAAGTCCTATTTATATCAGATCCAGCCACTGTAACAAATGAGTTTGACACCCCTATCCTATAGTGCTTTTCACTATGCTCAGACTTCCCTGCACCCCTAGTGGCTGCAACGAGAACTGCATTGTTAAAAATAAAAGGAAAGAGGTTCGCCTGGATACAGCATGACTCTGGCTTCCAGGGACCGCCTTAAAGGGCCTTTCTCAAGCTGTACTCAAGGCAGAGTGCACCCCCTGCCCTGCTCTTGGTATGCTACTGTTCAAGTCCCTCCCTAGGGCTGCCAAGCCGCGGCGGGGGATCCACAAGTCTTCACAGGATCCCTGCCGCGGGGGACAGCAATACGCGTTGCACCGCCGTCGCCAGGATGTGACGCTATGCGTCGCTCTGGCAACGGGACTCCAAACAGCCCCGTTGCCAGAGCGACGCGTAGCGTCACATCCTGGTGACGGCGGTGCAACGTGTATCGCTGTCCCCCGCGGCAGGGATCCTGTGAAGACGTGCAGATCCCCCGCCGCGGCTTGGCAGCCATACCCCTTCCCAAACTCTGCCCTCCTCAAGTTCCAACCCCAAAACCTTCAGGTATTTCCCAACCTGGAGCTGGCAACCATACCCTAAACACAGTCACACACTTCTAACAACAATGGACTTGGAAGGGTGCAACTCTGTTTAGGAGTGCACTGTGTAACAGCCAAAATGGAAAGACATTGTTGCTCTACAAACTTATATTGTTTTTGTACCAAGCAAAGTGTTATTGCTTCCTACCCCACCCCCCCAAATCCTGGGAAATGTGCTGATACTGCCATTAGAGATCCCTTGGCACTGCAAGGAACTACATTTCCCAGAGCTCCTTGGGGGAAAAGCCTGTTTTATCTGTGTATTACCCCCCATAAGAAAACAAGAAAACCCTTCCTTTATTCAGAAGTCTATCTAGTCTAGTTTTATGCAGTACGCAACCAGCTGCTTGGGAGTTACCCCCCCCCCCCAAGCATAGGATGAAATACTGGAATACTCCATATAAATAATTATGGTTGCCAGTGTGGGTTGAGAGATTCCTGGAGATTTGGGGGCGGAGCTTGGGGTTTGGGAAAGGGAGGGACCTCAGCAGGATATAATGCCATAGAAACCACTCTCCAAAGCTGCCATTTGCGCCAGGAGAGCTGATCACTATAGTCTGGAGAACAGCTGTAATTCTGGGAAGCTCCAGGCCCCACTTATCCTAATATATCCAAGTTATCCAGGCCTTTCACATGGTTTCCATGCTATACAGATAGATGAAGCTATCTCTTTAAAAACCCAGAAACCATTTCCAATAAATCTCTTTAATGATCAGAAATTTATCCTAAGCCGTTCACTGTGGTGTGCCTATTGCCTGCTTGTTAACACAACCCATGGTTCCTGGTTTTAAGACCTGGAGAGCTTAGAGATAATAAATATTAAAACTTTTCTCCCACAATGTGACATTTCCCTGAACTTTAGCAGATCTGGTCCATAAAATCGGTGATAAATCAGATGATGTTAGATCTGTATATACAAAAACATATATACAAACAGTTCCAAAATCTGCCATGGCTGGAGAAAAGACGCTAACAAAACGTCATCCTTTGCCACAAGTTTTAGCATTGCCAAGTCGTTGGTTTGCATCCAACCCCATTCTCTGCCCCCTTAGACCACTGCTTGGACATTATATGTAATCAGAATCTGAAACTTCATAAATGTCAACAGAATAAAAGCCATTGTTAAAGTGATTCAGCTGAGTAGGTGTAAAAGATTTTTATGAAGCTTGCAAATGTTTAACCGCTGACAAGACATTGAGCCTAGAGGGAGGAAAAAACTGTTTTGCTAAAGACCAGTCTTTGAAAATCATCAAAAATCACACTTGTATAGATTTACATGAATGCCTCTTTTCACCTACAAAGTGCCTGTTTTTCACCAGGTTGGGCTTCTGAGCCAACACAAATGTGACAAGCCTGATTTTTCAGATTTGGTTAAACTCCTGAAAATTCACAGACACATTAGGTATTGAGATCTGATCCACTAGATCGCCCCACATGGAACTCAACTATGAAAGAAATTTTGAGTGGAGAGGGGAGATTGCTGTACACAGTGGAGAGGGGAAATTACTGTCCACACAGTAATTGCTGTATCATCTGATTAGAGGCGACCCTGGTTTAAATCTTTTTTTAAAAAGTGGTTTTATTAGGAATCTTATAACAAGAAAATAAAAACTAACTGACAAAAGATAAAAAATAAAAATAGATGAAGATGAAGATAGAAATATAAAACTAGAAAAGGGGAGAAAAGGAAAATATATAGAAAATATGAAAAGAGAATATACAGAGATGAAATATAAAGAAAAGACTTCCAATTTTCTCCATGACAAATATAAGTAAAGTTGCAAACTTAACAGTGGCAGAGCAATCCTGAGGCACGCCTGCACTGCGGTAGCCAACCACTACATGACTATAGAGATGCTATTCTATTCCCTAAGGGTATAATTTACACAGCGGCCAGCAGACATAGTCCGTGCATTTGCAGTGTTTTCTGTTCATGACCTGGGTGGCACCTATAGCAACTGTGCCTAGGTGGACAGTGAAGGCATTGTGTGGAGGTGGTGGCACTATGATGGACAGGGCTGCCAGAACCAATCTGGGGCCATGTGGCAAGAGGGTGGAGTCCAGCATCCATCTCAGGCAGAGAGTAGAGAGGTGGGGGCCACAGGAGTTCTGCTTGTTTTCAGGAGCACACCCTCTCCTCCTTAAAGGGGCCAACTCCTGTCAGCAGATCTAGGCATCTGATCGTGGGGAAGGGGTTCAAGCTGTCCATTGCTGGGGGCCCTCCTGCACCACCTCTGCCAGTGGTGGACAGGAAGGAGGAGGAGGAGGAGATTGGATTTATATCATGCCCTTCACTACCTGAAGGAGTCTCAGAGCAGCTTACAATCCCTTTTCCAGGTGGGGCTGAGAGAGCTCTTTCAAGGACTGCTCTTGAGGGAACAGCTCTGAAAGAACTTGTGACTGACCCACGGTCACACCAGCAGCTGTATGTGCAGGAGTGGGGAATCAAACCCATTTCTTCCAGATTAGAGTCCGCGCTCTTAACCACTACCCCAAACTGGCTCAGAAGAGGGGGCCACCAGGGTGGGCGCAGATGTGGGGGCATGCAGCAGCACCCACAGATCCCCCAGTTCTGTCCTCAGTGGAGCAGAGGTGGTCTTGGACTGGAATGACCGTCATTCCACTCTGGGCTCTGTCATTCCTGTCCCAGAGCAATCAGTGCCCAGAGACTGTCATTCCAAATCCATTCCGCATGTGTAGTGATATAATTGTGACATCTGGTGATGGAAACCATGCAAGTCATTTGTTGTTCCTGCATGCCAATATGTGCAATGGGCATACACCCCCAAGCCCCACCCCCTTCCAAATACATCGACTCCACTCACTGCATTGGCTCCCCGCCCCCAGCCATTTACTTTAGGGACCCCTGTGATCCCCTACCCACTCAGTGTTACATTCATAGATGTCTTCCCCAGGGTTGCAGAAGCCCCCCCTTCCTGGAACAGACAGACAGTTATTAGGGCTGCCAAGTGGGGGCGGGGGGCGGGTAAACCCCCGCTTTGGAGGCCCGATTGCCGCCGCCGCGGAATCAGGCCCCGGGGGGAACTCCGCCCCCTGAAGCGCAGCGTCACAGGAAGTGACGTGCACGTCGACCACGTTGGGGGGGCGCACATCCAGGGACGGCTCCCAGAGCCAGCCAAGGCTCCCCCGCCGGTGAGTATTTTCGACTTGGGAACCCTAACAGTTATAAATGTACTGAGTTTCTCTCTGACCTTTCTCCCCCAGGTGGCTGACCTCATTCCCCCGTCCTCCATTTCACACCCACAACAACCCCGTGAGGCTGGTTCGGCTGAGGGTGTGCATCTGGCCCATGGCCACTCACCTAGCTTCCATGGTACAAGTGGAGAACGGAATCTGGGTCTCCCTGATCTTGTCTCACGCTCAAACCACTGCGCCAGGCTGGCTCATTCACCCAGACCACCCTCTGCCCCCCTCCCCCCTTCACACAGCAGCCCGCAAGGTGATGGAGGGAACCTGTTGTCAGGTCAGCTTTGGATGTGCCGCTGGGCTCTTGCTGCGTTTGGCAGATGGCTATATGACCAGTGGGACCCACCCAGCCATCCACAGCCACCCAAGGCACCCCAAAGCCCTCCCTCCGAGACATGTCCTCAGGAAGCCTTCAGGGGGAGTGACAGATGGGTTGGGGAGGGAGTGGGGCAGGGAGGGGTGTGGAGCTCCTGTCAAGCAGTCAAAACCAAACAGCAGAGACACAGCTGTGGCCCAACACAGACATTATTGCACTGCAAACCGTGGCAAGGTGTGAAGACTCTGTTTGCTTCCTCCCCGGGGCCACAGGGAAGAGGACTGAGGATCCCCGGCATGATATGCATTGGATGGCATTGCAGATAAAACTTGGAAGGGCTGGGTCGGTGCCACGCTCACTTCAAGAGGAGGGCTGGAACAGTGGGCTGAGCAGGTGGGAGGCAGGATTTGCCACACCCACAAGTCTCCCTGTTGAACCTCCACCTGCAGAAAAGTAAAACAGATACATCCAGCCATGGCAAGCAGGCGCAAGTCCCATGGCAGCCTCAGCCATGGATGAGGTGTCCTGACAGTGTCTGCAAATGCAGCCCCATGGGAGGGGGGCTTGCCAAAAACCCCTTGAGGAACATGATGGTACCATCCAAATTACTCTCAGTTGTCCCGTGCTGAAGTGCTCACAGATTGCTGGCCATCTGTCCACAGCAGTACCTGCAGCTACTGCTCGGGGCTCTGATTCTGTGAGGAGATGAGTTTAAGGGTTGCATGGCAAGCTGGTTCACCACGTACGGTGGAGCGGCTGCCAGATCCACCACCACCGCAGACACGCCCTGTCCTCTGCTGAGGGTGGGGACCAGGCAAATGACAGAGCAGTCCTGCAAATGACAGAGCAAACCCCCACACAGAGAATGGACTTTGCTGTCTCCTTGGGTGTTAGCATCAAGTGCTCGCCCTGTAGTGCTAGGTGCCCTCTCTGTGCTTTCCCCACTACCAAAGTGCCTTGCCGCTTGCTCTAAGTCTGCATGGCAGGGAGCTCCAAAACAGAGTCCCGTGCTGCATGCCCTAACTACCGAGTTGTACGATATCCTGGCTGAAGTTTATGTAGAGTGTGTGGGGGGGTCACAATTGGGTTGCTGAGGAGGGGGGGGGCTTGGGCACCCGGGGGGGGGGGGGTAGTGATGGGCCGAGCCTGTAGTCGGCATCCTGAGCTCCTCCGAGCCGAAATGGCGAGGCTGCAGTGGCAGGGGGATGACTTGAGTTTTCAGTTCCATTGGCGCTTATGAGCTACACCATGTTGTTTGTTGGTGTAACTTTACACCTCTGGTGGAGGGCGTTCCTAGGCTGAACGAGCTCAGGAAGCCGACTAACTCTGACCACACCCCAAAACTGCGCACAACCACACTGGTGCAGGGGCCTACGCCTCGGTTACACTGGTGGGTGGCTGCCGTAGCCCTCTACCGACACCCAAGAGTGACAGGGCAGTGCAGGAGGCCTACACCATCATAACTGGCCCTTACTCTGACGTACCTCAGACATCCGCCAATGCAAGGGTCAGTTGGCTCCCTGAGCGCCTTAGGATTGCTCTGTTACTCTGTTAATATAACCAGCTATAATTCTCTTTCCCCAATGAATTAAGATTTTTTTTCTGTTTAATCATCAAATCCACAAGTCGTCAGTTCATTTTTTCCTGTTTCATGCAGAAGGTCTATAAGGGGTTTCCAGTTGGCTATAAAGGTAGATAATGTCATTTCTCTAATCAAGGAAGAAAGGTTTAGCCATCTCTGCAAGTTCCATCATCTTCACTAACCATTTTTCTGTTGTGGGTAACATTGAACTTTTCCATTTTTGTGCATATAGTAATCTCGCTGTCTTTGCCATGTACTAGAATAGAGTTCCATGACCTCTTTCAAGCTGTGTGTCTGTTAGATCCAAAAGAAACAACTCTCAGTTTCAGGTTGAAATCTTAACTTATCTGTGAATTGGCTCAATGGCCTTAAGCAAGCTACCTTTCTCTTAGCTGCGTTGTATCATCTACAACATGGAGGTTTTCATAATAATCCTTTTTAAAGTGTTGTTGTAAAGCATATGGAGATAATACACATGAAGGACACACAGAAAGTAATAATGACCAATGATAATTTCTTGTTTGTGCTTAAAATTCTCTGAAAAACTTTTTGTGAGGCAATTTCCTTATGTGGTCTTTACGTGAGGCAATTTCCTTATGTGGAACTCCATTGGTTCTCCACTCAAAATTCTCCCCTCCTGAAGCGCAATCTTAAACTGAGTTATACCATTCTAAGCCCACTGACATTAATGGACTTTAGTAGGGCATTACTCTACTTTGGACAGCATTGCTGGGTTGTAACTTGTGATTAACTCTTTTCGTCTTACAGATGCTACACGACTGGTTTCAGGCTGTTCTGTGATACATTTCAAAGCACTTTACCCTGTTTCGCTAGGGAGGGTTGTTGTATTTTGCTGGTCCAAGCAACAAAACCTTGTTCCATAAGGTAAATTTTATTTTGGTCTGAAAAGTCTGTTCACGTTCTGCCAGCCTCTGCCAAGTACCCACAAGATTTCATTCTGGATGTACACCAACCCATCATCTTCAGCTCTGCTTCTTCTCTCTGGTCCTAGGGTATGGACCAGTATTTTTTTATGTTAAACCTCGGCAGTCTTATGTCTATATAGTGAGAAATTGCAGGGAAACTGCTTCTAGAAAGATATACCAATACATGCATTAATGACTTTTAAAAAGTCATTAAAATAGGTTCTGCCATAGAGAGTTGTGTCTAAAGTGATGCTTGTGATACTGCGTAACACAGAGAAAATAAAAAGTACAATTTCATATCAGCATCATAGCATTCTGTCTTGTAGATCCTGGCGAAGTCACAGGCAAACATTACAATGAGTTATGGAAAATTCAAAAAGAGTAACGGGGGATCTCTTAAGTCTGAGACAGCAATATTCCCATTCATGTATACCTGTTACAATATAGGTTTTTAAAAATACATCCTCCAGGTTAGCACCAATAGCACATGGCAGTTTCCAGATTTACAGTGTGCATCACCAATCACAGATGGCCCCACTTACCATATGATGCCCACTTTTCCACTGCTGAGTGCCCGGGGCAAACCTCTCCCAGCGGGCAGAAACTTATGGAAACTAAGGGCCATGCGTAATTGCAGTGTTTCTGTCTCTTGCCCACATTCTGTATCCAAAGCCGTCCCCAGTCTTCGAAAGTCATTGGACTAGGATCTGGGAGACCAGGTTCAAAATGCCACTCTGCCATGGAAGCTTGCTGGGTTACATTGGGCCAGTCGTTCTATCTCAACCTAACCTGCCTCACAGGGAGCTTGTTGTGAGAATAAAATTGAGAAAGGAAGAATATTGTAAGTCATACTGAGGTCACACGGGCAGGAAAATGCGGGCGGGGGGGGACATGACTGTTTGCCCCGGAGCAAAATAACACGCGGTTGCACGATCAGACGTCCCGTCGAGGTCCTGTCGAGGTCTGGTGTTTAGGGGGGAGGTGCCGATCACACGACCATCCTGCGGCGCGGCAAAGAAGCGGCGCGGCGCGATCACACCAGCAATCGCTAGGCACCGCTTCCGTGGTAAACGGGATAGTTTTTCTTTAAACTGGCGTTTGTACATACGCATGACTGAGCAATCATATCTGCACATCCGAAGGCGGGTGGTGGGCTTACCGGAGAGGGCGACAGACGCTTCCAGACCCCAACAGAGCTCCGAGGCATAGCCAATGGAGGGGGAGGTGGGCCCCCTCGTCACAGCCGCTCTAACCGCCTGTGCGACAGTGGCCATAGCGACCCTCCAGAGGCGGCAAGCCTGGCTGCAGTGGGAGGAGGCCTCTTTGTGCGCATGTGCCGTTGGGCGCTTGTGCGCATCCTGTGAAGACTTGGGGGGGGAAAACCTGTTTGCGACGGGACATGGGCGGGTGCCGGATGCCACGGGATTCCACCAGAAACGCGATCAGGCGCCCGCCCTTGCCCCGCAGTTTCCGGAAACTATTACCTCGGCGGTACTAGTTTTTTACCCCGCATCTTTGGCGGGAAGCCTCGGGTTCAGCACGGGAGCTCTACGCTTCCCAGATGTGGTGGTGTGATCGCACCCGGAAAATCCGCCTATCTTCCGTCTCTGTAGCGTGGCTAATGTTCCATGTGACCGCAGCCTGAGTTACCTTTAGGGAGAAAGATAGGGTATAAGTGAAGTTTTTTAAAAAAAGAAATTAGGGACAGCCAAGTCAGTGGGAGGGAAGGTGGTGTGCTATAGCCTTATCTCATCATACCTCAGAAGCTAAGCAGGGTCTGTTCTTGGATGGGAGACCACCAAGGAAGGCTCCGCAGAGAAAGGCTTCTCACTTGCCTCTAAAACCCCCTGCTGGGGTTGCCATATGTTGGTTGTGACTTGAGGGCACACATCTCTATAGCCAAGTCAGTAGGTGTGAACAATGGCACCTCAGTGCCTCAGAACGTTTTCTGATACAGCAGGAGCGTAAGCTGTCACCCTGCACCAATGTAACAACATTGTGGGTAATGATTTATCCTACACTTCTCCTTCATTTGTGGATATAGATACATAACACAAAACTCCACTGTCCCATCACTACCCTTGTTAGTGTGAACAAGAGGTCTATCTTGTTTTCTTTGTTCTTGAAAATGGAGATTGCAGTGATTAAGGGTCTCGCAGCAGTGTTATGAGATTTACGAATTAGTACTAGTACTGTGCGAAGAATATTTATTATCTTTATGGCATATATGGGATCCTGAGGTAGTCTTCCATTTAAATCCTTGTTGGGTTCAGATTCTTAACTTTAGAGAACCAGTGTGGTGTAACGGTCGGTGTTCTACACTAGAACCTGGAAACCCTGGTTAATAACACACACAAACCATTAGTAGTGAAGCTCACCTGGTAATCTTATTTATTTATTTATTTATTTATTCAACTTGTTATACCGCCCTAACCCCCTAAGGGGTCTCTGGGCGGTTTTACAGGGGGTGTTCTTGGAACTATTTGATCCTACCTAAGGCCACATGGTATAGGGGTGGGGATCTCCTACCAGCACCCTGGTGGTGGCGGACCTGCTGTATCTTCTGGCTTCGGCTTCATTCCTTCTCCGGCAGACTCTGGTATTTCGCTGGCCGGCTGCTTCCTTGATGGGACCGCTTCTGACGCATGCTCCGTGCTTGCTCCTGGCTACAGTTATTGCATCTGAGCCTGTTTCACGGGGAGCTGAGGAGGATAAATGCTGTGGAAGGGCTCCACATTATGCCTTAAGTTCCTTGGAGGAACAGTGGGATAAAAATGTGATAAATGTATTTAGAGATGGAATGGCATCAAGCCAGGTTCTTCTGTGACCATTACATGCCATTCAGCAATAGAAGCCAGTAAGCATTGGATTTTCCCAAGCATCCTGGGGTAACATAATAATCTTTTTCTCTATAGGACTTATGGGGGGAAACAAACTCAAAGATAATGTTACTTGAGCTGGCTAGAATTATTCTTAATTTCCAGACCACAGCATTGCATCTTCTTATGATGTTACCAATGAAATAGAACCATAGATGAGGAAATGCAGATAGCAGAAGACTTGATTGTCAGTGGCTGGGGTCACCAGAAACAGGTTTATACTCCAGTGCAAAGGTGTCTGCAGCTGTCTCCTATATCTGTGAATGGTTACTATTCACATGTACACAGAGGCATTGTTGCCACAAAGATAGACCTGCTGCACTCCAGACTTCACAGAGGTCCTAATTGCATAAGGAACTGCAATCACCCAGTTCATCATAAACTCTCACTATCTACAAGCCATCCATCGCAATGATCATCGTTTTGGTAGTTTAAGTAATTGCTAAACTCTGTGAGGGACTTCTGGCTCTTTAAAAAAACACACCTGTACAATGTACCGTTAAAGAGAAAATCCCTCTCTCTTTTTTTTAAAAAAAGGGGGGGTTTAAAATGGTTTTTCTCTTTAACGGTACATTGTACACAGAAATTGAGCTTCTGACAAGTTCTAACTATAAAAATCCTCACGTCACATCTCTTCGCAAAGAAACCCGTTTGGCTTTACTTTAATTCGGAGCTTACTGAGCACTGACCCCTTAAGGAAAAGGCGAGGTACTGCATCCCGGAACTTCTTTACTCCTTAGGAAAGACGGTTCTCCAGTTCGGATTTATTTCCCATTCTGTAAGTCATTTGGTATTTTGGCAGTTGAGAAGAGGATGTCCCAGCATTATGCCTGTAATGCCACGTCAGAGCATTGTGCATTGCAAAACTGCACCTTATGTCATAACGTGTAACCCCTTTAGAGTATGTTGTAATCTTGTTCATAGTTCCTTCTTTAATGAAACACTGTAATGTAATGTAAACTGAATTCACACAACAACTTCCAGTTTGATGAACTCAGTTTTGATGGCTGCTTCCTTTTACTTTTCTTTCATCATACATGGCACTCAGGTGAAATTCAGTGGTTTCTAAAAGAAAAGATTTGCAGTTTTCTTTGTTGTTCATTGATTATTGATTGATGTCAAAGTGAAAGGGCAGCAAAGCTAAATCTGGGCTTTCAGTCTCCAGAATTTGTTCACATAGACATTTTAATGACCTGTGCAAGGCCATGAAGTATAAATGGCTTCTAATAGAATGCTAAACTTTGTTTTTCTGGTTATGAGACTGCTAAGCAACTTTGCAAGTAAATTGGATAAAAAGAACAAGTGGTATCCAGCCTTTAACAGACAGCCTTTAACAGACAGCCACTTTTATATTTTATTTATTTCTTTGGAAAATGTATACACTGCCTCTCCAGGGAACCTGTCCAAAGTGGCTTACAAATAAAAACAAATCACAAAAATTATTAAAACACAGCATTCAGATCACAGCTGGAACACAAAACTTAAAACATGGATCAGTTTAAAATGGATTTAAACACTTTGCAGGCTAAAACAGACCATAAAAAATAATGTAATGTAAAAAATCACCCCTAATTAAAACCCTGGGCAAACAGAAATGTTTTGGCCTGGCAACCAAAGGACAGCAAGTTGCATAGTGAATCTCAAGGCATTCCACAAGTGAGGTGCCACCACTGAAAAAGCCCTGTCTCTGGTGACCACTTGCCTAACCTCTGAATGTGAGAATAGGGCATAGAGAATAGGGCTTGTGAGGATGAACTTAACTAGCAGGAAGGACAGTATGGGAGGAGGCAGTCCCTACATCTTCAAGGTATTGCGCAGGAGTTATCTCCTGCTTTCTGAAATGTTGGGGCATTTAAGCAAGATATTGCCACTTTTGTCTGCTAATTTGTTCCTTCAGTGGTCTTAGAAGGGGGTAATTCTGCTTAGGATTCCACTGATGGTTTATATAGCATGCACCCTCCCTAAGCAGGATGAGACTAACTGTGGGATCCTAAACAGAATTTTCCAGTACAATGTAAACGAGGCTTGATTTGCTTCCTGTTCTTAACTCACTGTATTTTTAAGAAGAAACCCACATGCTAATATACATGCACCCCCATCATAAATTACAGTTGAATTTTGTAACCGTCTATCTGTATTCAAGAGTTAACCTCTTGTAAAAAGTTGCCCAAGGATCAGCCTCTGCTTTGAATCCCTTTATCCAAGTCTCTCCTGTCTGTGCCTACCCCTGACGTGCCTACCTACGTGTTCCACTTGACTCCTCTCCCGTCATCCTGTAACCCTACTGCACACACCCATTGCTCTTTCCAACCTTTGCCACTGCTTATACCTTCCATTATGTTATCCTCCTTCTATTCATCTTCAGAACACAGTGAAATCTGTCTCTGGGCTTTATTTCCCCCAAATCACATTGCACTTCAGGCTTCTTCCCTAGCATTGGTTGGGGGCTAGCTAACTTTGATTTTGAGTGGTCTGTGGTTTTTATAGACCCCCACACAGTCCGTGAATGTCTTTTAACTTTAAAAGCAAAAGTAAACACTTCGAATCTCCTAAGGCAGTGGTCTTCAACATTTCCAGACCTGGGACTGACCTTTAATGCCCCAGTGGCAGCAGAAGACCCATTGAGTAGCAAATACAAGGCAAGAAGTCATATAATAGCAAAGTCACACGGCAGGAAAAGGAGCCAATGTTCACCACCACATTGCTGGTGGTGAAAGGCAACTCCATACTGCAAGGTCACACAGAGCTTTGGAGGACCACTTGACAAAGTTAGGGTGGCCTGGCCAGAGGAAGAGACATAATGCAAGGAGAGCTTTTGCAGTGAGGGGGCATCTCATGACCTGCCTGTGCTGAAAGGGAATTCTCTCTACTATTGAGCACCTGGACATTCTGCTGTTCCCTTTAAAGTAGGGAGGAGACATGGCATCCACAGGTTCTTAAAAAAAAACCCTGCAAATCAATGATGACTCTGGGATTCACAACCTAAGACTCCACAGCCCACCTGAAGGTCCCCGACCCATGGGCTGAAGACGTCATTAATCCATGTTAAGTCATCTTAAAAATTAGCTCTTGCCTCAATAACGTAAGAAGTGCCTTTTTAGATTGAACTAAAGTCCACTAGTCCAGCATTACTTTGCAAGAATCCCAGTAGATACTAGATGGTCCACGAAAAATTTGCCAGTGCTCCACTGGAGGTCTGTTGCCTGCCTGCTGCCTACTTCTGGTACAGGCTACAGAAGCCTTTCTTGCATGCAGCTATATCTCACTGTTTCCAGGATTAATTCCCAGCACTGAGCCTTTCTGTGTCAAGAAAGTGTTGGGAATGTATACTTGATCATGTGCTATAATTATGTGTGATGTACAGAGAGGATTCAAAGAGGTTTCATATTGCCACAATGTGCGTGGTACCTACAAGCTTTGCTGCTTAGAACTGTCTCAGGGGGGCACTGTAGTTCAGAAGCAGGTCAAACGCTTTATATGTAGAAGGGTGCCCCACTGAATCCTCGTCATTTTCAGTAAAAATGGTCCTAGGAAATGAGCTGGGGAAACCTGTGACCTTAGAGAGTTGTGTAATCAATACAGGAACTGAACAGACCAATGAGGAATAAAAGGGAAGGATAATTTCTTTATTCTACTTCCTTTTTAACTCCTTCTTTAACACTATATGTCAAACATGACGTCAGAAGGGATGCTTGGTTCTTCCACTGTGAAAGGTGAGCTCAAAACTCCAGGACTTTTGGCAAGACTTTAAAACCAAAAAGTACTGTATATGGGGATACCTCAAACATACCAAGCTAACTTTTGGAAACATTATTCCTTCAGACATTCCTGTAGTCAGTCAAGTTGCTTCAGTGGTTTAATCAAGCAACCAGCATGTAGGTAGGCTTAAAGGTAAAGGTTTCCCTTGCTCGAAAGCTAGTCAAATCCAACTCTAGGGGGTGGTGCTCATCTCCGTTTCCAAGCCAAAGAGCCAGCACTGTCCAAAGACATTTCCATGGTCATGTGGCTGGCATGACTAGACGCCGAGGCCCACGGAACACTGTTACCTTCCCACCGAAGTGGTACCTATTTATCTACTTGCAATTTCTTGCTTTCGAACTGCTAGGTTGGCAGGAGCTGGGGCCAGAGATGGGAGCTCACTCCGTCACGCGGCACTCGGGTCTCGAACTGCTGAACTACCGACCTTCCGGTCTGAGGTTGGAGCATCATTATATTAAAGAAAACATTTATTATACATACTAAATCATTTCCTAGAAAACATTTATTATACATAGCATCGGTAAACACCATTGTAAACATGTAACAAAAGTTAAACTGTTAACTTATTTTATATTATTCTTCTGTCCACATCCCTTTCAGAGTATACCAGTATGCTGTGAAATGTGTCTTGGAAAACATTTATTTATTTACTTACTTACTTCATTTATACCCCACCTCTCTCCCAGTGGAACCTAAAGTACCTTTCATTGTTCTCATCTTTTCCATTTCATCCTCAAAACAACCCTCCCTCTAAGCTGTGGAGTCTTGTGAGCAAAAATTCTACTTTGTGAGCTACTGCCATTAAAGTTGTGAGCGAGCCATTTGGCTACGGAGTAAATCAGTTTGCCCTGGAACCATCTTTCCTGAGCTAAGACAAAAACGTGTGAGCCGGAGGCTAAAAAAACTGTGAGCTAGCTCACACCAACTCAGCTTAGAGGGAACACTGGGCCCAAGGTCACCCAGAAAGCTTCCATGGCAAAGTGGGGATTCAAACCTGAGTCCCTCAGAAGTTAGTCTGACACTCTAACCAATACACCACACTGGTACATTGAACATATGTTGAATGCAACCATTGTTCTATGCCCATGGCATGAGGGTACCCCCTTTTTCTTTGCCAACAGAGAGACTGACACTGTCCTGAGGAAGAGAATCAGGATGGACCAGGACTACCTGAAGTAACCTGAACTAAGAGGACAGCAAAGTGACACTTCTGAGACTAGGCAAAGGGAAGGTGGGATTCTGGGACCCAGTATGATTGTAGGAGCCAGTCAAGAAAAGACAGAGGTATATAGCAGTTTTCATTTAAAAAAAGACCTACACATTAGATGCATTGGTTGAAGTGTTTTGTTAGAATGTCATTCAGCACGTTGATGAAGACGACACTTCCATCAGACTTCAGCTTGAATGCAGAAGTTTGAACGGCCCTTAAACTGAGATCTGGAAATGTGAGCACGCTGTTTTGTTCCTGTGATAGCAGGGAACCAGTAAAAATATCGGCCACATTTTTTAAAAAGACTTCTTGGAATTAATTAGATGAAGGCATGAAAGTGCCGGGGGTATTTTTAATTCATATGTCCTCCTGCTAGAAAGTAGTCTGGCACAAACCCCTTTTCACAATGGTGTTGATCTCTTTCACAGTGTACTCAGATAACTAGGAGAAGAACAATAGATAAGTAAAGGCTCTTGAAAAGAGATATTGATATGAGTTAGAATAACGGCTAAGAGTGGCAAATGACCGTCATTGTTGACTTCAGCTACTAGGCAGAAGGGTTGAGATGACCACTGCGAGCTCATTTCTTTTTTGGAGCCACCAAATCACAAGGCTGTGGAAAACACAAGCAATATCTGTTAAACCATATTTGTAACACCAGGTTAGTGGCTGACCCTGCTTCCAAGCTGTGCCAAGATCAAGCTAGTCAGGCTGCTAGGTATTCACAAATCTGTCTTAAAATATCACTTTCTACACATATGATTCTTGTATAATATAGTTAATGTACTTAACGCCTTCTGTCTTGCTTTTCTCTCAAATAGGGACCCAAAAGTGGTCTATCTCATTGTGCTCCCCTCTTCCACTTTATCCTCACAACAAACCTGTGAGGTACATTTGAGAGATTGTGCGAGGGTTGCCAGCTCCAGAATGGGAAATTCTGGGAGCCTGGGGGGATGGAGCCTGGGGAGGACAGGAACCTCAGAGGGTGTCGGGCTCTCCCTTGGACTTCGGTATGGCGCCCCCTGTGGCCGTGGTGGCGGGGGTCTCAACCGGACTCCGGCAGGGGAGACGGCCCTGGAAGTGGCAAGATCCCAAAAGGGAGAGGGAGTGAGGGGCCTCAGATAGAGTTAATGTCACCCTGAGCATCCCTCTGCCAGCATGCTGCGGACTCCTTTTCTCTCTCTCTGCCGTCCTTCCGTCTCTCTCTCGTCAGCGTCCCACTTCGTTCCACAGCGCACTCCTCCTCTCTGGCCCCTTCTCCACCCTGCCTTTTATCTCCCCGCCCCGCTCCCACAACCACCCATCCGCTCTCCGGCCCGGGCCACGCCCTCCTTTATCGGGATGCCGGTGGGGCGTCTCTGGGGTGAATGCTCTGCAGCAGTACTCGCTGCTCTGCGCCCGCTCTCGGCCCGTCAGACAAGCTGCTGCCGCCCTTTTCTTCTTCCATGGGGCTGCTTCGTGGACCCCGGTCTTGTCTCCAGGCTCGGCTGACACAGCACGCAGCGGGAGGGGTCCCCGCTCCCGCCTCGGACCGCTGAACTCTGTTCCGCCTGGTGAGTCATGCCTCGGGTGTCTTGCGGGGTCTGAGTCCCCGGGGGCCGGTCCGCACGGCCCACGACCTCTGGAGCGGGACAGAGGGGTACAATTCCACAGATCTCTGTAGTCTGGAATAATAATTATTATTATCCTTATTGTATGACAGTGTGTGTAGTATAGCCAGGAGCTCCTAAGATTGTCTGGCAGCCTAAAGTTGTAGCTCTTTTAGCATTATGCACCACTAGGTGGTGAGCTAAACTTATTTTGGGGCTGGGAGAGCACCGAAAAAGCTGTGACTGACCCAAGGTCACCCAGCTGTCTTCATGAGGAGGAGTGCGCAATCAAACCTGGTTCTTCAGATTAGAGTCCGTTGCTCTTAACCACTACATCACGCTGGTTCTCTTGGTAGTCTGGAGATAAACTGTAATTCCAGGAGATCCCCAGGCCCCACCAGGAGACTGAGCTCCCTAATTGCAATAGGCCCAAAGTCACCTGGCACGTTTCCCATGGCAGGGCAGGTCCTAATCTAACAGTCTATCCTAACGCCATGCCAGCTCTCTTACTGGTCTATAATGGGCAATACACTATTGTATAATGGGCAATACACTAAATCCAGGAGGGGATCACAAAATCTGATTTGGTTTTTCTCATATGGCCAGGTTCATAAGGTGTTTAGCAAGATTCAGTCTATTGTACCTAGCAGAAGCAGTTCATAAAACAAATATAGATATCTAATAAGGCTGTATGGAGCTGCGGTGGCTCAAGTGGTTAAGATGCTGAGCTGCAGGCTGTGGAAGGTTGGTAGTTCAGCAGTTCGAGACCCGAGTGTGCCGCATGATGGAGTGAGCTTCTGTCTCTAGTTCCAGCTCCTGCCAACCTAGCAGTTCGAAAGCAAGAAATTGCAAATAGATAAATAGGTACCACTTCAGTGGGAAGGTAACAGCGTTCCGTGCTCCTTGGTGTTTAGTCATGCCGGCCACATGACCACGGAAATTTCTTCGGACAGCGCTGGCTCTTCGGCTTTGAAACGGAGATGAGCACCGCAACCCTAGAGTCGGATTCGACTGGCTTTCGAGCAAGGGAACCTTTACCTTTACCTTTAATAAGGCTGTAGATGGTACAACTTGCTTCAGCAAGACCTTAGAACCCAAACCTACAAATAATTATGCATGATATACTACTACTACTACTACTACTAATGATAATAATAATAATAATACATTTTAAATATAAGGAGATTATTGTCATTATACAAAGCATTAAATCTTCCATCTGATCATTTGTAAGCACCCTGTCTCATTTTTCTTGACTATTTCTGATTTCTCAGTTCTGCACACACAACCTTAATTTTGCAGTTCGCTGGACTTTTACATTAAGTCTGCAAATCTGAAATGTTTTTGACCTTGAAATGAATTTGACTGAAGTTGATGTAGGAGTGTACAGCAGTGAAGCTATATAAGATTCTTTGGATTAGAAAGATAAAGTAGGAAAGTCATTGGATGATAGCTCAGGACCTCATGTAAAAACAGAAGAACAAAAATAGAAAAAATAATTTCAGTTTTAAAATAATTTTAAATAAGTTCAGTCTCTGCCATCTTCATTTAAAATGATCTTAAACAGTAATAAACAGTGATGGCCCAGCTCTATACAACAATTTCAGAAGCTTATTTTATTGCTGATGCTATGAATGAGGTTCAAAGATTATCGTCAGACTATGGAAGTTAAGCGGTGAAATTTCCAACATAAGGACAGATGGTGGAGGGAGAGCAGGGAGAGAGATGGTAATGTGTTTAGGTAACTTAATAATAGCTCTCCCATTGTCTTGGTAAGTGCTCAAACGTTATCTTACTATACATTATCTTACTATCCTTACAACAGCCCTTTAAAGTAGGACTGTATGGATACACTCACGTTACAGGGGGAAGAAGAACAAATAAGGCAGAGAGATAATGGTTTGCAAAAGGCCACCTAGTGAATTCAAGGCTAACAAGCTGAAATTTGAAGCCAAGAATTTCTGCTTCACAGTTCAGTGTCTAAACTGCTCTCTGGTTTGCCCTGAGGACTCTAATCTTGTTATCCTAATCCTGTTTATCGATTTGGGTCTTGCCCTAAATGGAAGCACAAACAGCTGACCTTTGAGAGAGGAGGCCTTGGCCTGGCTGCTTCTGAGCTACCCCCAAGCTACCTTTCTCCTTCTTAGGTTAAGGTAATACCCATGTCTGGGCTGTACCACTTCAGGCTGCACAGAGGACTAACATATCTGAATAAGATTTTTTTTAAAAAGTCTTGCGCACACCTAGCACATTTCCATGCAGTTACTCCATTCTAACACCACTGACATGAATGAGCTTAGACAAGAGTATGTCTGCAAAGGATTCCACTACTAGAAAGGTGATTGTCAGAGCCATTTGACTGAAACCTCTTGGGGGGGTGGGGTGTTGAAATCTTATTTTTCTCTGTGGAGAGATCCTGACTAGGCCAATGTATGGAGCAACACTCAGCGTTGCCTAGTCTGTGTGACTGTACATAGCCCCTAGGTAAGTTTTACCACCTCCATGAAATCTAGGTTCATGGTGGCCTTAGATCCTGCCAGTGTTTCAGCCCTTCATTTAAGCAGATTCCTTGCCCCCCACCCACCCCCCATGTGTGTCTGTATGGATTCCAAGGGGAAAGGATCCCATTCAGAGGTGCCCAATGCCTATCCGTGTGGAGTCTTAATTTGAGGAGGGACAGGAGACCTCGCAGACCCCTCTGCCTGGCCCAAGGTGTTTCCTTCCTCACCGGCCCTGTCTAATCTTTCTTTCTCTCCCGCCAGCCCCCCAACTTTTTTTTCCCAGGCGCAGCTGAGGCGACCTCCAACCGCCTCAGCCTGCGGCCCGCCGCCGCCGCCGCTCCTCCTTACCCGCCCACATTCCCACACCCTCGTGCCCCTGGGGGGCTGTTTAGGCTCCTCCCGTGTGTGCGAGTGCGTGTGTGTCGGTGTACATGCGTGCCTGGGGCGGGCAGAAAGGAATCCCCCCCCCTTTCGCTTCACTCACTCCCCCGGAGGAGGGGAAGGGGGGGGGAGGAAAAAAGAAAGCCTGGCAGGAACTCCCTGCCCCGACTTCTCTCCCTCTCCCTCTCTCTCTCTCAGGCTGCAGCAGCAGGAGGGATGGGAGCCAGGACAGAGTGAGAGCCGCGAGCGCCGAAGGGAGGCAGCTGTGAGGGGAGAGCGAAGGGAACGGCGAGAAGAAGAGCCGGGCGAAACTTTTCTCCTCTCTTTCTCGACTTGAACCGAGGAGTGTGGGGGTGTGTGGGGGGGTGTCTCTTCTTCGTTGGCGCCGTTGACGGAGCGGGGGGGTGCGGCGGGCGGGGAGGGGGAGCGGACGTGTCCCCGGAGCAGAAGGAGAGCGAGAGGGGGAAAGGTCCGTGTGGGGCGCAGCAGCGCTGGACATGAGCAAGTCGCGGCGGGCAGCGGCCAAAGAGCAGGGGGCAGCCGCCTCCGCCTCGTCGCCTCTCCAGGGTCCCGAGAAGAAGCGGAAGGGCAAGAAGGGCAAAGGGGGCGCCGGCAAGAAAGGCGCCGCTCGGGAGGAGGACGGGCCAGGTAAGAGAAAGAGCGCGGGGGAGAGACGCGGGGTTAGGGGGTGTGGATGGGGCTGGCGACGAGCGCACAGGTGGCGGCCTGGCCTGAAGCCCCTGAAGAGGTGGCGCGGAAGGGGGGGCGACGTTTGTGTGTGTGTGTATGCAAAGTTGTCAAACCGGCGTCGTTTCGCCTTCCCAAGCCCGGGCTGAGGGGACGAGCGGGGGTTTGGGGGCTGCCTCTCTCTGGCAGCGCCTTCTTCCCGAGGGCCAGCTGCCCCCTGGCGAGCGCCTGCTCCTCGCTGGCTCCTCTCGAGGCATCGAGCCCTAACCGAGCAGCGTGGTGGTGTCGCCGCTAGGGAAGCAGGTGGTGGTGGTGGTGGGGAGGGCCACTTCTCCACACCTGATCCAAAATACAGGGAAGCAGAAGGCTTTGCTCCTCACCCCCGCCCCCCCCCGACGGGGAGGCAAAGCAGGATCCAGGGGCAAGGGGGCACTTTCGAGACTGGCGTTTGTTCCCGCATAAGCTTTTGCCAGCCGCGTCTTCGGATGCAGCGCGGTTCGTGCGCATCTCTGTAAAGGTCGAAGACAGGAACATTACTTTTGATTAAGACCAGCCGAAGTAAAACTGCACAGTGGGCGAGCTCTCCAGAACTCTCCATCAGGGTGGATGTTTAAAAAAACACACACTAAAGAAGAGGGGGATCTCCCCCTCCCAAACAAAAGACCACCTTTCAAATAACT
Source organism: Gekko japonicus (assembly GCF_001447785.1). Taxonomy (NCBI): domain Eukaryota; kingdom Metazoa; phylum Chordata; class Lepidosauria; order Squamata; family Gekkonidae; genus Gekko; species Gekko japonicus. The sequence continues at coordinate 2,207,047 of NW_015174273.1, read as the reverse complement.
CCCCCCCCCCTTTTAACATCCGGCCTGACCAAGAGTTCTGAAGAATCTAGAAGCTTACACAGTGTGTTTTTGATTGGCCTGAATAAAGGGCAAGTTTTGTTTTTGTTTTTGGATTTTGCTCTGGACCAACACTGCTGCTTAGTTTATTTTGCTCTGTAAATGTTCCCCTTTTGACAGTTGCTCTTTGCACTCTGGTTGCAAGATCAGTTGGGGACAGAAAGAATGCTATCCATGTGCCCCTCCACGTGTTCTCCATTAACCCTAATAAATTCTCCTAGAGGGAGCAAGTCACAACTTGTTGCTGTACATTTAATCCTGCAACTGTAGGCCCTTTTACGAAAGTTGCTTGCCCTTGGTAGAAGTTACTTTTGAGTACATGTGTCCAGGATCTTGCTGCACAGGGATGAGTGGCAAAATACTGGCATCCTGCTGTTCCTTCTAGGGTTTTGGTTTAGCAAGTGTTGAGTTATCTCATTTGCCCTCATGACAACCCTATGAGGAAGAACAGTTTGAAAGGCAATGACTTTCCCATTCATAAGTTGGGGCTTGAATCCTTAATATACGCATAACTAATCAAAGACTTGTGCCCATTTACCAAGTCTAGTGCCATCCACTATACCACACCAGGTTGTCTCCAACTTTTATGTGCACTTTTTACGCGCTTTATGTACTTTGATGAAGAGAAGGTTCTAAGCAATGTTTGTGATCTGAGTACAGAAATGGGCTAGCAGTAAGGAAGCTGTTCTGGACTAATTAACATAGGAATTTAAAAAAAATTACTTGTGTGAATGTAGTTTATATTGTGCCAGTCAGCACAGTTAAGTAGTAAAAGAAATGGCTATCAGTGGTGCTTGAAGTTTGGATTCTAACAGCCATGGATAAATATTTGACCAGATAAAAAAGACTCTCAGCTGATTAATACAGAATAGAGGTTTGTAGGCTTGAATATGTGGTGTAGGACTTTTTCGTGCCAGTATGATGCTTTGTTTCTGGAGTACCCACACACAAGGGCTCTATTTTCTGTTAAGATTAAACTGTTGAGGTTTTGAGGTTGTTCTTTGATTTTCATTCTTAGAGTTGCTTCATTATGAGAAAAGTATTATATATTCCCTAGTAATTAATAAGGAGGTATGAGAGATGCTATACCTGAGAAAGGTACTGTGCCCAACTGTTTCTTTTCAGAAGGCCAGAAGAAGTCACTGTAAGTTCATCCCCATTTGCACAGTTCATCTCAGGTATTTGTACCGAACATTGCATCTGCTATTGATAGGTATTTAGATTTTAACACCAGCCTCTTACTAGAGGAGTAAAAATGCTACTTGGATGGAACTCTTCTAGGCATAGTTTCAGCTGCAGACCAGCAATGTAAGCATCACTCATTTAAGCAGCCTGTTATCCCAAAGAGAGGAGCTGCGGTGGCTCAGGTGGTTAAGACGCTGAACTGCAGGCTGTGGAAGGTCAGTAGTTCAGCAGTTCGAGACCCGGGTGCTGCAAGACGGGGTGAGCTCCCGTCTAGTTCCAGCTCCTGCCAACCTAGCAGTTCGAAAGCAAGAAATTGCATGTAGATAAATAGGTACCACTTCAGTGGGAAGGTAACAGCGTTCCGTGCACCTTGGTGTTTAGTCATGCCGGCCACATGACCACGGAAACGTCTTCGGACAGCGCTGGCTCTTTGTCTTTGAAACGGAGATGAGCACCGCAACCCTAGAGTTGGACTCGACTGGCTTTCGAGCAAGGGAACCTTTACCTTTACCTATCCCAAAGAATACATATTTGTGTGAGGATATAACACCTTCTAAATGAAATGTGCAATGTAGTGCTGGAAAACAGTTGCCAGAGTAATTACTCGTAAGTCAGTCCTTTTAATTTCAGTGGGAATAACTTTCAAGAAAGTATATTTAGGGTTGCTGCCAAATTTTTTCCCTGTAATTTCCAGTGAAATGCAAAAACAGGGAATATATCTTTTATCATATTTACTTCTGTGTAACTTTAAAACCTGGAAAGACGTAACACGAGCATTAATTAGTCTGCTGACAGAGGCCTCTAGTGTAGTGCAGAGACCGGGACTTCCACTAACAATGAACTCACTAAGTGGACATAGGACCAAACTAAGTAAGAAAGCACGAGATCTATAATCAGAGCTCACTTAAAAATAAATAAAAGCAGCCAGAGAGAGATCATAGTTGAGCTACTGGGTGGGAATTTATCCTTTCCCCATTTCCCAATTTTAAAGTCCCCTTCAAGCTGCCCTTTGCCCACTGTGGGGAAATATGTAGGTACTGGAGCTGAAAAGAACAGTTTTATGGAGAGAGCAATTTTAAACTAGAAAAATAGTGTAAAGAAAAGGATTAACTCCCCCTTCCAGCACCAGTACTGCACTGCTTCATTGCAGTAGCCCAATATTAATTTCCCCTTCAACTACTTTTTTTTTCAGTAGGAGATCCAATCATAGACGTCCCCTGGCTCATCTAGTTTGGTGCTGAATCAAGCTACAAACCAACCACTATTTGATATGAACTTGAAATCATTCGGGTTGTGCATTCCCCCCTCCTCTTCTCCTCATGTGTAGAGCCATAGTTGAAGAATTTCTGATTAGGAAGTCTGCAATCTGACCATAATTTGTGGCTAAACGTCAAACCATAGTTTGGTCCCAGTTTATGGGTGTCTCCCCATAACTTGTTAAAGCACTCAAATTCAAACATCATGTCAAATTGTGGTTAGATTGAAGACTCCCTAAACCAACCTCCTCATAAGAAGGAGGAGGGAAGAGGCAGTGAGGAGGCCCAGGATTTTAAGCTTATTCACAAATAAACTGTGGTTTGTTTGTGACATCTGAATACAGCTTCTGCCCCTCATCTACAATATAGGAAAATTTATATTGGTCTGCCCTAAAGGGTTGTTATAAACCAAGACTGCCTATGCGATATGCTTTGATCCCATGAAATGTGTTGCGTAAATGCTGTATTATTAATACTGTTTTGTTACCTCGTATTCTGTGGAATCAACAAAGCAATTGCCATTTCTTTGGGTATATGCCTAATTGCACAAACTACAATGTTACATAGTTTCAAATTTGGAATGGGAATATTAGCTTTCCATTGGAGATAACTTTGGTTTTAAAAATCTTACCAGGTTTCGGCTCGCAATCACCTGTTGTCAGATTATATACATTTAGAAACCTCTTCTTTCCTTTTGCCTCAAAACTTCTGTGGTTGGTAAATACGAATTCTGAATTGATAGTCACCAGTGCTTTCTAAGTGGTTTGAGACAATCCCAAGGAGAACAACCTGTGTGTATTGATGCTGTTAGAATGTCCAGTTTTAATACCGGAAGGTATCAGGATAGAAGGACATTAGGGAACACTTTTTGATAGGATTCATTGTTCAGGGGTTTATAAGGTAGATAATGTTGTAAAACACTGCCCTCCCCTGTTATTTTTACAAACTGTATTGTTCTAAATGCCAGAATCATGAAAGTGATGATGTCATTCTCAGTTATAAGCAAATCTATGGGGACAAGTGAAGCTTGATCCTGAAAACTGCATGCCTCTATAATCTCATTTATTTTGGTGGAACAGTGTATTAATACATGCTTTTAGTGTTAATGTTCCAATGGGTTTGAGTGGTGTCATCCTTCTTTCTCTAGAAGTTGGTTTTAGCTTTTGACTTCTCTTGTTTGTTTTTAAGTTATTATAAGGCACTGTAGTTCATATTTAAATTTATAGCAATAGGAACCCACTATATTGTTGCTGACGAGCAATTCTGTAGTGGAAATAAAACCCCAGGTGAAGTCAGGTACATTTTGCTTGAAACTAAGGCACAAGTTTTATAGTTTACATTTGAAAAGGTGCCAGATGGTAATGAAAGAAAACTGAAAATGGATTGGATCCTTAGTTGGGGTTGGGTAGGGAGAAGGGCATAAAAGGACATCACGCAAGGAGAACAACTTTGGAAAACTGCATTACCAGAAAGCTTTAAAAATAAGAAAAATCGACTTTTGAGATTACCTGTTCAGAAAAGATTTGCAATGTAATCCTAAACAGAGTAACACCTGCCATTGAAGTCAATGAGTTCAGAAGGGTATTATTCAGTAGGATGGCATAGTGTTTCCATTCATAGAAGTGAGGACAAGAACATCTAATTCTCGGCTAAAAACCTGGACACATTATATAGAAATAAATCTTGATTTTCAGCAAGATTTACTTTCAAGGGATTGGATCCTGTGTATCCATTCTAATGGTAGCTTCTTCCCCCGTTACAAGAAGGTCTACCAGATGAGTCGAGTGCCACAGGTAGGTTCCTTTCAGCACAGAGGGATGCATTTGCAGGATCCAACTCATTATCTGAAAGTAAATCTCACTGAAATCAAGACTTATTTCAGCATGATGTGTTTAGAACTGGCATGCAAAAACAGATTTAAAAACCTTACTGTTTTTGCCAAGGAGTTTAATGATTTGATAGCAGTGCTTCTGATTTTTTTACTAGCCATGGACAATATTTCAGCTAAGGAGGGGAGGTGGAATAGCAGTTTGAAGGCAGGACACTTGAACAGTATCACCAGTCTTAATTTGAATAAACTTCCTAGTTATCTCTTCATTCCATGAAAATGATGCTTGACTTTAAATTTAGAGCCCGGGGGCGGGGCTCCAGCTAAAGGTTGTATATCATTCTCTAAAGTCATAATGCCCGGAGAAGATACCTTGCAGGCATGCAGAGTTGCTAAATCTTGCCAGAACTTGATTACAGGTGAGTGACCAAGAGGTCTGTCGGTGAGGAAATGAACCAAGGAGTTTGTCTTTTCTTGACTTATAGTCTTTCTGTGCATAATTATGGAGGCCCTAGAGTACATCAGTTTTGTACACGTGTACCAAAAACCAAACCAGGCATCACACGAGTCTAGCAAGGACAGAAGTACTGACAAAAAGGTCTTCTTCCATGTACATAAGAGGGTTACTTTTCCACCTCTGAAGAGGAGTCACAATGTAAGTATGCATTCCTATAGAAGGCAACATTGCACAAATATGGCTAATGCCAAAATTAGAGCCCTCTCAGTTTTCTACGAATGTGGCCAGGGGCTTTCAATCTCAGAGAAAGAGGAATCATCTTTCACCTCTTTTGAAGAGCAGGAGCTCATAGATGAGCGCCTGCCCACAGTTACCCGTCTCCTAGATCATTAGCTAGGAAATGCACCAATTAACTGCCAGGCTGCAGTAGCTCAGCCTAGGAACTCTTAACTGGCTGAGTGGTACTAACGAGGTACAGTCTTAATGCAGTTGTCATCGTTATTTTAGGTATAACGTTGTTTTCCAGTGCATGGAGACAGAGATGTCACTCTCCATGCACACACAATAATAGCCAATGACAGTTTTTAACTGAGTACTAGAGGTTTTATTTGATGTTATTCTGTTTCCATGAGCAGCTGTAAAATTTTATCCAAGCCCCTTTGTTACATCTGTTCAGCTGATCTCTAGTTATTTTATTTTATTTCATTTATAACATGCCTTTCTCCCCAGTAGGGACCCAAAGTGCCTTACCTCATTCCCCTCTCCTCCATTTTATTCTTATGCCAAACCTGTGAGGTAGGTTAGGCTGAGAAGACTGTTCCCTCTATTTCCCCCCTCTGCTGAGCAGAGCAGTTCACATCCTGAGCAAAATATAACTGCTGTAATCTTAAAATGGGCAGTGGGCAGCACCAAGGCCCTGTGCGGCTCCAGATTGCTGCTGAACGGGGCTTCCTGTGTTAATGAGCGGCCACTCAGGCACACAGCTCAGAGCCCATGGTTCCCTAGCAAGCTTCCATGGCAGAGTGGGGATTTGAACTTGGGTCTCCCAGATCCTAGTCTGACACTCTGACCACTACACCACGAAGTCGTGGGCTAATAAGGAAGTTTCTTGCTGCATCCAACAAAAATCCCTTCCAAACAAAGATTTAGAATTTGAGTCAAGGTCTGTTGCGTTGTGGCCCTGTAGAATCATGTACAGACAATACAGACATTTTCCTTATACTTGCCTTAAAGTATAGCTGACATGGGAGGATGGAGAACTTAATGGGGAAAGCATGGCTTGCCATAAATTTTGAAAGGAGGTTGTCTTGGCGTACATTGAGGAGGGAGAGACTTGGGGGATCCACAAAGATTTTAAACTCAAAATGGGAGTCTCCAGAATGCTAAAGTGTGAAAACTGCTGGCATGGGTTCCAAAGAGAGTGTGCTACATGGCCAATTTCAGTCGACTGCTTAAGCAGGGTTTTTGGGGTTTTTTTTAATCCTATGCCTGTTTTAACTATAAAAATACTTCATTTTCTTTTGAGGGAGAAGGAAAGATTAGGTATCATTAAATAGATTGGTCTTATTCAAAATACCTGATATTCTAATGCATTGAAGAGGAAAATCAGACTTAGCAAATATTGCAAACAGTAGGCTGTGGTTGCACAGTACAAAATGTGTATTTGAAGTTGTGAACTTGTTGCATCAGTCTGGCCATGTAACATGTTTGATAGGGTTTGCCATACAGAGAGCCCCTTTTATGCATGGTCAGAGAATATTTTTCTTCCTGTCTACCCTTGGTTCACAAACACAGTTAACAACATTACAGTTGAGTGCTTGGAGTGAAAGGAGAGGAGCTGCTGATTCCTTAAAAAAAAAAAAAAAACACAGCCATATCTAGTTATGGTTCCTTCTTTTGTTTCTGTGATGTTTTTATTACTTTGTGCTCAGAGGAAGTTCTTAAAATTGAAGCCATTGACTTCTGTTTCCCCCTTGTTGGTAGATTTCATCTGGCTCTTGGCTGTCTCTGTCTCCCCAAAATGAAATGTAGTAGCATGGGAGATTATGCTGTTTTCATTCTGCCAAGAGGGATGAATTTTATTAGTACTTAATCCTCATTTATGGATGTAGTACTACAGAAAACATATTCCTCACAGGACAGACCACTATGTAGAAGATGGGGAGGGGGTACCAAATCAAACCCTTACATCTGATTCAGACAAACTAAAGTTTACCCTGTTTTGCTACAAGTAGGAGAAAGAGGAAGGGAATTGCAGCACATGTATAGCCAAACTCTTCTTCATATATAGCCAAACTGTGGTTTAGTCAGGACCAGGGCTTTTTTTGTGGCGTAACTCAGTGCTAGCACCTTTTTGAGGAGTTCTCCCAAGTTTTGAGGGGGAATTGGTGAAAAGCCTTTGTGTACCAGCCAGTGTTCCCCCTAAACTGAGTTAGTGTGAGCTAGCTCAGAGTTTTTTAGCCTCCGGCTCACACATTTTTGTCTTAGCTCAGGAAGGATGGCTCCATAGCAAACTAATTTATGCAGCAGCCAAATCGCTCGCTCACAACTTTAATGCCAGCAGCTCACAAAATAGAATTTTTGCTCACAGGACTCCACAGCTTAGAGGGAACATTGGTACCAGCACCTTTAACAACAACAACAACAAAAGCACTGGTCTGAACCAAGCCTTACTTTTGTGTCATTTGTGCCATCATGAGCATGCTTTCTAGATAGGGTTGCCAGCTTTCTAGATAGGGTTGGGAATTACCTGGAGGTTTTGGGGGTGGAGCCTGAGGAGGGCAGGGTTTGGGGAGGGATCTTGGCAGGGCATAATGCCATAGAGTCCATCTTCCAAAGCAGCCATCAGTTGTAATAGTGGGATATTTCCAGGTACCACCTGGAGGTTGGCAACCCTATTTCTAGACAACAAAGAGTTGCACCCTTTTAAGCCCACTGACTTCAATGGACTTAGATGGGTGAGACTCCACTTAGTGTTGTCTCTTTGTTTTTTGTTCTTCAGCAACAGAAATAAAATGCTTTAATTTCTTGAAATCTAATTTTGTTTTGAAATTAGAAGGAAATAAGTAGAAATCAGAAATATGCACAGAAATATCCCCCCCCTTCTTTCTTGTAGGATGTAGGTTTCTGAAAAGGTCCAAAGACTACGGTCCCAGAGAGCAAAGTGTGTTTGGGGCTTTGCAGATGACTGAGTTCCCCTTAGCTCTCTCCATAGCTGACCGCACAACTGGAGAAACTAGTCATGTGAATCCATCCCTATAACGTCTACAAAAAATTAACGTATTAATCAAAGTTGATGGTTAATAACATTATTTTGGTCATCATGGAAATTGTCTGGCCATTTATAGGAAAGTGACACAACCTGCAGGCATTTAAGCTTGAATTGTGTTGAAATCAGTGAATCCTAAGTACCTTTGTAGTGCAGTATACATGTTTGCAAAACCTTGTGCTTACATAACTGTAAATTCTTCAAATAGAAGTGCATGTTGTAGTTAACAAGACTCTCTGAGTATTCAGTGTGGGATATGCAATATTCCCAGGGCCACACGGGAAGGGAGATGTTTGCTTAGGGTTTCGGGGTGGTGCCTGGGAGGGCAGAGTCTGGGGAGAGAACTCAGTGGGGGCGCGTGATGCTTTGGAGTCCACCATCTGAAGCTGCATTTCCTCCTGGGGAAAGTGATCTCTTAGGTCTAGAGAGTCAGTTATAATTCTGGGAGAACTCCAGGCCCCACCTGGAGGCTGGCAGCCCTATCCTGTGTGACCTATTCATGTGGTCGAGGACTTCTGTTCCCTTCCCCTCCTATTGAGTAGGGGAAGTGGAGGGAAGATATGGAAGTGATTTCCTCATCGTTACAGCAGTTCATATATGTACCTTGATAGCATTTGAAGGAAGGAGTTGAACCACTGCTTGTTTTAATAAATGATGACATGTAGGCAGCTACATAGGTTGTGGACTCCATTACTTCTGTTGACTAGCACAAAGAATTAACTTCCTTTTCCTGCTCTCTCTTTTGAACCTTAAAGAATATGTGTCAGTCCTTTTTGTGTTTGGTTCATGCATAGGAGGAATGAAAGCAACCACTCTCAGCAACTAATTTGTTAGTTGTGCAGGTTCCAGGTGCAGGACGTACAGTGCAGTCCTAAGCATACCGTACCGGATTCGCTTCAAAGTGCTGGTTATTACCTTTAAAGCCTATATGGCCAGGGACCAGCCTACCTAAGGGACCGCCTTTCCCCACATGTTTCCCCAAGGGCACTTCGGTTGGGGAATTTAAATCTCCTGGATGTTCCAGGCCCCAGGACCACCGAACTTGCGATGACCAGGGCTAGGGTGTTTTCGGTGGCGGCTCCTATCTGGTGGAATGAGCTCCCAGAGGAGATCCGGGCTCTGCAGGACCTAGTACAGTTCCGCAGGGCCTGCAAGACGGAGCTCTTCCGCCAGGCTTTTGAATAGGAGCCGCCACCATCACTGTTCCATCAACGCCCTATGAGTCCGCATATTGCCATCTTGATGTGGGCATCATTGGAGGGAATGGGACGTCTTTTAGGGGACAGTAGGGCAGTTGGATAGGCACTGCCGTAGTTGTCTAGCTATGTTACTGAGAACGCCATCTTGCTTTTAAAAATCTTAACATCTGGAAGTGAATAGAGGAGCACCAAAATTGTTTTAGAATGTTATTTAATTGTTTGTTATTTGTCTATGTGTAATTTAACATTTTATATTGTTTTACTGTTTTATCTGGCATTATGCCCTGTTAGCCGCCCTGAGCCTGTGGGGAGGGCGGGATAGAAATCTAAATAATAAATAAATAAATAAATAAGCACAGTTACACCTTTTTGTGCCCATTGACTGTGGCGGACGTAGAAGAGTGTAACCTTGGTTAGGGTTGCACTGGTAGGGAAATCAGTAAGGCACAACAGTTCTAATGTCTTAACAAATTTAGAGTCCAGTGGCACCTTTAAGACCAACAAAGGTTTATTCAAGCTTTCGTGTGCATGCCCACTTTTTCAAATAAATGTCTGATTTTGTTTTCTGTCTTGTTCATTACAAATTCTGCTTTTCTCCCAATCAGTGGAACTCAAAGTAGGTAAAATGAAACAGACCATAAACTCCACTCACTAACCATCAAAAGCACACTGGAAAAGCTCTGCTTTACAGATCTTCCATAACCTTTGCAAGGTCCTCACATCCTCAGGAAGCCCATTTCATTACACTGGAGTGGCCACCCTGAAAGCCTGAGCCTGAGCAGAAACAGTTCTCGCTGACTACTAAAAATCTCTCTCAGAGCTGCCTTATGGGTATGTGATCCCACCATTCTGAGAGCTCATGAACAGCTTTCAAGGTTAATGCCAGCACCTTGAATAGGACACGGGAGCGAACTGACAGCCGGTGTAACATTCTTAAACTTGGGGTGATCAGTAGTGTAATGGTTAGAGTACTGAAGCTGGATAAAGGAGTTCCAGATTCAAATCCCCACTTTGCCACAAAGCTCACATGTGCTGACTCTCCTTGGAGAAAGGTTAGGATAGAAATATGGTAGTTTGGCCTGAAAGCTGTCTTTCTCCATTTCTGGTTTGAGACCATGTTCTCCAAGGCTTCTAAATGTTTGTGTGAACAAGAAAGATAGCAGGAGGTCCACTGTAATTAAATCATAATGCTAATTGTTGCAGCATGTCAGGGGAGCTAATCAGAGGCATGGAGGTGCCAGCCTGAAGGAGAGATGTGTAACTGTTTGCTTCATGGTTAAAGCTGTTGTTACAGGGCCATGTAACTCCTGTTTACTTTGCTGTTCTTAACCCTAAGCACTGAATGTTGGATAACAGGGCTATCTCAGTTCTCAGACTATGGGCTGATATAATACAATAGCTCTGACTTTGTTAGGCAGTAAACATGTTCTTAGTGAGTTTTAGAAGTCTAGACATGTTAACTTTTTTTTTCTTACATTACCAGTAGTGAATTGAAATGCATCAGTCTTTAAAATGTAGAAATTTGGGGGTGGACAGAAGGTCACCATGGTTTCTTTGTTGTTAGCTTTTCAAATGTTCTTGAACAAATGGATTTGTTTGGCCTTTTCTCTAAATCTGGAACAATTGTGTCCTCATTCAGCAGGGCACATGAGGCACTCGTAAGTACAGGTGGTGGAAAAACTGAGAAGTTTGAGATTACAGATCTGTAGAAACTGACTGCTTCTCTCCAAATGATATCATCGAACTACTATGCTTCCCAAGTTTGTAAATAAACTCAACAGTGTTATACCTAGGAACGCAGTTGAGATTCACAATAACCACAGTTCTAGACTCATTTACTCCAGAACAGTCCCGTTCAGAGCGGTGGAAACATTCTTCAGTAAATGATTTGTGGATGCAGCCTGGCTTTATGGCATTCATTACTGTGAGCATTTAGACTTCAGTAGAGAATTCTCTAAATACTTTACTGAGAAGAAGCCATTTGAAATAACAAGCACACTTCAACATCCACATTGTAAGTATAATGCAATGCACTGTACTTACACCATCAATAATATTTACTTGTATATGTATTTCTAATGAACAACACTTAATACTTTGGATAATAGTAATTGGCACTATCCCAACTTGCTTACCTGAGAAGAACCAAAACAAAGACTACAGTCCTGTATTGTAGATAGCATGTTGACCTTTTGACAAGTAGAAGAAGAAGAGATTGGGTTTATACCCTGCCCTTCACTACCCGAAGGAGTCTCTGTGAGGTAGGTGTAGTAGTTAAGAGCTCAGACTCTAATCTGGGAGAACCGGGTTTGATTCCCCACTCCTCCACATGCAGCTGTTGGTGTGACCTTGGGTCAGTCATAAGTTCTTTCAGAGCTGTTCTCTCAAGGGCAGTTCTAGGGGGAGCTCTCTCAGCCCCACCTACCTCACAGGGTGTCTGTTGTGGGGAGGGGAAGGGGAGGGAATTGTAAACTGCTCTGAGACTCCTTCAAGTAGTGAAGGGAGGGTATAAATTCAATCTCATCTTCTTCTTTCCCTTCCCCTCCCCACAACAGATACACTATGAAGTAGGTGGGGCTGAGAGAGCTTTCTCGAGAACTGCCCTTGAGAGAACAGCTTTCAGAGAACTTTGACTGACCCAAGGTCATACCAGCAGCTGCATGTGGGAGAATGAGGAATCAAACCCGGTTCTCCCAGATTAGAGTCCACACTCTTAACCACTACACCAAACTGCAACAAAGCAGGCTACAGTTATAGTGATATCTGTCCTTTCTCATTTTTGAGCCTGTGAAGTTAAAAGAGAGGAGAAACCGCTGGGCAGTTGTGTTTGTGAATTTTTTCTCATGGATTGGAAGCAGGCCACAATGGTACACCTATTGGAGAAAAATTACAAAAACAGACAGTTTTCAAGTCAGCCATATTTAGTACTCTTTGTCAAAAACCCTCTTATTGGAATCTTGTACAATGTAGTCTCTATTAGAGTTACACCCTTCTATTGAAGTCAGTGCATTTAAGAAAAGTAGGCTTGCCAAACCGTGGCGGGGGATCCATGCGTCATCGCAGAATCGCTGCCGCGGGGGGACAGTGATCCTTGCTAAACCGGCGTCGCCAGGATGTGACTCTACACGTTGCCCTGGCAACGGGACTGTTTGGAGTCCTGTTGCCAGGGTGACGTGTAGCGTCACATACTGGCGACGCCGGTGCAGCGCGGATCGCTGTCCCCCCACGGCAGCGATTCTGCAACGACGCATGGATCCCCCGCCGCTGTTTGGCAAGCCTAAAGAAAAGTGTAACTCTTTTTAGGGTTGCTCTGTAAATCTAAATGGAAATTCCAAGTAAATGAAATGGGAGAACAGTGCGTTTAAGTAAGTGGTTGCTGAAGGATTTGCCTTTGCCTAGGATTGCACCGTACGGCTTCACCACCAGAAGTTTAAAATATTATCATAGTAAAGGTTTGAAGGAAGCACTTTGAAGGAGGTTAAAACATCATGACCATATCTAGCATAATAAGTGTAGGCTGTCAAACAAATAAAATGGAGCCATTTTGAATTGAGCAAGGGCTGAAAAGGCAGCAACGTCCTTCAGAAATTAGATGCAGGCAGTGGGTTCTTTAACCCTCCGTTCCCAGTTTAAACGGAAACAGAGGTTCTTAATTTCACACATGTCAGCTGTTTACTGCCTATGACTTGGCTTGTGCATGGAAACAAGCAGCTGAGATCTGTAGGGAAGGCCTCCAACAGTGCAATCTGTTCACGTTGGAGTAGGGAGTAATAAAGGAGCACTTCGTCTGATTGTCGGCTTTAGTGACCATGAATGATGTGCATAATGGGAAAGAAGGAGAAAGGATCAAGGGCTGTGTTGCCTCTGTTCATAAGCCTAGATTAGGCTATCAGTCCTCCAGCTGCCTATTAGAAGAAGAAGAGGAGACTGGATTTATACCCCTTCACTACCTGAAGGAGTCTCAGAGCAGCTTACAATCTCCTTTCCCTCCCCCTCCCCACAACAGACACCCCGTGAGGTAGGTGGGGCTGAGAGAGCTCTTTCAAGAACTGCTTGTGAGAGAACAGCTCTGAAAGAATTTGTGAATGACCCAAGGTCACACCAGCAGCTGCATGTGGAGGAGTGGGGAATCAAACCCAGTTTTTCCAGATTAGAGTCCGCGTTCCTAACAACTACACCAATCTGGCTCATTACTAATACAGAAGGTTTTCCTTCCTTTGGGATAGTCATATGGCTGCCACAAAATGGCTTCCACAGGAGTTGGAACCAGGCACAAAATGATTGCCACAGCTTAATTTCAGTAAGGCAGTGAAAATCGTTGTGCTGTGGTGGCAGCTGCTGCCAGAACAGCATTTTTTAAAAAAAATCTGCACAGCCAATCAAATCTCCAGTAGTTAGTCAGAAGCCTTGTTGGGCAAAAGCCCTACCTGGCCCCACCCACTTCCTGAAAACACTTGGTGGGGGCCAGAAAAGGAGTCGGTGGGCACCCACGGGCACCTGCTCTGGACTGTGATGTGTTAAGGAGCCTCAGCTTCTCATCATTCCATGCAGAGTATTATCAAGGTCAAGACATTATTGAGCAGTAGGGATGAAAAGACTCATTCTAACCTCTTCTCTTAAGCCCTGAACAAGGTGATGGGGAGGTCTTAACAAATCATTGGAAATCAGTAAAAACATCTCTATCCAAAAAGCTCTTGCTCCTCATTGTAGAGAAATGCAAAGGAGCTAGGGTTACTCACTTGAATGTAAGATAAAGGGATGACACAAAGAAGGAAACTGATGTAGAGGCAGACATGATGTGTAAACGGTATAGGCCAGACCAGTTATAATGGAGCTATTGAGAAGAGGTTAATATACTTCATATAGATGTAAAATGGCCTTTTTTACTGATGTAGGGCTACCAGCATGAGGCCTCTTCCATACAAGCAAGAGTCATCAAAACCAGGTTGCTAATGCAAGAGAAAAGTAATACATCCTCCCATATTATAGGCCAACAGATGAGTGGAATTGGTGGACAATGTATAAAAAGCAAGGTGCCGTGGATAAATTATTATATGATCATCTGGAAGTGCTTCCTAGAAAGGCAGAAATAGTAGTAAGTTAGCACCAGCCATTTAAAAAGATGAAGTGGAACGATCAAAGAAATACAAGGCAGAGGAGGAAGGGGCATCGATAATAAGTACCGTATATGTTGAAATTGCCCATAACTGTGGCAAAGTTGCAGCTGATCTACTAACAGGAAAAACTTAATATAAATAATTTCCAGGCACAGTATTGTGGACAGCTAGAAAAGGATTTCAGTGGGCTGTATGTTGCTCAGTCTATGGGTACAACTTTGCAGAGCATCTGCTCCTCTCTCTATCTTGCCTCCCCACATTACATTTCCTTACTTGTGTTCTTAAAATTAATGGTGGAAAATGGAGACAAAGTTGGCTGCTGACACACGTCTTTAGAATGTGGATACCCAAGTCAGAGATGCATAACTTGCTGGCAGAACTCTCTCTTTTTTGTCAGACGTCTTTCAGGTTCATCTCTCACCACCGTACACATTACAGAGGTGCACATTTGTGACCATTCTCTGGTTCCTTTTTAACATGCATTTTGAAAACACATGT
>NW_015174273.1:2191891-2192142 GCF_001447785.1 Gekko japonicus | reverse complement strand
AATGTAGGCCCTGCAAGAATTGCATAAGTAAGAAGTCCAGAACAATTGGTTATCACCTTGACTTTTGCTCTGATGCATTCTTGAGCATAACAGGTTGGGTTGACCGGGACAGAAAGTGAGAAGCTTTCATGGGCAAGATTAGAAATGTCCCCCTGCCCACTTTATCATCTTGATTGAGACCTAATGAATTGGCATTGTTGCAAAAGTTAAACAAGGGAAGATGTGGCTTGACTTGGAGAAAAACTACTCCA
>NW_015174273.1:2067680-2191879 GCF_001447785.1 Gekko japonicus | reverse complement strand
AGCGGTGAATTATCACAGATAACAGCAACCATATTTTCAAATGAGATACAGCTAATTGTGGGGAGAATTAATCTCTTGAATGAAATCAACTTCCCTGTTTTTTTTTCCCTAGTAAAAATATTTGCATGCTCTAGGCATGCCTTTTTTATTTTGTTTGAAGGTGGGAAATAAAACCCTTTAACCTGGATGTAACGCATGAATGACTTCAAATATGTTACGAAATTTTTAAAGAACAATTTGATAATTAATCTCTGTGAAAGTATTTGAGGGCCGTCATCTTTTGTGGACTGACTTGAGTCTCTGCTCAATCATCTTTTGCCTGGGAAGGACAAGAGCTACTCTACTATAGCCAGAGGAATGCAAATAAAGTCCTAAGGACATACCGCTACTGCTGCAGCCGAGTTGTACAGTCAATAATATCTGTGTACAGAAAGATAGTCCCTATGAAATAGGCACAGAAACTATTCTGGACATTGTGCAAATATTGATAGGAGAGAAAGGTTAAGCATATTTTGTGTCTGGTGAAAAAAAAGTTGAGGTTTGTTAACTATGCAAGGACTTTAAAACACTAATAACTAACAGAGTTTTCAGGCTAACATTGCATGCGTGATTTCCCCTTCTGGGGCCAATGAATAAGAAGGAAGAGACTCCTTATAAAAACTCAGAAGCATCTGATTTTCTTCTGCAAACTGCCAGGGGTGGGGGAGGTTGACCTTCTGTAGAGTTCCACAGCGTTCTACACATGCCATTGAAGACCACTGTCCAAACAATTTCCAAATAAAGTTAAATTTAAAGGGGTTAAAAACACTCCAGCTCCCCAGCGTTTACACAAGTCTCATAGATTCTCGGCTTCTTTTTAAAAACTTGGCCCTGGCACCTATTGGTATTTCTGTGGCAGGTGGTTACAAGAAACAGTAGAACCCTGAGGAACAGTCGTTGTAGAGTGGTGAATGTTTTGGAAATGGTATGAATTCTTAGCAGATCATTGTACTGTTATGTTAGCATTCCAAAAGTAACAAGGCTGAATGCAGCCTTAACAGTGCTGATAGTTTATCCTGTTCCGTTAAGATATAAGAAAGTAAACTAAGTGTCAATAGTTTATATGAGTCATTCAGACGGTAACTGCGTGAATGCCATGATATATTTTCATTTTTACCCTAAGGTACTTTTCTACTTCATCTGGCAGTGGGTGCCGTGCCTTTGTGGAATTGGTGCATGTAAAAAATTCTGCACTATGTGTATTTTTTAAAAAAAAATCACATATAGAGGAAGTCAGAAGTCCTGCTTTCTTAATCCTCTTTCTTCTATAGCAGGCATATAAAGCAGAACTTTTATTTCATCAGTTTATTCATCATATGAAATATCCTGCAAAGGAAACTTCAGTTTGGCCTTCTCTGTATATAGCTTTCATCCCAGTTTAAAACTACTTTGTTCTCCATGCTGTTTTCTGTTGAGGTTCTTTCGTTTGGTGCTTTATGACTTTATTTTATTTTTATACCACCCCCCCAAATAAAATTTCCATTTTTCAAACAATTTAATTTACAAACTCAGGCATCTTTGCTGCGCCACACTGTTGGGACCAGGTTGTTGTTTTGTTCTTTTTGTAATTGTTTTTTAAACAAAGACTCTCTTCTCATTGAACACAGCTGTTTGTGTGCGTGCGTGCGCGTGCACGCACACACACGTGCACCCATTATCATAGATTGTTTGCATTTTCTGTGTCCTATGTGAATAGTATATATACAAATCCATATTTTCATGAAGTGTTCGCCTATAACTTTAATCAAAGAGACTGCAGCTGAACAGGAATACCAGTGTGCTTGATTAAAGACACGTAAACGTGAAATTGTAAACTAAATTGTTAGTGAAAAGTACATTAGCACAGTCTTGTAAAAAGCTGCCACCTGGTCACCCTGAAACTGGTGACAAACACCTTGAAGTGGGAAAGCTTTATAAAAATGGGGGTTTCCCCCCCTTATTGTGAATCACAAAGGGCTGACTTTAGTATAATTGAGCAGGTGGTCTAGTAAAGTAGTTTATGGGCTAGTAATAAACTTTTGTGGACTTATTTGTAAGGTTGTACTAGCATTTAAGTTGCAAAAAATAGTTTCCCCCTATCACAATGAGTGTGCTGAGGCTCCAAATAATGTTCCCAATTTTTCTGCAAGGGTTATTGCCGGCTCCTAGGGGTTGGTCTTGCTGCTGTCAGTGTCAGAAAAACTTATTTCTGGACAGATACAGTGGAACATAGATTCAGGTGGGTAGCCATGTTAGTCTGAAGCAACAGAACAAAGTTTGAGTCCAGTGGCATCTTTAAGACCAGCAAAGTTTAGTTCTGGGTATAAGCTTTGGTGTGCATGCACACTTCTTCAAATACGTATCTGAAGAATTGTGTATGCACACCAAAGCTTATACCCAGAATTAAACTTTGCTGGTCTTAAAGGTGCCACTGGGACTCAAACTTTGTTTGGTGGTAAACATGTTTAGCATGAAGTTTTTATGGAGGAGAAGAGGAGAATAATGTTGGGGGGGGTCTGTGAATCACCTGGTGAAAATGAAGCATGTATTGTTAAAAAAAAAGGGTTTCCTAAAGTCTTTGGGAAGCTGAAATAAGACTTTTTTGCAGTCTTGGCTTGTTGCATAATCTTAACATAACTAATCCCCTGGCACTTCTTTCTGACCACCAGAGGGTGCTCCAGGAGTAGCACATACCAAAATGCAGACTCTGTGCAACTGTACTTTCCTCATACTCGGCTGAATCAGGAGTTTTTCACATGCTGCACATTTTTGGTGGTGGGGGAATTAATGGCTTGTAATCAGTTGCCAGTCACTAGGTTATAACAAGTCAGATGTAATTTTTATTCAAGATTAGCTTTCAGACCACCTTTCCTGCAGGCTCTGTCTTTTGTATTATGCACTTCTGACTCTAGGCCTTCATAGATCACCTGTATTTACTCAAATCTCCATCTTGGAAGGGATTAGGAAATGCCTGAATAATTGCCCTTCTTTATACTGTGGGAAAATACATGTTCTTTTCTTGCTGCAATTATTACCTGCAAGGTAATTTAATTAGGGTTTTAGAATGTTACCTGCAGTTAGAACTGGATTGTAAAGTATTTTCCCCCTCCCACTGGTTAAAATTGCAGAGCAAATTAACATGTATAATTTAAATATATCAAGCGAAGGAGTAAAATGCTTTAAGTTACTCAAAGGATAAGCAAACTTCTCACGGTGGTTTGTCTAAATTAACTTAAGGTATCCATAGGTAATTATAATGCTTGGTGCATAGTCATACAGAATGACTAAGGAAATCACTGCAGGCCTGTCTTTATTTTTTAAAACCGATACCCTTTGAGATCATTTGCTCATTATATGGGGAAGTGGCTAAGTAAACATTTTAAAGCAGTTAATGTATACAACTGCAGGATTTTGGTCCTGATCACATTGCCAGGACATGCCAGGCCTTTCAGCTCACAGCTACAGCAAGGAAGCAGCTGCTTTCTCAAACAGCTGTTTAGTTTTAGAGTTTTAGCCTTGCTAGAAAGGGGGCATATTTTATTAGCGCTGTGTTGGTTTTGTGTTCTATGAGTGTATCAGAAAATATTATTTAAAATGGCAATCTATAAAACTGGCCTTTTAAAGAGCAGTGGAGCAGATCTGGATTTACATGTTCTGTGCATGTACACACATAAGCACAGGGGAGTTGGGCTTAGGTTCTGGCATATGTTCTGATACAATCTCATACAATATCATACAATAGTCGATAGGTACAGTGAGAGGCCAAAGGGATGCACATAGCCATCTCCCCCCCCCTCAAATCCATTTTCCAGTTCTTCTCTAGTAAACAAGTCATGTGAAAAAATGATTCCTCATTATGGCTGTATAGTATAGGTATCACCAGTGACCAGTGATCAGTTCATACTGGCTATATAAGATTTCCAAGTCTTGTCCTCGTGACTTGGGTAGTTTCAATCAGTCTTCTAGCTAATGCAGACCATGTGACTGTGAACATATGAACTACCTTGCAAACTGGACTCATGCTCATTCTGACTGATCAAAGCCAGTTGGGAGAGACAGATTATCATCCTTGATGGCATACCGCTAGACATCCTTCTGTCTGGCCCCTGTTTCTCTGGAAAAAAATTAAGGACTGTGATAATCTCTCCACATCCAGTTTTTGCCTCGAGTCATTCAGGTTTGCAGCCTTGTTCCCGGTTGTATAACTGTATGCCTACATATCCAGGTTAGGAGTGTTTTCTACCAAGAGCACCAAGAAAAGGTCTTAGAAATTTGGATCGAGTGTGCATTACTCATAGCTTCATTAAGCTTCATGTTTATCTGAAACTTTTTCTGAATATTCTCTGAAATTTCAGATGGCAACGAAGCAGCAATCTGATTCTTGGTAGCAGTAGATGGTTGTTTTATACCCCAGTGAACTTTATGTTAAGCCTTGCATAGATTTTGGCCTGGACATCCTCACAGCAGTATGAAACATCTTCATTTACTGGATATAAACATGCAGTTTGGGGCAGGTTCCAGATTTTGGGGGCCCTCAGCACTAAGGATGGGCACAAACCACATTTTTACTGCTAGGAGCAGAAAGCAGGGATTTAAATGGCTCTTGCTGTGGCTTTTGGTGGCAAGCAAAAAGCAGGGTATGAAATCGCTGGGAGGCATTTCACTGCCTGCTTTCTGCTCCCTGTGACTTTTCACAGCTGTTTTTCTTGAAGAGCAGAAACAGGAATTTAAATGGCTCTGAGCCATTTAAATCCCTATTTTCTGTTCTTTACAAACTGCCACAAACTGCATCAAAATTTGTGGAAGTTCGTGGTGGCTCTTCAATTTGCGAACATCATTTCGTGAAATGCAAACCAGCCAAAATTCATGATGAACTTTAGTTTGTGAGCCAGTTTGTGCCCATCCCTACACAGTGATCCAGCAGTCGCCTATCAGGTAAAGCCAAAATGCAGACAGGGAGAGCAGGCAAGCAAACAGTGGCCGCCTGCTTCTTGTCCCTCTGTCTTCTTCCTCCACCTGAGTGTACACCCAGCAAAGCAGTAGCAGCAGCCACCACTCAACTGCCCTTATCTTTCTATTTGGCAGCCGTTGCTCCCCTTAGTGGCCAGCACTATTCAGTCAGCTGAATAGTGAGCAGTAGGTCTGTCCTGCCTCTGACTATCTTGCAAAGGAGAAGCCACTACCACTATCTGTTGTGATGATACTATGTATGGCAAGAGAGGAGAAGGGGCTCAGGTCGACCACCACCACCACACAGAGAGAGTGGGCTGGCCGCAGTGGGCTTGGCAGCTGTCCAACAGTGCAGCTCTTGATGCTAGCCCTACTATCAGTGGATTGGATCCAAACTAAATTTTCCAGTGGTGGAATGGAAGTTTCCTACTTCTCCCCTCTGACTATAGCCCGCTGATCTCCACATAATGTTGCTCCTGGGAGATAGGGAGTTGGTGGAAGGGGGGAATTGGTGGAAATTGCCAATTTAGTCTTGATCCAACCCAATATATTGCTCCTGCAATGTGATGTCAAGCCCCAAACCTCTGGTTCCCTTTGCTTCCCATAGTCATGTTTTCTCATCAAGTGGAACAAAAACCCTGATGACTGTTTGAAAATATACACACAAAATCCACGAATAAAGTATTATTTAAAAAAAGAATTTAGAGATTGTTTCCGTTTATGAGAACTATTAGTTTTCTGAAATCCATAAAGCTTAAAGGTCAGAATAAAAAGTTATGTATCTTTCAGATGCTGATTCTGATTAGACAAATAAAAGTGAGCTATTGTTTTCAAGTATTTGTTTTATAGTGGGATAAAGTGAGATATAAATCTAGTTGTTGTTCAGTCACACAGTCGAGTTGGACTCTTCGCAACCCCATGGATCACATTGCGCCAAGCCCTCCTGTCCTCCACCATCCTCCGGAGTTTGCTCATGTTCGTTACATCGATAACACTGTCTAACCATCTCATCCTTTGTCGTCCCCTTTTTCTTTTACCTTCAATCATTCCCAGCATCAGGGTCTTCTTCAGTGAGTGCTCCCTTCTCATTTGGTGGCCAAAGTATTTGAGCTTCAGTATCTGGGCTTCCAGGGAACAGTCAGGGTTGATTTATTTTAGGATTGACTGATTTGATCTCCTTGCAGTCCAAGAGACTCAAGAGTTTTCTCCAGCACCATAATTTGAAAGCATCTATTCTTCGGCTCTCGGCCTTCCTTATGGTCCAACGCTCGCAGCCATACATTACTACTGGGAATACCATCACTTTGACTATATGGACTTTTGTTGGCAGGGTGATGTCTCTAGTTTTTATTATGCTGTCTAGATTTGCCATAGCTTTCCTCCTAAGGAGCAAGCGTCTTTTAATTTCATGGCTGCAGTCACTATCTGCAGTGATTTTGGATCCCAGGAATGTGAATTCTGTCACTGCTTCCAAGACTTCCCCTTCTATTTGCCAAGGAGTGATGGGGCTGGATGCCATGATCTTAGTTTTTTGGATGTTGAGTTTCAAGCCAACTTTTGTGTTCTTGTCTTTTACCCTGAGCAAGAGGCTCTTTAGGTCCTCTTCACTTTCTGCCATTAGAGTAGTATCGTCTGCATATCTGAGATTGTTGATATTTTTCCCGGCAATCTTAATTCTGGTTTGTGAATCATCCCGGCTGGCATTTCACATGATGTACTCTGCATATAAATTAAATAAGCAGGGTGACAATATACAACCTTGCCATACTCCTTTGCCTATTCTAAACGAATCAGTTGTTCCATATCCAGTTCTAACTGTTGCTTCTTGACCTTATACAAGTTTCTCAGGAGACATGTGAGGTGGTCTGGTACTCCCATCTCTTTAAGGACCTTATGCAACCCTAAAACAGACGTGTTTCAGCCTAGTGGTCTTCTTCAGTGGTCAAGCATAAATGTTACACATAGGCTCAATTATTGCAATACTCATATTCATCACTGATGCAAGTGAAAATTATGCTAAAAAGGAAGGTAAAAAGAACAAATCCATTATCAATTTGCATACAATATCTAATGGTATATGCAATTATAAGCATGAGAATGTGCTGAAAACTGTATAGTGTTGAATTACTTCTGAGAAATGTCTGTGACACAAGGCAAGGATGTACCATATAGGTCTCATATGACATCGCCTTGTGTCCAAATCAGATACATGTAACCAGGGGTCATTTCGTAGAAAAAGAGCTAGGGGGACTCATTAGCATAACTCATTAGCATATGCCACATCCCCTGACATCACCGGAAGTGTGTCCTCCCCACAGCCGGCGGCGACCTCCAGCGGGCACCAGCAGGGTGCTCCAGGCCCCGCCCTCCCGCACCTCACCCGGGGGGATGGCGTCCTCCCGCGCCCCCCCCAAAATGACCCCTGCATGTAACCTAAAAGGTGTTTCAATTGTATATCTGAAAAAATATTAAACAAAAAACCTAATAGCCAATTTATATAATTTAGATCATTTTTTTAAAAATCCCATAGACTGAATTATCAAATTTCATAAAAGTGTAATAGTTACTCTCCTATTTTGGTCCAGGAGTTACAGTTCCAAAAGCCATATAGAGCCAGTATAACGAAATAGTGTGTAGTGCAAAGGGACAGATGGTCTGTCTCTTATATGCCAGACTGTAAGATGATGTAATCAAGATGGATGTTACAATCATAGTGGGGGGTAAAAAACTGAAAGAAAAAACCTGTCTTGCCAGTGTACCACTCCCCAATTAGAGAGCTTGTTTGGTGTAGTGGTTAAGAGTGATGTACTGTAATCTAAGAGCGTCAGACCCTAATCTGGAGAACCGGATTTGATTCCCCATTCCTCCTCCACATGCAGCCAGCCGGGTGACCTTGGGTCAGTGACAGTTCTCCCAGAGCTGTTCTCTCAAGAGCAGTTCTCTTAGAGCTCTCTCAGCCCCACTTACCTCACAGGGTGTCTGTTGTGGGGAGAGGAAGGGAAGGTGATTGTAAGCCACTCTGAGATGCTGAGTGAAGGGTGGGGTATAAATCCAACTCTTCTTCAATTACAATATGGGGAAGGGAGAAAATTTCAATAACACTAAATATATACTGAAAAGTGGACATAACCAGTTCACTTCCTCATTCAGGTCATGCGGAGTCAAAGTATTTAAAGTATGGATCCAATAGGTTTCTCTTGCTCTCAGTTGTTGTAGAAGCTGCAGGCTAGGAGCTTGGATCTTTTCCAAAACACAGAAGTGCCGTTACAAGAGGGAACCTGTGAAACTCATTGGGGGGGATTTCACTTGCCTGCCCCCCCCCCGCTACTAAAGGTGCCATTTGACTCTGTAAGAGCCCTCCCCATTTCCCAGTAGGGTTGCTGAGTGGATTTTTGCCAGGAGCGGGGGGGCTCCCGGCCGGCATCTGGCTGCACGCACGCGCCGCACACACGTCACCCGGAAGTGACGGGAGGACGCCAGGCACGCTGGGGGCGGGGCCACGGCCATCCAAGGGAAAACCATAGAGTTTTCCCTTGGATGGGCGTGGCCCCGCCCCCAGCGCACCTGGCGTCCTCCCGTCACTTTCGGGTGACGCACACGTCGGGGCGGAATTCCCCCCGGGGCCCGATCCAGCAGTGCTGGGGAACGGGCCTCTGGGGCGGGGGTTTCCCCGCCCCCCGGGGGAACTTGGGATCCCTATTTCCCAGTTGTGATTAAATGAATGGCTGGAAAAAAGCTGGGTGGGGTGGGGGCTTTTTACCATAAAGATCAGCAAAATCCTGGAGTTTTAGCCAGAAATAATATTGAAAACTTTCTTTTTGCCACCCTCACCCCTCTAAGTCTCCCAGGGCTTCCAAACATGCACCTGGCAGCTCTCTGTGCTGTGCTGCCTGGCCACTCTACCCGCCCATCCCACTGTCTGGCTCATGCTGCAGTGGGGTTGCCGGCAAGGGGTGGGAGGGAGCGTTCTGGGAGTGGGACCACCTCCAAACAGTGACGCTGCGTGGTGACATCCCCGACAAGATGATGTCATGCAGAAGTGACATCATCACGCCGGGGTGTCCCACAATGACGCTCTGGTTTGAGGGCAAAACTAACTATGGTAAAATTTGGCCCCCAAAAACAGAGTGTCGCCATGTGATGCCCTCGATGTGATGATGTTGCCACGCTGGCTGGCAGTGGGCAGAAGCCCCCAAAAGTGGAGGCTCTCCTGCCCCAGCCTGAGGAATGGGAACCCTACGCTGCAGTGGCAGGTCCAATGGATCAGTGGCAGAGGGGGTTACTTGAGGGGACAGCAGAAGTTTCTGCTTCTCTTCATGCACCTACCTACACTGCTGCTACCTCAGCTGTGGAAAAGGGGGGGGGAACAGGGGCTCACATTCTGTCCACCCTCAGCTCCTATTTCCCTGCCTGCCCACAGTGGGGGTCAGGAGAGTTGAATGCTCAAGGGCAGACAACTTCCCTCTGTTTTGGATTTTTATTGTCACCGCCCCCCCTTAAGTTTTGGGGTTGTTCTGTAAAGTCCCCCAGGTTTGGAGAGAAATCTCCCTTCTCTCAAAATGGTACCTTTCTGCAAATTTAAGTATCTGCAGATGTGGCCATGTTGACCGATAGATATATTGATACAATCTGAGCCTTTGTGTTTGCATATCTGAAATGCCTCCTAGGGAGGGTCACATTTTTTATACAGACTGGCCATTCACAAGAAGGTCAGGCAGTACTGGCCCCTAGATCATTTTTGAAGAGAAGAGTAGATCAAGAAAACAAAAGGTGGCCGCCACCACCCAACTCAAATCATGCTTTCTTTCTAGTGTTCAGTAAACTTAAAGAGCAATGTCTCATTTTATTTTAGTGTTAGTAAGAACTCCTTCTGAGACATACAAAAAATCATAAAAGATCTTTCCAGATTACGTATAGCATGTTCACACAGGACAGAATAAGCTAATTTGAATTTTTTTTCCTCAGGATCGTGGCATATAATTTCATTACAGCATAGAATTCTGTCATAAGGCAAGTGCAAATGAAATTAAGCAAAGCCCGCTTTTAAAGCCGTATTTAATTTAATATTCCATTGAACCTTTGGCATTCAAATGTGCTAGGCTCTCTATGGAAATTCTGTGAAATTTGTCAACAGCTGAATCATGTAGATGTGGAAAATGTTCTTAACAAAGAAAAATAAAGTCAACCAAGACAGTTTTGAGCATTATGAAATAATTTGTAAATATGCTTTAACTATTTGAAGAGAATGATGCCTTCTTACTGCTTTCTAGCATGGTAAAAGGTAACAAGGAAAGAAATACAGCCCCAAACAGGGCAATGTTCTAATTCAAGAAATAGCTAGTTTCCTTTCCGTCCCCCTTTGAACTGCAATTGATTCATAGTTCCCTTGACAAATTAGATGTCAGGCATCATTAGAATTGCCTAGTTTCATGGCAAATTTGTGACTAATGATTCCCACTCTGAGTAGTAAGTGTTAGTTTCATGGAAAGAAAATGTGAAATCCAGAAGAGTACTGGAACAAACAGGACCAGTGCAATGCTTTAAAGTAGTTTGATATTGTGTGTGTATGAGAGAAGCCTGTGATGTCGTGCTGTGTATGAGAGTAAATCTTCTGTGTCGATATTGGTTCTGTAAACTCAAAATAGATAAGATAAAGTAATAAAGCCTGACAGAGGTAGTAAGTCAAATGGGGTACTCCTTTACTGATCAACAGGCCACCTTTAGTTCTCCCAAAGTCTAGATTTCTGTTCCCTCTTCTGTTCCCTCAGACTCGAACCTGGCCGATACTGCCCTGAGTTTGATAAGAGCTGGGAAGTTGTTTCTGGTCGTGAGCTATTTTGTGTACCTGTAGATGCAGAGCCAAGTTTTCCAAATGGGGATGTAGGGTTCCACCTTCCCTTGTACCACCTAGAATTCATCCAAGGCAGGGCACAGAGGAAATACCTGTGTGGCCTGCCTTGGATGGAGGATCTCACCTGCTGTTGTCCTCTGTCTGAGGCAAGCCTCTGTCCCTCAGCTTGGATTAATCTCAGGCTAGCACAAGAGGAGGTTCATGCCTTTTCTGCTGCTGACCACCCTGGATCCTGCATCTGAGGTAAGATTTAGAGACGATTTTCTCCAAGCCTCACTTTGGATGGATCCTGAGCAGGCAGCAGTGGTCTAAGAGAAAGTGCACACATTTCATGCTTCCCATGCAAGGTTCAAGGTGGTACAGAGAGGAAACGCCTCTGCAGCCCACTGTTGACCTCTAGAGGGCACCGGTGCAGGACTAATGACAGATTCACAGTCTCTTTGGCTTCTTCCCATGTTGGCATCACCCAAAGTTGCAGCTTGAGTTGCTTGGACCAGGTTGTATGTATTCCCCAGTGGCCAATGCCTTTATTTTCCCTCTATTTTGGCTTTCATTCTGAGGCATCTGAAATTCCCTACTTCACTTTGCAAGCCGAAAAAAGTTCAGGTTGTTTTGGTAAATATTGTAAATATCGTGTTATGGGGAGAGGGGTTTTACTATATTTAGGGGTTGTTGAGGTTAGTTTCAGTGGGAGCATGTTCCCCCCGTAAACATAGCCTTCCCTCCTCCCTGAAGGTCTCAAGGATTATAGCCCGCACCCAAGGGATCCTGCCTGCCAAACCATAGACAGAGAGAGTAAAGAGCCCTTTACAATTCTCCCTTGCAGAGCAAGCAAGGCAGGGCCGTAACCAGGATTTTGTAATTTGGAGGGCCTTTAAATAAGTCAGGGGGCACTGACGTCACAAAATAAAAAATAAAATAAAACTAAAATGTAAAAAACTCACTTTTGCGGCATTTACAGTCTGCTTGCCTACGCGGGGAAGCAAGCTTTTTGGCTTGTGGGGCAAAATCACTCTACGCCGACTCACGTTCATACTTGGTCATCCAACCTCGGTTTACTTTAGTTTTTAGCCGCTTGATCTCAGCGTCACTAGTTCCTTGTGGACACTCGGCAGAGGGACCATGGGGACGGAGAAGCGCCTCGATTCCCCAGCATCGCGCTGGCGAAGAGGCGACCTCTCAAAAGTCCCTTGGCCAGGAGTCTTTCGCCAGACCCCGGGGAGGGGTGCGATGCATTGCCCCCCCCTTTCTGCCTGTGCACAGCTTCACCTCCGGGAGGTCCGGGAGGTGCGACTGTTTAGTGCGCCGCCATAGACCGGACATTATGTGTCTGTCTATACACAACTATACAGAACTGTCATGCTTACACTTAAAATAATAATAAGTATACTAATAAGCATACTTTTAACTAATAACTTTTAACTAATAATAAAGACAACAACAACAACAATAATAATGACAATTCATTTATCACTCAAAAATGTTTCCAGTTTATAACTGAAAACAGGGTTTACCCTGGGTTTACCCAGATCCCAGCCCACCTTCCAAAGCAGCCCACCTTTCAGGGCACCTTTCCTCCTTCAAACTGTTCATTGATTCTCCAGTTATTGCCTTTTAAATATTACTTCACCTCTACTCCACCTCTCTCCCCAGGGGGACCCAAAGCAACATACATTCTTCAGACCTAAGTCTGACAACCCTCCTCCCATGAATCTGATGAGTCAACCAGCCAGGGTTCAAGCATCATGTACACTTTTAGTGATGAAGACAATGAAGACTCATGGCAGACTGCTGTGGGAAATACACAGGAGGGGGGAGGGGGAGCTGGTGAGTGTAGAGTTACCAGCAAATCAGGGTGGAAGAGAGAAGGAGAGCTGGCAAGTACCAGCAAATCAGGAAAAGGCAGAAAATCAGGAAGTGGGCAGGGCAAAGCGTACAGCACAGCACAACTTTATGAATGAATTAAAAAATAATTTAAAAATTGTTTCTTGCAGCAAGGCCTTGTGGGGCCTTGCTGATGTGTTATGGGGCCAGGCCCTGAGGGGCCCCACTGTAGCTACGGGCCTGGTTGTAATAGCAGGAGCTCTCCAGCCACCACCTGGAGGGTGGCAACTCTAAGTCAGTAAAAGGTTCAAGCACCAATGTGGACATAGTCAGTGCCTCTTAATGAGTAAAACCCTTCAAAATTATGTTTTGAAAATTGGTCTGTGGCAGTGGTAATTAAGTTTATACATAATTAATTTGAGAGGTCTTGAAAAATCCCACAAATCCCTGACCATACCTCATGTAATATGTTTAAAAGATATGCTTGACCTGTCAGTAACTGAGAGATGAGCATATATGTGTGAGTAAACCCCTAAAAAATAGAACTGTACTACACTGGAGTAACATGTTCTACCCTTCCCCCTCAAAAAAGGAGGCAGAAGTATATTAACGTGGTTGCTAATCTCCAAAAGATTTTCACAGCTATAGATGAGCTCATAGTTCAGTCAGGGTCATAAATTGGTATCTGGCACAAAAATCACCAAACTCTCATCTGGCTGGGGGCACTTATCTGCTGGACTGGAAAACATGGGAGCTGTACACCAGATTCTCGATGAGCTATCTGTTTGCTAGTCTTAGTTGGAAAAGGCAGTGTGCTGTAAACTCAAGAACTCCTGGAGAAGACGAAAGCTTTATTGTTCATTGCTTGAGGCATCTTCCTGGTTTTCACTCTCTCTGTGCACTTCTCCTCTCCAGCTCTATAAACGTACATATCTGTGAAGGAGCTATGAGTGACATAGTTCTCCCTATGTCAGTTCTCGTGAGGGAGCTGGCTTATTTATATATTTATAACATAGGGGGCTTTCAGAAGGAGATGGTTTTGCTAGAAGCCTTTTCTTGGAGCAGTCAGGTTTAATATGAGGCGTGATTTTTCGTGTGATATGAAAGAAACAGTCCATGGACAATTTTAGGCAACATTTTCTTTTGAGAGTGCTATATACCACGTCAAGTAATCTGTGTTTCATAATGTTGGGGAGGAGAAAGGTATGTCCCAGCCAGCAAGCTCAAAGTTTGCTTTTCTCCTGTTCCTTTTGTTTTGTATTTAGCTTGTGAACTCATGGGAATGGACCTGTTTACTTTTGTCTATGTACAGTGTATATTAAACTTTAGGTGCTTTTACAAATATTAAGTGAGGGAGGAAATTAAACCGCAGGCCAGAGTTGTTCTTAAACTTGGAGCGGGGGATAAGTTTGAAGTATGTTATGGATCAGGTGGTACCCCAGTTAGGGTAGGGATTGCTGGTTTGTGCAGGGGATTGTGGATGACAAAATAAAATAGTGACCCATGGCCAGTGGTGACTCAAGTTGTAATGAGGGTAGGCACTATAGCTATCAGACAGAAGCTGAAGGAGTGTACATACATTACAAGTCTATACAGTTAACACAAGTACAGGGAGATGAGTAATAGCTGTTGACCCCGCCTTGGCTTCAATACATGTTTGTCATACAAGGGATATGCCGGTAGGTTCTATATAAGAGATCTGGGACCCTAACTCCAGTCTACCTCTCCCTACTGCACCATATGCATGTCAACTATACGAACTTTAAATGCATATATATTCTTTAAAATAGAAATGATAAATTTGAAGGAGAGTGGAGTAGGAAGAACCAGTCTTTTTTAATTAACAAGGGTAGATGATATATGTTAGTATTAGGGGTGTGCAAAAAAAACCCCCACCCTGGCATTTTCCAGGTTCGGTTATAGTGAACCCGGTATGGTATTCGGATTCGGGAGATATTCAGTTCAGTTCAGTTAGCTTTATTCAGGAAACCCAATTTTTTTTTTGCCCCATTATACCCTATAAGGACCATTATAGTCAGTGGTCCCCGTAGGGTATAATGGAGAGTGCACCGGTTTCAACCGCAGTACCCCCATCTGATCGCTCTCTGCCGGTGTAGAGCCACTTCCGTTTGGAAGCCCGAGGCTTCCGCTTTTCGGCCGCCATATTTTTTTTAGTATGCGATGTGCGCTTGGGCGAAGCTTCGCCCCATCGTTAATAAATTTTTAAAAAGGTTCCTAGTGTAAGGCTTTATTTTTTTTGGTAAACAAAATTTTTTATTTTTTCCATAGGAATACAACATTTAAATTAAACCATTTCATTTTTCCATTGTTTACCCCATTCCCATCTCCTCCCCTCCCTTCCGTGGCTTCCCGCAATGCTTCCCCCCCATTTCACATTACTTTACATCAATTATATCATTTTTCTTATCATTACAATCTCAAGATAACTTCATTTGACTTAATATTGATCTAAACATATTAAGTTTTGTTTCACATCCCAGTTCTTTTCCAGATATATTTTAAAGTCACTCCATTCTTGAAAAAAAACGTCGTCTTCATCGTTGTTCAGTTTTTTTGTAATTTTATCCATTTCAGCCATGAACAGAACTTTTTGTATCCAGTCTTCTATCTCTGGTATTTTCTCTGTTTTCCAAAATTGTGCATATATCATTCTCGCTGTTGTTATTAAATACCAGAGTAAAGTCTTTTTAGTCGTATTGACTTCTTCCATTTTCAGTCCCAAAAGCAGAATTTCTGGTGCTTTTTTGAAAGAGCATTTCAATATTTTTTGTATTTCCCTGTGGACTTTTGTCCAAAAGTCTACAGCTTTCTCACAAGTCCACCACATATGGTAAAATGAGCCCTCATGGGTCTTACATTTCCAACATTTATTTGACATAGTCTGGTTCATATTTGCAATTTTCTTCGGAGTCATGTACCACCTATACATCATTTTATAACAATTCTCTTTGACATTGGTACAAGGCGATATCTTAATAGAATTTTTCCACAAATATTCCCAAGTTTCAATAGACACTTCCTTATTCATATTTATTGCCCATTTTATCATTTGCTCTTTCACAGTTTCATCTTCAGTAAACCATTTTAACAACACTTTATACATTTTAGAGATATTTTTTCCCCCTTTACTTTCCCAAACATTTTCCATTTCATTTTTTTCCTCTCTAAAACCATAATTTTTTTTGTCTGATCTAAAAAGATCATAAATCTGCATGTATTTCAACCATTCATAATCATATTGAATTTCATTCTGCTTTTTCATTACCCATTCTGTTCCCTCTTTTTTAATTAAGTCTTTATATGGCAACCAGTCCTTACCTCTCTGTCTTGAGTAAGATTTTAACACTTCTACCGGTACAATCCATAATGGTCTTACATCACTGAAATATTTTTTATATCTCAGCCATACCACAAATAATGCTTTTCTCACCACATGAAGCTTAAAAAAGCTATCCATTTTTGTCTTATCATACCACAAATATGCATGCCAACCAAACCTACAATCATGGCCTTCTAGCCCCAATAGCTTATCATTCTCCAATTTCACCCATTGTTCCATCCAGGTTAGACAGACCGCTTCATAATAGAGTCTAAGATTTGGTAGCTGTAATCCTCCTCTTTCTTTGGCATCACAGAGTATTTTCATCTTAATTCTCGGTTTCTTGCCTGCCCAAACAAACTTTGATAGTTCTTGTTGCCATTTAAGTAGCATATCCGTCTTGTGAAGTATTGGTATTGTTTGGAACAGGAACATCAAACGTGGTAAGACATTCATTTTGATAACTGATATTCTTCCCATCAATGATAAGTTCATTTTATCCCATTTCTTAAAGTCTTGAGTTAACTTGGTCCATAATTTTTCATAGTTATTCTTGTATAAGTCTATATTTCTCGCCGTTAACTCAATGCCTAAATATTTCGGTTTTTTTACTACTTCACATTGTACCAGGTCTTGTAGTTCCACTTGTTTTTGTTTCGTCATGTTCTTACAAATAAGCTTCGTTTTATTTTTGTTCACATAGAATCCAGCCAATTCTCCAAAATCTTTTATCTTTTGGAATAGTAATGGTAACTCTTCAATCGGGTTTTCCACAATAAACATAACATCGTCTGCAAATGCTCGATACTTGTATTTAAATCCTTTATGTGTCAATCCCTTTATCTCTTGGTCTTGCTGTATTTTTTGTAACAATACTTCCAGTACCCATATGAATAATAGCGGTGACAAAGGACAACCCTGTCTTGTACCTTTTTGTACCTTGAAGTTATCTGTCACTTCCTTATTCACATTCAATTTTGCAGTTTGTTCAAAATAGATAGCTTCAATACAGTTTCTAAATTGTTGTCCCGTTTCTATTTTTTCCATCATTTGTAGCATAAAATTCCAGTTAAGATTGTCAAATGCCTTTTCTGCATCAACAAATAATAAAGCTACTTCTTTTTCTGGGTGCTTCTCATAATATTCAATTGCATCCATTACTATTCTTACATTATCACGAATCTGTCTTTTTGGTAAAAAACCAGCTTGGTCTTCCGAAATCACTGTTTGTAAATAGTTTTTCACCCTTTCTGCAATAATTTTTGCAAAGATTTTGTAGTCATTGTTTAGAAGAGAGATTGGCCTGTAGTTCTTCACATTTGTTAGATCTTGTCCTTCCTTTGGTATCAGTGAAATAATTGCCTCTTTCCATGAATCTGGCACCTTTTTGTTCTCTCTTATTTCGTTGGATAAAGCTTCCATGGCCGGAAGAATTTCCTCTTTCATTTTTTTATAAAACTTTGCTGTAAATCCGTCCGGCCCTGGCGCCTTTCCCAACTTCGATTCTTCAATCGCCTTCGTCACTTCTTCTTTTTGAATTCGACCATTTAATAAATCCTTAAATTCACTGCTTATTTTAGATAGTGGACTTTCTTCCAGATATGTTCTAATCTTCTCAAGATCAGTTCTAGTTGCTTGGAATAATTTGGCATAATACTTGAAGAAACTTCTCTTTATACCATTAGGGTCAACGAATTCCTTTCCATCTTCTATAATTTTGGTTATCATTCTTCTTTCTTTTCTAGTTTTAAGTTGCCAAGCTAAATATTTTCCCGGTCTATTTGCCCCTTCGAAAGATTTTTGCTGTAACTTCTTTAAATTCCAATAGAGTTCATGGTTCAAAGTTTCATTCAGTTGCTCTCTTAGCAACTGCAATTCTTTGATGATTTTCTTTTTCCCAGGTTTCTTTTTTAATTCTTTTTCTTTTTGGGCTATTTTTTCCAACACTTCTGCTTGTTTTTGAAATTTTTCCTTTTTTTGCTTCACATTTTGCGAGATGAGGATTCCTCTCATCACGGCTTTGTAGGCATCCCACACAACCTGTATCGGGGTCTCTTTGTTTAAATTTTCTTTAAAAAATTGTTTTGTTTCTTCCTTTAGCAATTCTACTACAGCTTTTTTATCCAACAAATCTTCATTTATTCTCCAAAGGAAGGATTTGTTCCTTTCTATAGAGCTCCACACAACAGGGTTGTGGTCTGAATTACATCTGGGCAAAATTTCAATTTTATGTGTTTTCATTGACAATTCTTCTGACATCCAAATCATATCAATTCTGGAAAAAGAACAATGTCTATTGGAATAAAATGTAAAGTCTTTCTGTGTCGGGTTCCATTTCCGCCAAACATCTTCTAATTTTTCCTGTTTGACTATTTCAAAAAAGTTCCTTGGCAATTTTCCACTATTTTCGTTGCCTTTTTGTGGTTTTCTGTCCAAGCGGTCTATAGTTCCATTAAAGTCTCCAGCCATAATGACTTGGTCATAAGTTTGTTTTTGTAGGTGCTCATTTAAGTCCTTAAAAAATTTCTCCTTTGCTCCATTGGGTGCATATAAATTGATCACCAGTGTCTTTTTTTGTTGGATCATAACTTCCACACCCACATATCTCCCTTCCAAGTCGTTAAAAATTTCTTTAGGTTGCAAGTGATTTTTCACATATGTCACCACTCCTTTCTTCTTGTTTAGGGCCGAAGAACAAAATTCCAATCCTAATTTAACATTTTTTAAATATTTAACATCTTGTTTTCTGATATGAGTTTCTTGCAAGCATATCACATTACAATTTTGTTTTTGTATCCAATAATTGATTCTTTTCCTCTTGTTTGGTGAATTTAATCCATTCACATTCCATGACAACAATTTGTAATCCATTATGCGTTTTAATTTAAAGTTCTCCAAAGTCATCTAAATTGTCCGCTTTGAATTTGTAAAAATCCGTCACCGATCTGATCAGAATCCTCCCTCCTTTGTATGTGAAGGATAAACCTTGCGGAATTTCCCATCTATATCTGATGTTCAACGCCTTCAGTTTGTCAGCCAAAGGTTTATACCTTTTTCTGTCCTGAAGTATTGCTCTTGGGAGCTCTCTCATGACCATAATTTTGTTTCCTTCCATTTCAAACGGGACGGTGAATTGTTTCTTAAAGATGTCTTCTGTTGTTGTTCTTGTCACAAATTGTACAATTACATCTCGTGGTAAATTTTTCTTTTCCGCAATTCTGGAGTTCACTCTATAAATTAAATCAAAGTCTGATTCCATTGATCCTTCATCTTCGCCCAAGAATAGAGTTATCGCCTTCATCATCTCCTCTCTTATATTTTCATTTTCTTTCTCTTTGATACCTCTAAATCTCAGATGAGTTTGCATCCTTCTGAACTCCATCATTGTTTCAGATCTTCTAAGTTGTTGAGTCAAAGAATCCTGTTTCTCCTCCATTTGTTGCATCTTCTCTTCCGTTTCTGTAGTTTTGGTTGCATTATCCTGTATTTCTTTTTTGACTCCTTCTATCTCTTGCTTGATTGAAGTTATTTCTGAAGTAACCAATTCCTTTATTGCTGTTATGTTTTTCTCTTGGACTTCCTCAAGTTGTTTCAAATGGATCTGAGTTTGCTTTGCCATTTGTGCCTCCAGTTGTTTTTCCATCTGTTCTTCCAGTTGTTTAACAATCTGAGCTCCCATTCTTTTTTCAATCTGCTCCCCCATGGCTTGTATCGCATCCATCATCCTTTTCTCCATCGCTTCCATGGCAGTCTGCATCTCTTTCCTCTCCTTCTCCCTCTCTTTTGACATTTTGGGGGTTGATGTAGAGCTTGTCCTTGATCTCACAACTGGTTTAATGTCAGGGTCTGAGTCAGCTCTTTTCTTTCCCCTTCTGGTCTCCGTTTTGGCGATTTTCACTGCAGTGCTCAAATTCACAGACAAACAGTCTCTTCTAGAAGATAACCTGCAGGTCAGCCAGTTCCATCTGTTTTCGCTTTTACAGACCCTCTGATAAACGTTTAAACAGCAAATTAAATTGAAGTCCTCCTCAAAATGTCGGGCGCAACTTCTCTATGGTAATCCGGTATAGAGTAGGTCAGTTTGCCATTTCTGCAGGTCCCGTCTGCTCGCATGTACTCACATCCGGTCCTGCGCCTTATAGAGTCCGAGTTACTTCCTGTTAATTACAGCCCGTCCAGGGTTTCCTCTTCCTCTTCAACCCACTCGGCACTCTTTTGTGGTTACACCGACCTATTCTTCCCGCGATGTATTTCGTCAGTTTCGATTTCTCAGCTGCGCGCACATCTCGATCCTTACCACAGGAATGTTAAACAATATAGTTTTTTGCAGTTTTGTAGCCTTCAATCAACTATTTTCTTTTCCGGAATCAAGTTTCTGGGAATGTTTATTCTATATCCGCTCAACCGCTTGTTTCAAATTGCATCTTATCTTAGTTCAGGTAAGCGGTACGTTTATTGTTATCTAGCGCGATCAGAACGGGTTTCGCATTGCTTCTTTTCACTCACTGTTGTTGCCCCTTCATCAAGAGGTCGGCTGTTGAAGGATTTATGCCGGTAATCCGGCTCGATCAGCTGCTGGAGAGTTGCTTGGCATTTGCCTTCTTCGTGGGAGGAGATCAAAGCCTGTTTCAGCTTCTTCCGAAGCTAAATCACGCCAACCTCACACTCCCTCTTAGGCTCGGCTGCCTGCTTGTCCCCCCCCCCTCGCTGGGGAGCGATGCGTTGGGCTAGAAACTGCCCAAACTGTCAAAAGCAGCTGTCGCTCACTTCACACGATCGTGAAGTGCGTTAGTCCTCCATCTTAGCTCGACCTAGTGTAAGGCTTTAGACAAGTCCGGGACCTCACAGAGGCCAGTTTCAGAGTAAAAATTTAAAGGGACGTCTTCGCTTCAAGGCATGCTTTCCGGGTTGGGTTGTTCTGTGCCTGCGCAGATATCTTCATTATAAGGAAGCCTGCCTATGCGCATGCGCAAACTGTGTAAAAATAAAAATAAAAAAACCCCACTGACGTGCTCTGCTGAGCACCTGAAGTGTGAACGGGCATATCGCGATGTGCTGCGCAGTCAGGAGGTAAGTGTGATCGCGTTTCTTCTGGATCAAACTGCTCCGGTTCCAACTGGAGCAGTTTATGCCAGCTAAAATGCCCCGTCTGAACGCACCCTGTGTGTAGTATCCTTGGTTGTCTACCGTCCAAGTACTATCCTGGGCTGACCCTACTTAGCTTCCGAGATCTGACGAGTACCTGCTAATAAATGGAAATGGACAAGTGGCAGATTTCCCCCCCCCATTATTTGTTAAGGCAACTCTTTCTTTGACCACAAGGGCATAACATTTCTTCAGTCCACATTGCAATATGTGGCATAACCAGTGCATTCCACTTTTGAAGAATTATTCATTTATCTACTACCAAGACTTGTAAGAACCAGAGGCCATTCTGTTGTGACTTCATTTTGGGGAGATTTCAGATTCTGCAGTTCAGGATTTGTAATTAAAGCTATAAGCAGAGACCTGCACGGCGGTAGTGAAATAGCACAACATTGTCAGTTGGAACATGAGGGCAAAGAGAAGGGCGTGATGAAAGGTGAGAGCAGAGAGAAGGAAATGGGAACGTAGCAGCACTTGGGGGAGGTGTACATACAGTTGGCAGCTTGTATGGGGAAGATGGGGCTGAAATTACATTGGGAGACCTTGTCTGCTCTCCCCCACAGCGCTGAAGCCAAAATCCTTCTGCTGGACCTCATCATCAATTTACTTTGTCTGCATAGCCAAGAAGTCATTTTGTGGTGACTATGGTAACAAGGACTCTTTGCTTGTTTCCTCCCAGAGCCAGCACAAGCATGGCAGCTCTAAGGCCCCGTCTGCCTGACTGTGGGGAGAGCAGCTGTGCAGCACGAGGAAGCTGCTTGACTGTAGTAATCGTGTTTGGCAGGTCAAGGGTGATTCTGGGCCTGCAGGGATTTGTATAATGCCGTGGGCTAGCAAAGTGGTGTTATAATAAACCCCAGATGTTTCCGCTGCTTTCAGTGTATATGTTCTCCTTAAGCCTTAAAATGAATCCTAGGAAAGGACCGGTACAGTGTGGGGGTTGGGGGGTGGGGTGAGAAATGCTTTTAGGAATTGCATTGCTGTGCTATATGAATTCCCTGTCGGTGCTAATGGTTGCCTGTTTAAACTAGAAATCTTCCAATATATACTTTAATGGAAACATTTCCCCAGAATAAGCCATTCTATTGTGACTTCATGTTAGCACTAGCGTTGTTGAAAAATCAAAGATTTTTCAGATCAAGGTTTGTAACTAATACCCTTAATAAGGGTATATGTAGCAGTGGTATATGGGAGAAAGGGCCAGTCAGGACAACAAGAACTTTGTCTTGGGAGCCTGAGAAGGTACATTTCACATTTGTGTGAAGCTCTCTCAACTCAGAATCCCTATGCTGTATGATGAATACAAAGAAAGAGAAAACTTTCCCCCCCGAAATACTTGATTTATTCTAGGAGCAACAGGCATTGGAAGCTGCTTTGACAAAACTGGGTGTTGCTAAATCCGTTTAAAGGTTTGAGATTCGCATAAACATTCTCTTCCACATGTGCAAGAGTTCTCCTTTTAGACAGTAGAAAAGAGTAAGAGTCCAGTAGCACCTTAAAGACTAACA
Source organism: Gekko japonicus (assembly GCF_001447785.1). Lineage (NCBI taxonomy): Eukaryota > Metazoa > Chordata > Lepidosauria > Squamata > Gekkonidae > Gekko > Gekko japonicus. The sequence continues at coordinate 2,169,243 of NW_015174273.1, read as the reverse complement.
AAATTTGTGGTAGGGTATGAGATTTCGTGAGTCACTCCTCAGTTCTTCAGATACATAAGATTGTTAATCAGTGTTTAAAGCAGTGAAATTTAAAGTGGTAACTAAGGTCATGTACGTATCTGAAGAAGTGAGCAGTGACTCATGAAAGTTCATACCCTACCAGAAATTTTGTTAGTCTTTAAGGTGCTACTGGACTCTTACTCTTTTCTACTGCTACAGACAGACTAACAAGGCTACCCATCTTGATCTATCTCCTTTTAGACAGTCAGTATTTAGTCTCAAATTTTGTAGGATGGATACATAAGATTACTTTTTATTCTGGATTAGTTAATTGCTTGTAATTCAAATTAGTAATACAGATTAGAATCACTATTCCATGAATATCATTGTATAAGAGGAAGAGAAAAACACCTTTTCACCAAGTACATAATGGCTGTATTTAGAGATCTCAAACTTGGGTTGATCAAACTCCAGTTGATTGCAATGTCTGAATGCAGATGGCCCAGAAGACTAGGGTTTGTAGCTGGTTAGTGGTTTATGAACGCACAAACTACAGTTTATTGAAAGGTGCTGCCTCTTGTGGCCACCTGGCTACAGTGCTGGCAGTATAAGGAGATTATCCTCGCTGGTGGTGGGCAGGAGAGAAGCAGACAAAACAGGGTTTGTTACACATCTGTAGACATGTTAGTATTGTAATATGTGTGTATGTGTGTGAGAAAGAACGAAAGTGTGTTAAAGGGTAATAAATTCACCTCAAGTGATCTTGTATGCGCCTGAATTCACATAGAATATAGTGGACCTTTCTGATTTATTTAGGCACTGTGGCTCTGAAATGTTCTTGATTTTTGAAATTCTGATTTGGAATTCACAAGTAGCCATTCTATGCTATACAGCCAATATCTGTTCTTCCCATTCCTCACCGCGCTGCATCTTCCTAAGACATCTATACATATCCAGACAGATAATGGGTATACTTCCCAAAGACGGGCAGTGACACCTTTTTCCAGATTGTCTCTGCCCATTCCTTCCCCCTCCTTCCTTGTTCTTGAGCATGGCAAGCAACGTTGATGAATGTTCCGATATGGAAAAGCTTGATGCAGAACTTGATTTATCCTTGCATGCCCATAATATGAATACCATCGGATTTTCAGGTTTTAATTTTTTGACCGATCATCTATTTCCTGGAGACTGTTTTGAGCTTGTCAGTTGGCCTATGGCAACATAATATCCAAACTGACGTTCCTGACCACTAATATGTTTTTTTAAAAATCCTTGTTTAACCTCTACATCTTTGCAGGTGTGTCATGTTTTGGAATAAATCTTTTGAGAGGTGCCACATTGTAGCAAGACTGGTGCTGTTTGTGGACTATATCCAATGATGCATGAGCAGAAAGGAAAACGTACTTGCACAGTTCTGCTTGAAGAGGCATTAGATGTACAACATATGTTTCACATTGTTTCATTTAATTTGGCTTTGAAATTGAAATTCAACCCTATATTTTGAACAGAACCGAAGACAGCTTGTTCCCTATAACTGACATCAATTGATGGTTACTTAAGGAAGAAATTAAAATACCAAACCAAACTCTTTTGCCTTAAACTGCAGGATACTAGGATGTATGTTTGAGATATGGGGTTTTGTGTGGAAATCATTAATGCTAAATTAGTCCTAGCTGATACGCTACTAAAACAGTTTTTCGTTTTTTATGCCAAGCTGATGTATAGGGATGTTTTAAGATTCTTTATTATACTGCAAAGAAATTAAAACACTGGTGGCAAGTGCAGGATCTAGAGAACCTCTGCTTTAAAACTGTTATTTATGCAAACACAGAGAGAGAGAGAGACTTTTGTTAGGCTTCTAGAGTAAAGTCTGACAATGGAAAGTGGGAATTTGTATACCTCACAATTCCTTATTGCCTTTCCCCATCTTTTGACCTTCTATCTTGTGCATCACCCGCTTTTTACTCATTATGTTGCTTCCTCTCAAATTTCTAAGTAATATGTAAATAAATGTCTTAAATCACAGATTCCCAATCTCAACTAATTTGAAAAAACTGGAGATGTGTTCAGTGATTAAAAATTAGCTCCAGTTTTCAGCAGTAGGATTTATTTTTTTTGCTTGAAAAATTGGTGGTTTTAATGTGGAAATACAGGCCTTATCCCTAGTGATATATAGCTTTCCTGTTGATGGAGAGCATCTCTGACAATAACAATCTCTAGGAGGAGCCCCTATTTCTACGGTGGTTTTTGTAAATCCCATAAATTTCTTTCTTTGGCATGATAAACTGCAGGATTTCCCTTTCTTTCTTTGGCCCTGCAAACCAGTTTTCATACTGGTCTCATTTATTCTTTATTGTTCTTGCATGGTACAGGACCATTGGGTATTCCATAACACTGATAAAGGGGGGAAAACATTTTATAAAGAAAGACATCTGCTTGGGCAGAACAATTCTGTCAATGTACTTTAAAATTTCTTCTGAAGCATTAAAGCTGAAATATTATATTGTTTGGATTCAGTTTAATCCTGCCATTATTCTTTTCCCCCCATGCTGCTTTTATTATGTCCTCTTCAAGTTCCATAGCAAACCAAAGCCTGAGTTAAGGGCTCCGTCCGTACATTGCAATAAATATTCCTTCCTTGTTTCATTTTCCTGGAGCAACCAGTGTGACCTTTTCTATGTCTGCCTCTGCATGAATTCATCATGCCACCAGCAGGGGGACTGAGGATGTAAGATATTAGCAGAGCCAGCTGATTATCTTTTTTCTTATTATCATCGTCATCCTCCATCTCTGTCTTTTGCTTCCGAATCCTTTCCTGCTTAACTATCCACATATTCCTTTTGTCAAAGCACTATCTCTATGCTGCTGTTATTTGTTTAAAGGGGAAAAAGTGACTGACTAGCTAGCTTTCTCCTTCCCTAAACTGAGGTTCCACATGGAGCTATGCAAATGGAAAATGAGCTTCAGTAAACACTCTGCTTTTGTTTCAGGGCTTTTCTATGCCAAACCTAAACCCGCCATACATTTCCCCTGATCTGTTATATATGTAATCTGTCTTCTACCTTGTTAGCTACATGTTGGGAAGAAAAGCAAGCATTTTTCTAAGTCACTGTTTTCAACAAGACCTCATTATACAATATCTGGAATTTATTTATTTATTTATTTAACATTCAACTTTATATCCCGCTCGAACCCCCTTGTCAGGGGGGTCTCTGAGCGGCTTACAATTCGGTGCTAGTCACCATTTTACTTCCCTGACTAAGGCCACATATTTGTATGGGGTGGGGAGACCTACCGGCGATCCGCCGTTGCAGCCCCTGTCGTCGTCATGGCCTTCTCCTCGGCGATGTTCTGCCTTCTAGCCACCAGGGATCGCTCCTCTGGTTGCCCCCGCTCGCCGCCGCCGCCACCGCCACCTCCACGCCATCCAAGCCGGAGCTGATGTGCTGCCGCCGCCATCGCCATCGCCGTCGCCATCTGTCTTCAACCACCACACAGGCAGGGTGCCCCCCACCCTACTAAGGGTGGGTACCCATTTATCTACTTGCAATTAAGTTGCTTTCGAACCGCTGGGTGGGCGGGAGCTGGGACAAGGGTCGAGAGCTCACCTCGACCGCGGTGGTACTCGAACCGCCATAGGGCTGCTCGTATGATGTTACTGAAGCAGGCATTTAACTGCCTGCGCCACCGCTCCCTGCTCCCTGGAATGCTCCATGAAGATTAGTAGTGTAATTTCATGACTTGATACATGACTTTAAGTAGTGGGTTCCTTTAATTTTGCAATCAGAAATCATAGCTCTGTGCAAATCACTGGAATTTTAAGTGTACCTGATGACCATGTAAATTAAAGCTATAATTGTAGTTGTTTTGCTGTTGAGCACTAAGCTGGCTAATGTCTTGTCTCACTTATAAATCAATATTTTTGCATCCTTCCTTTATTTTTTGACATAAATCTGGGATTTCAAGCTATTTGGAGGGCCAAACATAGAAGCCCTGGGGCCACTCCTGTAGTTTTCCCACAAAGAGATCAATTCAGTTTTAATTAAAAGAATATCAGTCTTTCCAAGTCTGTCCATTATAGTCAGCACTCTTTCCACCCCTACAGCCATCCCACTGCCTGTGGTCATATAACCAGGCAGGAGTACACAAACAGTGATGACAATATTCGAAAAAAGATCCACAAATTCATCCTCTTGATACTGCCTAGCTTCCTTCTCAGTAGTTTGGAAAGGGAAGGAAATATGTATTCTTACATACAAATGATTGTCCTTTGCGGAACAGTGCACTCACAAAGTTACAATTAAATTTGCTGTGGACAGGGCTTTTGTAAACTTCAGAATGCAGTAGAATAAAGTTTGAGTCCACTGGCACCTTTAAGACCAACAAAGTTTAATTTAGGGTATAAGCTTTTGTGTGCATCTGTATCTGAAGAAGTGTGCATGCTTTTGTGCGCATGCACATGTATCTGAAGAAGTGTACATGAAAGCTTATACCCAGAATTAAACTTTGTCTTAAAGGTGCCACTGGACTCAAACTTTGTTCTATTGCTTCAGACCAAAACAGCTATCCTCCTGAATCTGTCTTCACAATACACTGCGCTACTTCAGTGAATGTGCTTATGTACACACACACACACACACACACACACAGGAAATATATACTAAGAGTGATTAATAATTGAGCATGTCATTCTTCTCTAGCAACTTTTTTTTGCTTTTTGTGAATATTGTCTGTGTGCCTGGAAGTCATGGTTGTCTTCTGGCGACCCCTAGTGAGGCTTGGATGTTTCAAAGAGGTGACTTGCTATTGCCTGCGCCCCTGTCCTGGCCCTGGTATTCCTTGGAGGTCTCCCATCCAAGTACTTCCTAGGGTTATCCCTGCTTAGCTTCCAAGATCTGATGAGATCGGGCTTGCCTGGTCTATCCAGGTGAGGTCTTCTAGCAGTTTTTTAAAGCAGACTGATAACTGCCTGTTTTAAAGACCAAAATGTCCTGACTCAGTTGTTGTTTTGTAACAAACATCAGGAACCCATTGATGTGAGTGAACTTCCAGGTGAACTCGCTGCTTGGACTTCACTCAGCCCGTTTGCAAAAACCATTTAAAGGGAACATTCCCTTTAAATGGCATTTGCAAGCCATTTCAGCATTTCAGTGAAAGGGATTGCTGAAAGCGCTTCCAACTGAGAAGGCATTTAAATGCCTTCCCAGGTCACTTTTTGAGTCATGCCACTGCCACAGCACAACTCAGCGAGTCAAATGAGAAGGCATTTAAATGCCTTCTAAATTCCCTTGTAAGTCACACCACCACTGTGGCACAGCTTGGAGAAGGTATTTAAAGAGACCATAGTCTCTTTAAATGCATTCTCCAAGCCCTTCCACTGGTGCCAACGTGTCTGCTGACACGAGCCACACGAACCCACCTGGGAGGTTCATGGGAGGTTCATGGGGCTCGTGTGGGTGGGATGGCACAAACTGAGGTTCACAAACCATGAACCAGGCCAAGTTCATAATGAACTTAGGTTCGTAATTCAGTTTGTGCCCATCCCTAATGGTTACCTCAAGGCCCTAAGGTTACCTCAGCTATTATAATGCACTCTACATGGGTCTGCCCTTAACGTCTATTCAGAAACTTCATTTGATACAGAACAGCACAGCCAGTTGCTATTGGATGCTAGGCAGAACATTTGTGTTATACCCATTCTGTGGTCATTCCATTGTTTACTGATCAGTTATCAGGTTCATTTTAAGTTTCTGATTATCACTGCCAAAGCTCTTAATGGCCTTGATATAACGTATCTGCAGGAACATGTCTCCAGCTATGTTCCACAGTGACCGCTTTGCTTATCTGAGCAAAGTTGTGCCACCCTGCAGATGGGTACGATCAGCAACTGCCCATTCACTTGCATGGTGACTCCCACCTAGTGGAACGGCTGCTTGATGAGATTTGGGAAGCCCCCACAATGCAGAACAGAAATATGCAAAACAGGAGGGCATTTTTATAGAATGAATAGAACTGTTAATTAAAGGAACAGCTAAGGAGGTAGCTTTTATAAGGCAATAGGATGGTAGTCCTTTGCAACGTGTACTGTATGTATTGCCTTGTTTTGCAGTGTGTTTTGTCCAATTCCAATAACCTTTATTGGCAAAACAATAACTTTAAACAGTGTGTTTTGTCTTGATAACCCACTTTCTACATTTTGGTATGTCATGCCTTAGATAAGTTTTTCTTTGTTCATTTGTTTGAATTGTTTTCCAATTCTGTAATCCTAGCCCTGCTGCATTGTTTATTGGATGTCTTATACTATTGGATCCATTTAAAAAAATTTTTAATCCTCCATGAATCTCAGTGAGAAAGGCAGGCTACAAATGAAGTAAATAAATAAATATTCATCTTTGTGTATTGAAAAGGAATAGTAGAAGGGCTAATGAGGCCATAGCTCAGTAGTACAGCATATGCTTTGTATGTATAAGGTCTCTGGTTTAATCCCGACCATCTCAAGCTAGGAAAAAACATTTGCCTGAGACCTTGAAGAAATTCTGCTCCTCCGGGTCAGCAATATTAGGCTTAGGTTTAAGGCCTCAAAATACCTGATAAGGTCCTTAGGTTGGGATGCTAGCCTCCAGGGATATCCAGACTACAGAGGTCAGTTCCCCTGGAGCAAATGGATGCTTTGGAGGGTGGACTCTTTATCATTGTACTCCATTGAGTTCCCTACCTCCCCAGGCTTTACCCCCAAATCTCCAAGATTTTCCCAACCTGGATTTGACAACCCTATCCGCATCCCCTGCCAGTTTCCGGGGGGACCTGGCAATCCTGTCCTTAGGAGTTACATTTTTACTCCCTGATCTATAAGAGATTAAAAAGTCAATTTCTGTTAAGTTGGGACCAGTTCACCTGGTCAGTTATTTTGGGATAATAGTTCTTGAATTTGTTGCAATCCCTTGAATTGGTATCATTTTCAGTTGAGGATTGATGTAGGCCGAGAATCAATAGCCTTTTGTAAGTTCAGGTCACTTTACTCACATCTGATTTTGAGAATGGTTGCTATTCAGAGGAACAGAGTGAATGCATGGGCTGCCATTTGCTGTGGTGTACTGGTCCAGTAGACTAAATAAGATTACATTTTGAAACAGATCTAGCAGCTGGTTTTAACCACCAGTGTTAGTAATCCTTCGAGTTTGCAGTGAGGCTCATATTGATTTACTAATAAACGGTGTTCTGAAGATAGATAAATAGTATTGCCAGTAATTGCCTCTGCTGCCTTTGAAAACATTCTTTTGTGAGCTTGAGAGCTCCCAGTGATGTGTTACAGCAGCAACAATCTCTAATTATTAGGGCAGTGTATATTCCTGTAGAAAAACTTCTTTAGGTATTTATCTGTAATGCTTGTTGGGAAAGTAATGGAAACTGTCTTTTCTCAGAGCACAGTAAATTATTCCACCACAGAGCAGTAAGCTGGGTTCAGAACCAAATTTGGAATGTTTCTAGCACATGTTACTTATAAGGTTTTTCTGCAATGAATTTGTACTTGTTTAACTGAAGTGGATTCCCAAACCAATTTAGCTAAAATGGTACAAAATCCTGTGTCAGTACTTTAAAATAGATTAAAAGTTGGCCTTTGTCAGTCTAACTTGAATCAGTTGGGTTTAAAAAAAAATCAAAATGTAAGTCGAGACTTCCATTTTAATGTGTTTTATGTGTCCTTAGCTTTGTGCTGTTTCAGTTAAACTGGCAAAAACCTGTGTAAACATAGGCTGAATGCTTTTTGTAGAAGGTGCTTATACATGCTTTCCTGGCCTACTAGAGACTGCTTGAGCTTCCTGAACCTAACAGTGTAACACAGAAAAGGCCTAGATGGTGTTATACTTCAGGACATCCATTTTGTGCCTGCAGCTTCTCCGACAGAACCACTGACAGAAATAAAACCTTTCTGCGAAATAAATTTCTATTTAGCATTTGACAGCCCAATCCAAAAATACCCATGCTGAGATGGTTCTGGCACTGCCAATCAAAATCCTGTGCGTGGTTTGCAGAGGGGAAATATGTGGCAGAAGTGCCCCCAACAAGGTAAAGAAAACAGTAATTCTATTGGATTCCATAGCATTTTCTCCCCCCACATGTCACCAGTCACAAAGCAGCACCCCATGACAGGCAGATGGAAACAGCCATTTGGCGCAGACTGATGTGGCTACACCATCTGACATCAGGACACCTGTACACTGAACACACCAAGGGAACGGCAGGGAATGGGAACTGATCCTTGTTGGATCAAGTCACACAGACACACAGCTGTACGTCAATGCACACATTTTTGAACAGCGTAAGGAATACTGAAAATAAATGGGGTTCCCTGCTGTCTTATTTCAGCAGGCTCCTGTACAGAGCTGTCCCTATCCTATCACATCCAGGACAGGGAGGAGAGAAGAGGAAGAAGTGGAAAGTCTTTTGATTGGTGAAACCATGTAATGATGGAAGAGTTAACACACACACACACACAAAGACGCCAGGTATCCCAGGTTAGCAGGAGAGCTTCAGCTGGCAGCACTCTTTCCCCACCTTCACTTGGGGGAATGGAGGGGGAAATTGCCAGAGCCAGCAATGCGGGAAGTGACCTAGAGTGACCCAGAAATGATGTCACCACATAGGAGTGAAGCTGTAGTATTCACCCTTAACTCTTTGGTTATAGTTTTGGGCAAATGCTATAGCATACCCCCCTATGCAGTTATATCACTTCTGAGTTGTGATGGAAATGTTGCTGGCAGCATCCAGCCAGTTTTCCTGCTGGCTGCCGCCCTCAGGTGACCTTGATAGCAGTAGGGAGCATGTATGACTGCTATTTTCATTTTAAATCTTCTGGGAAGGTCTTATCACAGAACTCCCTGTGTCTTATGTAGTTAAGCTACATCTCTAAGCCTTTTTTTTAAGAGCTGGAACAGCCATTAACTGATCTTGGCCATTTTGATTTCCCCCCCCTCCTCCCTATCTGTGTGAGTTTGCCATGAAGCATATCCTCTTAAAACTTTCTGTTCTTTAAAAACTGCTTTATGTAATACTATGTTGAAAGGTTTTCTCAAAATACTCCATGACCTTTCCTACCACTTGTATTACGTTCTTCTAAGGAAACCACTGGAGTTTATTGATCCTGTACTATGAATTTTTGTGGGTATATTTCATATAACAGTTCACCTGGGGGAGAGTAAATCTCTCTAGGATAGATCATACTGGATTGTGTTTAGAAATTAAATACCCAGTTACTGATATTCATGAAATGTAACATCATTATGTTTAAAGATCTTGAAGTCTTAATCTTGAGATTATGAAATACATGCAGTGTATGTCTTGGATTTATACAGTTTGTATAATGTAAATTTATTTACTTATTTCATCTATACCCCACGTTTCTCCCAGTGGGATCCCAAAGAGCCTTACCATCTTTCTCCTCTCCTCCATTTTATCCTCACAATTAATGCTTTCCCCCCTATGCAGAATTATAAAAGACCTCCCCTTCTTGGTTTGCATGGTATTCTAAACATACGTTTCACTGTGCAAAAACCTTTGTTTGAGAGCATGTTCATAATTTATCATCCCCAGCACTTGGCAAGGTTGGAGTTACCTATGGCCCAGAGATGTTTCTGTTGCTATCAGACTCACTATGGCTGCAGTCACATGAGCAGTTTTGCACGATATAGTAGCATTACCTTTGTAGATTTAAAGACCATGATCATTGGCACCCCATGTTGCCCCGCATTGGAAGTGGAGTAATCAGGCACCAGGGAAAGTCCAGTAATGGATGCCAGCGTTTCCACCCCGCATTTCCTGATGTCTGAAACCCCCCCCCCCAGTTACGAAATAAAGCCGTTTGGGAAGTCTGGACTTTTCCTTCCATTTCCGCCCCCCCCCTTTTTTTTGTGGATCAGGGTGTGCATAAGCTCATAATCGCCCCTGGCGTTATCAATCACTGTTGCCAAGCAGTCATTCTGGATTGGGAGTCCCCAGAGGAGTTGTTTCCAAGCAACAACCCCCCACCCAACTCCTCTCTCCTGTTTCTTCATCAGAGTCTGAGAGCATCCCATGACAGACACAAGGGTAAGTGCACTGATATCAGTGGGACTACTCTCATGTAATTCTGCACTTAACCCCCCCACGTATTTCACAGAAGAGAGGCCAAGGGAAGGTGGCTGAGAGGGGCCAGAGTACTTCACAGAGAGATTGTGGAGCTGTCAAAAAGGAGCCGGAGCTTCAGATACACGCTTGTGTGCATGGGTGAAAGTCGGGGGGGGGGAGGAATTGCCGCAACAATCTGAATGATCGACCATGAGCCAGTTCAGGGTAGGATGTCTGATAAAAACTTCCTGCAACTATTTAAACGGCCACAAATAGAGGTGCAGCCAGATCACTCCAAGCCTCCAGTGTGACTGCAGCCTATGATCCCTGATGAGCCACTCTGGTTCTATCTGGAGTGCTCGGGTGATTGATGGGAATGTTAGATCTAAGGAATGTAGAAGTGAGGGCATACTTTCAATGGGTGAGGTACACTGTCCAAGTGGCTCCAAGGAAGGTCTGCAGCATGTCTACAGGAAGGGCATAAATATGTGGAGATGACCTTGGGAGTTCTTAAGTCATGATGTGAGAATTTAATACAATGAATTTGGATAGTTACCAAAAAAAAATCAGTTTGATATTTAGTCCCCTGGAATGTTCAGCCTCTGACAATTCTTGCTGCATCTTGTGGCTGTTACCTAAGCAGCAGGTTATTTGGATTTTCAAGTGAAAAGTGTCCTTTGGACACTCAAAGATTACTTGTCCCATCTAAATATGTTATAATAAATACATTTATTTTTGCAGAAGTACATCTTGAGTTGTTCAGTTTCGTAGACTGTAAGCATGTACAATACTGCGGTGATCCCAACTCTCACTGGGGATGTATTGCTTAGTCTGGATTTGTACAGATGTTTCTTCCCCTTTCTTCAAGTAGAATTGCTCACAGGACAGAGAGCAAAGCATTCACGAAAGCCTCTAAAAAGAGCTATCACTCCCTTGACACAAGTACTGCAAAGAATTAATGGGAGAAAGATACAGAAAATTTATAGCAAGAAAACTTGTCATTTCCATTACGAAAATCAATGGCTTAAAAGTACTGATATTCGGTATATCTCTGAATATTTAACACCTATAATATAATGAGTACTTTGCCTTTTGACACTTAAATTAATCTTTAAATTCCCAAATTGGTTTTCATTTCTTAACCATATTCCTGCTAATGTTAAAAAAGAATTGTCTTGCAAATTCAGATTTAGACACTGGGTAGGATTTAAGGTCTCCCTTTGATCAAGAGCAAATAAAAGTGGGATTAAGCTGGGATGTGACTTCATTGCCTTTCTTCTGGGCAATGCTTTGACAAAAAAGAAAGCAGTTGTTAACACTTTGGATAATGAGCATTTTATCTTTTTAGCTTCTAGAGGGTCTCTTTTTAACTGTCTGGAAACTGTCCTGGCACCTTAAATAGCCTAGGCTAGTGAGCTTGTCAGAGTTTAGAAACTATTCTGGGTTGGCCATGGTTAGTTAGAAAATTTTCGGTGGGTGCAGGTAGGAGCGGTGGGGCTGACTAAAAAAAAAAAGCAAATAAATCTCACTTTCTGGGTGGGAGGTGGCAACCGACATTGCTGCACGGGACTCCAAAGCCCAGCCAGCCATCTCTGGCCCTGCAAAGCCCTTGGCTTTCCCAAACACACTTGTGGGAAAGAGCTTGGAGGAGCTCTAGGTCCCTTCTGGCACTGCAGAGCAAGGGAGGGAGGGGGTGGGGGGAAGAAGAAGGGTTATGGCAAAGGCCTCACAGAGGGGGAGAGGGCACCACTTCATTGGGGAGCAAACCGGGTCCTGAAGAAGGGATAGTCATACAGGGCTGCTGCACCATGCAGCTCCTCCCAGACAGAGCTTCTCCAGGGAGGAGCATGGCATGCAAGCCTCCTCCACAGGCATCCCCCACCGGCAGGTTCCTTTCGGGAAGCAAGCTGGGGAGCTGAGCAACACTGAGCAGCGCCTGCCTGGCTCCCGGGCTTTGCCTTGGTGGCTACTGAAGGGAGTCCTCCTCCTCCTCCTCCTCCTCCTTCATATTGCCTTAAGTATTTGAGCCTTAAAACTTAAAGAAACACAGTGAAGAAGATGGTAGACATAAGGTTGGTAGATGAGCAAGAAAAACTGAATGCAAGTAAGGGAGACTTAAAAATATTAACTGATGGTCTGGTAGAACTCCTTGAAGGAAACTGTTTGCACAGGGACAGTCTCCTGGGATCACATCTTGATTTGAAGATACGTTACTGCATAAATGCTTTATGTGATGTAAAGAAATGTAAGATATCTGCAGCTCACAATAGGAAATGCTTGCTTTGCATTTCTTAATATTTGGTAAATTGCTAAAGTTTTAGGTATGGATTTAGGAGACCATCTTTAGGCCCTTAGGTCTGCAACTTTTGGGTCTTAAGAGTTTTTTTATTGACTTAGCTCAACTGTAGTGCTTGCGCTATTTGCTTGAAGATTAAATACGACCTAAGGAACAAAGTTTATATCTGAAGCTCTTTGTGAATTTCCCGTTTTCATTCTGAGAGATTTATGTTGGTAGCATATAACAGTGTCTCTACAAAGTCCAATAAAAGGAATTGCCTTACTTGCTTTTGTTATCTCAGAGCTTCATTAGAGAAACCTGAGATTTTGGCAGCTAAAGCAAGTTATTTGTGCATGTAGGTGGGCAGTAAATGTGTAGATGAGGGAGTGCTTGGGCCGCCTTTGTAACCTTCTTTGCTGTGGAAATTCTGTTCTCTGTCCACAGGTATGTGGGGTTTGGCTGGGGGGACCTAAGGAGGATTGAGAAGCATTGGAAACATATACATTATGTCCTTCAGACTGCAAATTTGGGCAGAGAAAATATAATATCCCATAATGCATGATATGAGATGCATGATATGTTCCAGAAATTTGCAGTGTTTAATTAAACATGTTCAGGGAGCTCAGTACAAATTAGGTTCCAAAGTTCAGCTGTGGTTGTAGCTCCACAAATCCAGCTACAAAACTATTACACTTGTCTGGTAGAGACAAACTTGGAGACGATGCAGTTTCCATACAGCTTCTTATTTATATAGCATTCTTTATTTCTTAAGTAATGCAGAGTTACTCCAGTCCCTCCCTCCATTTGTGCCTTGCCATTATTCCCAGTGGGGACCCAGAGCTGCTTACACCATACTCACCTTCTCCATTTGATCCTTGCATCAACCCTGTGTGGTAGACTAGGCTCAGAGTCTGTGACTGTTTCCATGGCAGAGTGGGGATTCTAACTTGGGTGTCCCAGATACTAGTACAACACTCTAACCACTGTTCCACTCTGGCTCTCATTGCTCCGGTTTAAGTCCATTAGACTTTGTCTGGCATAAATCTGCATAGGATTGCACTGTAGGTATCCACCACATGCTCCAGAAGAGACTGAGAGACTTTAGAAACCTGATGAACCTCTTTGCTTCTATAACCTCCCTCTCAGTTAATGCCATTCCACTTAGATTAATAGCTTGCAAGCCCAAATGACCCCTTTCAATTATGATTGTATAAGGTGTTGTCACCTTAAAATATATTCAGAAAATACAATTTTCAAATTACAGAATGTGTCTAGTTTCAAAATAGTTTGTTGAGGACTTGTCAGTTATTGAGGACTTGTATGTTAGTAGCTAACAGAGCAGCCAGTTCTGACTCATTCATTCAACTGGCATTTAATTCAGTGTTATCCAGAGCACCCTTGTTTTCTTAATAATCTATTATCAAGATATTGCATTCCTGACAACCTTCTCAGTTCTTCAACAAACAGTTCACATCACATTTAAGTGTGATGCTCTGTTAGACAGTTAATCTTAAAATCACAGTCTGTTCCTTGGTTCAAATCGTTTAAGAACGACCATTTTAGATCCTCCTGCCTAGTTAGTATAATTAATCACAACCTCAGAGCAGCCTTCACATCCTTACATTTTGAATCAAGGCCAAGGGCCGTATTAGCTGGCCGCTACACCTAAGGAACAGCACTTTTGTATTTGTGGCTGATCTGTTATTGAGGATTCAATATTCTTGAATGTTCAATGTATGCCCAACCTAGGTTAAAATTTCTCTCTGGGATTTTATCGGATTTGCATTGCTACTCAGACTCTGAGAAGATTGTATTCTTGCTAGCTGATTCCAATGCCAACATATTTTATAGAATGGCATTATATGCCTTGGCTGTAAAGAAAATATGGGCTAACGCTGGTCTTATGGGAACTAATTAATACTGATCTTAGTGGACACCTTTTGATTTAATTAACTGCCTATATTTTACAGTTTATCTTATTCTGATTTGTCTAAGGGTTTGTGGTTTTATTATATCTTAAATTTCATTCCATTTTATACCAATATTTATAGCAACCCTTCTGTTGTTATCCTTGGTTTGTAATGGCCTGCGACTAAATACAAATAAATTTTCTCTACATGTATGTTAGTAGCTAGCTGCCACCTCTCATCTAAGCTACCTTACAGGGGTATTATGAGAATAAAATGGGGGTGAGGTGTATACTCCTATGAGCTCTTCGGAGGAAGAGTGATGTTTACACAATTGGCCAAATAGCAGGCTAACTATTAATCTGCATCCAAGCATTTTCTCATAAATTATGTCGTTGGATTCTAAACGTCTTTGAACATCTGTGGGCAGTTACAAAGATTGTTGTCTTCAAGTATCTGGTCTGATATGTCATAATGTATTTAGCACTGATTTTTTTGTTGTTTTGGAATAAAGTTATTTTAGTGCTACTTTTCTGCTGTCCGTCACGGTTTTGCGTAGCAAGTGCATGCTTACATAATGGCCAGCATATTTAATACTTCCTAATATGTAACCTCTTGGGGGGCAGGGGGAGGAACGCCTGCAGAAGCTACTCTTGGATATGTTTCAGTTTTACCATCTGATTTTTTTGCCAGTTTTTTTTTTTTGCCATGTTGAAGTGGCCTGCAACTTGCATATAACCATCACGGTAGACCATCTTAGATTTTTTAAAACTTCTTTTGTCAAAAGGAGTGGTTTACTTATTTCCTATTTACAGTTATCAACTTATTTTCACAGATCAGATGTAGAAATGTTTGTTCCCTGCCCTTTAAAACATTTTAATGACAACTCGATGACATTTCCAAGTTAATGAGGTTTGCATTTTTTTAAAAAATCCCAACTTATATAGGTTTCATGGAGGGGCAGCGTAATATATAATAAATAATGAACAAAAATCTTGAAAAATGTGAAACTAGATCAATTAGCTGAAAGAGGTTTTAGACATTTTTCGTCCTTCTTTTCCCCATCACACCCAATGGCAAACTCCTTATGAAACTCAGGGGGATTTGAAAAACAATTTTTGAATGGCATGGGACCTAAGTATCCAACAAAAGTAAATAAAACAGCTATTAGATTTTGAGAAACTCATTTACTCAGCAATAAACATTCTGCCAGTGGGAAAAACATTGGCAACATTACATGTTTTTAGCTTTTTGCTGTCTGTATATGTAATTTGTAACATAATTTCTTTCCACGACCCTTCCTTTAAAGTGACTGGCCTATTTTTGCAATGTATTCAAACCACAGCAGCAAAGTAAGTAGTGCAAGGTCAGTCAATGACTCGGGATGAGCAGGGAATAGAACAACAGTCTGCCAAGCTCTGTGCTGATTTCTGCAGGATCATTTCTCTCTTATTCCTTCCTGGGCAACTCTGGGCTGCTCATGTTCTTTTTGAAATTAATCATGTTAAAGGAGGGTCACTGAGGATCAAACTGAGGGGAAAGTAAGAAATCTCCAAGGTAGACTTGGACATCTTTCTGTCTGCCGATTTTCATCTTAAAAGCATCAGACTGTGTAATATTTCAGTGAACTTTCAGGCCACAGAATACGTATGTAGGCCAGTTCACCTTAATAGGAGTACTGCTGCTTTGAGGTTCATGGCAAAAACTTCTTTTTCTTTCTATCTGCCATTCCTTGTGGGTGCTTTTGTGCAATCTCACATAAAAGTCATGGAACAAACAGACCCTGACGGATCCCATGTTCAGAAAACAATAGATCTTTTCAGATGTTATGTTTGGGAACGTCCAAATGCAGCTACTGGGAGCACATCCTATCAGCGATCCTCCCAATACACATAGTTGTCATTTTGTCTGAATAGGGACCCACATGTATCTTCCAGCTTCAGTGCATGCTTTGCAAAATCCTAATGTTCGAGGGTTCACATGCTGGAAAATACAGTGCTGGAAAATACACACACTAGCAACTGCACATTTTGAGAGGATCTGAGGTAGGTTACGCTCCCAGTACATGTGGTTGGATTCACCCAAATGGAACATCGGACAAAGCCACTCTATCTCTGAATATGAGTTGCTGTGGGGCAATGCAGGGGGAAACTTGGCCACTGGGTCCTGCTTGCAGGCCTTCTGAGAGTATCTAAGTTGGCCACTGAAGAAATCAGAATAGTGGGGTCTAGATGGACATTTGGTCCAATAGGGGTGTTCCAATCTGTAGGAATTCTTTCTCAGCACTGTATAAACATTATAAACAAATCGGTTTGTCAACAACAGTTGCTTTAACAGCAGCTATTTTTCTAGAAGTTGAAGAAAGTGTTTCTGCTTGCAGCATTATGCCTGGTGTTGGCCAGTTGTCATTTTAGTCCTTGGAAAATATTACCCATGTCATCCGATATTAATTGGCAGAAGAGAGAGTTTTAAAAAGCAAACAATCTTTGCTTCAGCTCTTTTAAGAAATACTGATAAAACTCAGCATTTATATTTGTGGAACTAGAATGAAAATTACTGGAAAATAACTATTTTTAGAAAGCAGCCAGTGTGGTGCAGTGGTTAAAGTGCTAGACTATGATCCAGGAAAACTGGGTTCAAATCCACAATGCTTCTGGGTGACTTTCATCCATTCACTCCAGCTCAGCCTCACTACCTCACTGGAATGTTCTGAGGCTAAAATAGGGAAAGGGCGAATAATGTACACTGGTTAAAATTATACTATATTGATAGATAAAAGCTTGTGAATGTTACAGTTATCAGAATGCAATACTAGAATGCAGCATTAGAATGCAGAACTTAGAAGTAGAGGGTTTTTTCCCTTCACAAATGAATGTGAGCTATTCAAGTAGCTTTCAGTGAGGTTTATATATACTATTGTGTGTTGGCTAAGTAGCAAGTTTGTTATATCACAAAATATAAAGTACTTTCTTATAGCAAGTATTAATACGGAATTCTGGACCCAGAGAAATCGATTTTTAAACTTCATGGGGCCAAAGAGACTAAAAAAGACAAGCCTACTGTTAGTGGAGGTTGCAAAACAATTCTGAAGAGAGAAAAAAGTGAGAACTTGTTACTTCCGTGGGATGTTAGGGATGCCAGCCTCCAGGTAGGATCTGGGGTCCCCGAGAATTACAGCTCATCTCCTGACTAGAGAGATCAGTTCCTCTGGAGAAGATGGATGCTTTGGAAGATGGAGGGTGGACGCTATGGCATTGTACCCCACTGAGGTCCCTGTCCTCCCCAGGGTCCATCCCCAAATCTCCAGGAGTTTTCCGGCTTGGATCTGGCAACCCTAAACCCCATCTCCTTTTGCTGACCAGAGGGGAAGTGGCAAGCCAATGTGTCCTATACAACAAATCATGAGGAACTATGCCCCCAAACACGAATGGATGTAGGCCAAGTCCAGCTTTCCACCGTCTTTGCACTACAGTGGACAGAAATGTGTATATCCTTTGAATGCTGCTGGATTCGTTGTAGGGTTTTGCCTTTTCCTGCCATTCTGCAGGCAGGTTGTCCATCTTGTTTATATTGTTCAAGTGCCAGTGGCTCATATATCTTTTTAAAAGCACTAACATTTTAAGTTGGAGAAGTACTCCAAGAAGGAGAATATGTGTTATTATGTCAAAGCCACCAGCCAGTGAGCACCGTGCACAGCCTATTTCTGCTGCCAACCCTCTGAACTGGTTTGGCCTAAGCTTAGCCCTGGAAAAGCAGAAATAAATCTGAAAAAGACATTGTGAATGTGTTTTCAGAGTGAAACTACTCAGGCATTATTATGGCCCACAAGACATACAGAAGCAGGAAACCCCCCCCCCACTGTTGTTGAATTAATTACCTTCGTAAAATCTCTACGTACTTCATTCAGCCTAGTATATCTTAACAGTAGATCAAGGTGGACAGCTGTGTTGGTCTGAAGCAATAGAACAAAGTTAGAGTCCAATGGCACCTCTAAGACCAACAATAACATTTCATCAGGTATCCAGCAATCCGACCCTCATGCAGCATACCAAGATTTCCTTAGCAAATGGTGGCCTGTATTAGAAAGACTGGATTGTAACCCAGATGGTAGAAATTCATTTAAATCACATGATAGTTATGAATTTATGAATATATAGTTTATAGGGATGAATGGGCTCTCTGTTTCTTGTTATTACTCTATTATGCTAGTTCTGTTGTACTGACTGAGACATTTGGAACTGTGGTGGTTGTTATTGTTAATTTAAGACTTCACTCTTCATTACAGTTACTGATATGTATTATTGTGAATGTTAATAAAATTAATAAAATTGTTATTAAAAAAATAAGACCAACAAAGTTTTATTCAAGGTGTGAGCTTTCGATGCACGCACACTTTGTCAGACGATGAAATGGAATTACATATCATAGTTGTATATATATATAGGGGTGGCTTGTAGGGATCCCAAGTCCCCCTGGGGGGCGGGGAAAACCCCGCCCCAGAGGCCCGTTCCCCTGCGGCGGCGGATCGGGCCCCGGGGGGAACTCCTCCCTGACGTGCGCGTCACCCGGAAATGACGCGGGCACGCTGGGCACACTGGGGGCGGGGCCATGGGCATACCATAGAGTTTTCCCTTGTATGGCCATGGCCCCGCCCCCAGCATGCCCAAGCATCATAACGTCACTTCCTGGTGACGTGTGTGTGTGTGCGCGCGCTCCGGGATCCACCCAGGAGTCCTCCGCCACCAAGGTAAGTTCCACTTGGCAACCCTAGTGGCTTGTTAAAGTAGCATGCAAAATAGTGAAGGTATTTTTAATAGTTTTAGGGTTAGAATCTGAGTAAATTATGCACGGGACATTATCTCTGTCAGTATTTTCGTTGCAGAGAGCAGAAACCTATCTCCAAGTACAGTAGTTCTTTGGTCAATCCCTGCCAATAAAAGTTTGAGTCTTTTGTGCAGAGAACAGTTTTATCAACCAACACAGTTTATCAGCAGCAAATGTGCCTGTATATATAATCTACAATCTACTATGAAATAACACGTGAACCAGGGACTCAATAAGGTTATCCGAACAGGGACAAAAATCTATAGTTAAAATGTTTTCATCTTTTCCAGAGTGAAACCACTCTTGTTTTTAAGTATGTGCTTCACCTAAAACTTCATCTTGAAGGGGCCTCAACTTCAAATTGGTTTGCATGTAAATTTATTGGTAATTTATGCTATGAAGGGAATTAAATTAATACAGAAATATATAATAATGAAATTGTTCATTCCTGTTTGTATTAAGAGGCCTGTTGGATATTAAGCACTTCTCAGTATTAATAGGTTTTTACGTGAGCCTCTTGGTGAAGTGAGCAACAGCTGCCTTTACAAATGAGAGCTAAAGTTCAAAGAAAATTTAAGTTGGCATCCTTTGCATCAGACACAGACTAGAGAAGACTATGATACTTGCCTTCAGAGACCTCGTATTAGTATGTTAAGCTTCTGTAACTATATTTTTAAGCACTTGAAGCAAAAAAAATTAACAAATACTAATGAGAAAATATACAGATTAAGAAACAGGGTTGTTATTTTTAGCATCTTTCCATTCTGAAGCCATACTTTAATATCACACGAGCATCTTCTTCAGAGTAATAATTGAGATACAGGATCAACATTCTTTGGTATTACACCTTTCAGTCTATGGATCAAAGTAAAGGTATAAAAAATTATATGGGTTTTGCTTCTGTGAGTGTGCCCTTGATAGATCCATGACCACTGTGAATTAGTGACTCCTGTCTTGATCCCTTGTTCTTCTACCCCCCCCCCCCCCGTTATGCTTTCAAACAGCAAAAGACTTTATAGGGAATTTATAATCTTCATAAATTCTAAACTCCCAAGATTGCCCTGATCAGAGTCACTTTTTGGCTGCATTTTCCCTTTTGAAGGACTGCTTAATCACCTGCACATTCTTTTTGTTCTTTAGCTGTGCCTCCTAAATTGAAGGAAATGAAAAGCCAGGAATCAACTGTGGGTCAGACGCTAGTTCTCAGATGTGAAGCCAGTTCTGAGCACCCCTCTCTCAAATTCAAATGGTTAAAGAATGGCAAAGAATTAACAAAAAGAAACAGACCGGAGAATATCAAGATCAAGAGCCCCAAAAAACAAAAGTAAGTATAAAGCAATGTATCTGAAAGCTAGGCTGTGGAAGGGATGTGAAATTAATCACTAGGATGCAAGCATCAACTGTATTAATTACCTCAGCCTACCCAACAACACGTTTTTGCAGCAAAGAACTATATAATTAATGGATATCACTTTATTTTCGCTTGATGGTTTTGCAGTGTTGTTCCTGTTGTATCTTTCTTTATAATAATAAAGTAGTAGCTTTTAGAACTATTATATTGGCTGCACGAGATAAACTTTGCTTTGCTGCGTATACATCTTAGATCTATTTCACTGACCATTATGGGGGGCTCCAGATTTTCTAAAATCAGCTAGGAGGATTAGCAACCCTGTGACTGTTCGGGGAAAATGTTGAAGAAGGTCCTCCATAATATACTTGCTAAATGTTTACATTTCAGAGGAGTAACTCCAGTTGGTCCCATCTTCCCTTATGGTCAATGATCCCAGAGACCACTACTGTAATTTGTGTCTCTGAACGTCTGATAATTTTAGTTCATTTGTATGTGGATGTTAGCTTCAGTTTTCACCTTTTCGGCTGGTTCAATTTTTAATCATTTAATGAGATTGTCAGGGTGGCTCGGTAGAATATTAGGCTTAGATGTGGGAAACATCCAATTTGGATATGTGCAAATTCTGTGACTTTCTACTTTGGGTTTATGTTATTGGCAGTGTTGCCTCTAAGCTGAGTTAGTGTGAGCTAGCTCACAGTTTTTTAGCCTCTGGCTCACACATTTTTTTCTTAGCTCAGGAAGGAGGGCTCCAGAGCAAACTAATTTATGCAATAGCCAAATCACCTGCTCACAACTTTAATGCGGGTAGCTCACAAAGTAGAATTTTTGCTCACAGGACTCTACAGCTTAGAGGGAGCGTTGGTTATTGGTTTTTATTTTGTTGGTTTAATATTTATTGTTTTTAGAATTGGCTTTACTCTGAAAACAAATGCAGGTTGCCTCGTAAAAGTTTGCCTGACAGCATGGGATATAAAAGTTTTAAATAAATAAATAGCCTTGTGCAGGTCACTGTCTCTTTGCTGGCTCTCAGAATCAATGTGGTGCTAAACGGAACTCTGAACATTTTTGTAGAATACAAATTCAGCAAAATAAGAGATTAATTCTGTGAATCAACTGTAGTATCCAAAACACTGTGACATTTTATGACAAAAGCATAACACGAAGAGTAGCCGAGAAGGAAAGTGATTTGGCTGATGCTGTCCTTCCTCCAGCGATGGGCTCTTAAGGGTGTTGGGGAAGGATAGTGTGGATGAGTGTTCTCTGCCAAAAGGGAGAGTTTAAGCCTGGAAGAGGAAATGCATAGTTTATTCTTCATTAAATGGTACTGGATTACTTAAAATATTCATATCCTGCCTCTTTAGACTCAAGGCAACAACAGGTTGCAAGGACATCAAAACGACATCTCAGCCCCTCAGTATGAAAAAACAGGGCGCACACACACATAAGGTGAAGTGCACACAAATCTGCTAATGCAGTTTACCTTCCATCCAGTACCCTCAGAAATAAAATAATCTTACATACCTCCCTAAATGCAGCAAGTGAAAGCATCCAGAGAGGTGGGCCTAGCACAGGAAAAACCTTGTTGGCCGGACTTTTCTATACGGTCTGTTCCAGGCAAAGGAGTTTTGCTGGAATGTGGGAGTATACCAAAGGATGCTATTTGGTAGGTATAAGAGTCCCAGACTGTGAAAGGTTTTTGAGTAATAAATAGCCAGCACTTCAAATTGGGACCAGAAGCAAATAGGTAACCAGTGGAGATGATGCAGCACTGGAGTTACATGTTCTGAACAGCTGACTCCAGTCTTGGCCGCCTTATTTTGTACCTATTGAAACTTCCAAGACTTCTTCAAAGGTAGCTGACACCCAGCTTTATAGATGTTCAGCTCCAGATGCCAATCCTAATGCATTTTTGTGGGTTTTGCCTGATGCAGAGCTTCTTGATTGAGGTACATCCCCATACAAATCCTGTTGATTTTTGTCAGTATTCTTCTGTGTGAGAGAAAGAGAAGAGCTTTTGTGGCTTCCCTACAACATCTAACATCTGGGAAGCTCAAACAGCAGCCAAAATCAAAGAAAGCACTTAACCTTTTTGTGTTACAGAAAACATTTTTTTTTGTTCTTTCCAATTAAACGCCAGAATGCTGAAGGATAAATTCTCCCCACTGCATTGTTTTCATCTGTCATTGCCTTAAAGGTAGTGACAGATGAGTTGGGAAGAGAATCTGTTGGAGTTAAACCACAAACCTGGCCTGATTGATTGTGACAAAATAATTTTAAAGGGTTTTGTAATGCAGAAAGAACCAGCAGAGGCTCCTTTGCCCCATCATATTATCTTGTGAATCCCAATTAATTGAACTGTTCCAGAAAGGTAACAGATTCTCTGGTGAACCCAGTTTGCTTTGAAATCCATATTTTAAAAAAAATGTTTTATATTAAGGGAGAAATATTGGCTCACCTTGTCCTTTCCATTCTTGAAACAATATTATTCACTGAGGGCCATCATGGACTTGTATAAATTTAGTTCTTAACAGCTAAGGGAGGTTTGTGCGTTTTCTACAGTCAGATGTTTAAGCACAGAATTTTGGTATTACGTAGTGCCTCCAGCACCCGGTGCCAAGAATTTGGTGCCTAATATCAAGGAAATTAATATCCATTTTTTAAAAGCCAAATATTTTTCAAACCATGCTCAAGAGAACTCTGGGTTCCACCCAAAGCTTATCAGGCTCTTGATAGGAAAACAAGTGATGGTAGGGAAGACAATGTACCTGTCACTCTGGGACTTTCTCTGCAGTGTGCAGCCTCAATAGTAACCTGGAGCACTTGAACACACACACTGTCCCCCAAAACATTGTCTATCTCTGGTCTAGGCAGTTTTCTAGATAAACAGAATGTGCACTTTTAGAACCCTCTGCAAGGAACTGAGTTTTCCTGCCAGATTTTCAGGGCTTTCTCGGCAGCCAAATTTGCATGAGAAGGGTTAATTGAAGGTTGAAAGTTTGAAAACCACAGTACTAGGTATTAGCATTAAGCCCAAGCCACTACAGCTGTCCAGAAAACACCCCTTTTAAAATATATAAACGCTGGTACTTGTTATGATTGGACCGGATTACTTTAGAATTTAGAATGCTTGTATTTCTCCTGAGCCTGTCAGCAGCAAAGCATAACAGAGTCATTGGAAACACTGGAAACTTCACCTTGTGTCAGGTTTGAGCCAGAAATAAAGAAAAAGTAGGCTCCTTTTGATGTGGGTGGGGTGAAGTAACTGCAGCTGACATTTTCCTGATTTCAAGTAAGGCAGATTTCCCCCACCCTTGCTTCCGCCAACACTCTAATTGATTACCAACTTTCTCCAAGGTGCATTGTGAATTTACAGCTTTCCGTTGTAGCTCTGCATTGCTAAGTATTTATACTTCTAGAGGTGGCTTTCCCTGTCAAGCTCCACGACTCAGCTGCGCAAACTTACATTGAAGATCCCTATTAGTACTGTTCTTGGGTGTGAAGGAGAGGAGAGGAATAAGCTACTTTAATACCATAGCTTAATGAAGGCCTAATGCGAAGCTTTGCAGTATTAAGGGGGTCATTATCATGTTTTTTAAAAAATTTATTTATTAAATTTATACCCCACCCTACCCCCCAAAATGGGCTCAAGGACAGCTCACAACATAAAATCAGCAAACAATAAAAACAATGAAACAATAAATAGCAATAGCAGATCAACCAAACCCGTGCATTATAACATAATTACCCTAAGAAACTGCAGTGTCCAGATGGTGTCCAGAAACAGTAGGGCACTGGGGGGGAAAGTCAAAAACATTGCTGTGGACAGGACAGGGAGGTCCAGAATAGCTTGAATGCCCGCCACCTCAACTGAAAGATGTAGACCTGTTGAACTGGTTCCTCATCTATGCTGTATCCCAAAATCACCATGCTAAGGGGAAAAGTTTGTTTAACTGTTTAGAGTTTATTTAACACCTGTTATCAGGCCCTGATGGCACAAGTTGCTCTCCCGAAGTCCAAGTTCTAGGTTTGACAGTCTTAAAAGGCATTTCCTTTGGCCACCTTGAGCCAAGAGGAAAGCCAAGAGGTATACATAAATTGAGGGATAGGGAAGCAGCTTACTCATGTGTGCCCCGCATAAGCTAAAAACATTGCTATATGAAAATTCTCTTCAAAATGGAAAATTGAAAATCAGTGCTTGAAGCCCCCGGAAACCTCATTCCATAGCTTTGTGATGTTGCGTGGTAATTTGTGCAATGTGCTGTTGTTGAGGAAGAGGAAACAGCTTCCTCTCCCCCTCCCCAAGAGAAGGACTATAGGTAAATTTCCCAATACAATTGGAGTTCAGGGGCTTGTATTTGAGTGTGGCATTTTTCTGCATGCCCAGGAAGCTCTCTTTGCTAGTGGAACCATTTGCTGTTTTTTTTTTTTTTTTATAAAGATTTTATTGACTCCCCTAAAAAAGGGAGGAGTTTCGCTTAAAAAGAAAGATAAGGAGGGTATATAGTGGGAGAAAGAGAAAGCTGAGTGATGTATTGACTGTTAGATTAAACTGTTAGTAATGTCCAATCAACAAAGGCTTCTTCTGCGTGTTGTCAAACATCTTTTTTCCATTCCAGTTACTTTCTATGTTAATTTATTAGTAATGTTCCTTTGAATTTCTGTTAAAAAGTCTCTTCAAGGCACATTCAGAACCGCTTCTTTAACGCGCTGGTTACTTTTCCCCTCTCAGTGACGGGAGAGGCTTCCTCTGTTTTTCTCTTGCCTCCGGCTTCTTCCCCTCCTCCTTCGGGTCGCTGTTAACTCTTTCAGTTCCTGTGCTGTAAGCTGTCTTCCTTTCATGCCATGCCCGGAGATCTCCAGCTTTGAGAATGGTATTAATTTCAATTTCGCTTTTATCCGCTCCCAGTCCCCTTCGCTGGATTCTCCTCGTTGACTTTTATAAGCGCTCATGAGGCACTTTCCGCTGTCACAATTCAAGCTTTTCTTTTCCTTCACAATCCCCGTTGGATTCATAGCCATACACAGTCCAAATATTAAACAGCCGGCACTCACGTTGACACAAACGCCCAGACGGAAGTCCCTCCCTTCTCCCCCGCTTGTCTTTACCCAGCTCCGACATCTTGTTTTTTTATTTTTAGTAAAGTTTTTAAAATGCGCTCCAGGGAAACAAAACCTCTTGCTTATTTTCAAGTACATCAAAGGAAAACATCACTATTCGCTCAGTCCATTCCCCCCCTCTTTTCTTTTTTTTCTTTCTCGCTTATAGAGGATTAACCTCCTCATTTTCCGCTGAAGGGGGGGGGAAACGTTCTTAGTTCATTTTCTCTGTATTTTGACAACTCACAGTTACGCCAGTCTTTTATTTTCCATTTTTTCCCCCGCTTCATCACTCGGTGACGCCCGGTGGTTCCGCTAAACCCCGTAGAACGGGGTCGCTCACGCAGCAAGGTCCAAAGGGGCAGGGCATGGCGAGAGTCTCAATCTCCGATCTCTCGACCGAAAGAGAGACTCCCCCCTGGAACGCCCTAAAGCGCCCCGGATCCGAGCTCCTCTCATCTGAGGGGCTCGTTCGGGTCTCCGCTTGCGCGGATTCCCTCCTCCACCGCGGGCGGGCAAGGCGCCCTCGGGAGCGACCCGAGGATGCGTCTGCCTTTCGCGGGAGCCAGACCGGAAGCCGAACCATTTGCTGTTTTGATGAGCAGTAAAAAGCTGCTACTTTTAGCACTGGAAGATCATACACACTGTGTACACTGCAGAGACCAGGGTAGGGTTGCCAAGTTGTACCTCGTCCTGAAGCGGGGGACTCCCAGGTCGATCCTGGAGCGCGCGCTGCATCCACATCACCAGGAAGTGTGGATGTGGCATGCTGGGGGCGGGGCCACGACCATCCAAGGGAAAACCATAGAATTTTCCCTCGGATGACCGTGGCCCGGCCCCCAATGTGCCCGGCATAGTCGCGTCCCTTCCTGGTGACGTGCACGTTGGGGTGGAGTTCCCCCCGGGGCCCGATCCACCCCCCGGGGGGACTTGGCAAGACTAGACCAGGGAGAGGTGCCATCTGAGATTTACACAGTAGGTCATTCACAGCTTCATGGTTTACAAAATCTCTCCAAGGCTGTGAACAAATGAAGAGCTTCTCAAGGGTAAGGAGGTAGTAATTGTCAAGCTATCACTTCTAGTTTGTTATGTCAACACCACAGTTTCTGATCAAGCCCTACTTGGTGGTTTCTGTAAATTTCAAGATGTACCCTAGAAAAGCTGAAATTGCTTTCAGAAATGTAAATACTGCTTCTGTGACAGTCATGGATGGTTTTTCACAGCACTGGAGGGAAGTATAGAATGTGTTCTAATGCTTTAAACCATTTGAATGCCATGTTTAATATTTTTAGAATTATTTTGGTGAGAGTGTGAAAGAACTGGTGATTAGGCATGAGTGCTCTTAGAGCTTTTTCCTGCCTCATAATTTCTAGAACACTTACTCTGAACATCAGCTTTGCTTTGGGCCGTGTGCTTACTCTGCAGTATCAAAGTGAGTAGCTTATGCCTTGTTGCAGAAAAACATATTTCTTCCTCAAAACACAGACATACACACAAAGCAAGTTAAAAAAATGGAATCTAAAAAATGGAATCTTTCTAAAAGCTGCAGCCTTAATAGGCCACAGTACTAGGTAAATCCCAATTTCTTCTCCCCCACCCAATCCCTTGTGGCAGAATTCCCTTCTTCATATGTCACTGCTGCTTCAACTGGCGGGGGGCATTAATAATGAAATTGCTGAGGAAGTGTAGTGTGTAGGTGCTGCAGCACTTTCCACATTGTGATTGGCTTCGTTTGAATTCTTGCTACCAGATGAGTATTCTGAATGATAATTCCAAAAGTGCCACTGGAAAGTGATTATGATATCTCTTAATGTCAGTTTTTAGCTTACTGTTCTTTCTTTCATCTGCTATGAATGGCTCTGCCTAATTACTGTATTTGGAGAAACTCTTTTCAACCAAAGTGATTAATTATTAGCTATTTATTCTTGGTCACCAACAGTTTTGATTACTTATACCACCTGTGAAAGAAATTGTGTTAAAAATTTTCATCCTCAAGGGTTTTTTTAGATCGTTATTTTTAAGAGACCCTTTAAGAATTTTATACTACTGGTTCAACTCTGTGTGTTCCCAAAGTTGACATTTTAACTTTTTATTAAAAATGTGCTTTCTCTGTAATTTTTTTAAAAAGAAAAACACTTGATCCTGAAATAAATCAGTAGACTTATTCTTGTCACTCATCCTTTCAGGAGAATTTTAAGAGTCAAGCCATGGAGGACAGCATTTGCTGCTCTTAACTAACTTTTAGTCTTACATCTTATACCTAGTCCGTACCTACTTTTATCTCTTATACCTACCTCAAAATATTTTGCATTTGGTTGTGGGGAGGCATACAGTACCAGAACCATGGCCATATTGGTACAGTTGGACTTTGACCCAGGGACGCACAGGTTCTGTTCTCTGCTTACTGGATGACTTTCAGCAAGTGAGTTGCTCTCAGCCCAACCCAGCTTGTGGGTATTAGATGGATTATCCACATATATACAGTTCAGAGCTTCTTGGAGGCAGGAGATAAATATTGTGACAAGTATAAGCCTCAGTCTTTTTGTAGTATAACAATCTGAAATCCGAACAAACACAAGGATTCA
The DNA here is from genome assembly GCF_001447785.1 of Gekko japonicus. Lineage (NCBI taxonomy): Eukaryota > Metazoa > Chordata > Lepidosauria > Squamata > Gekkonidae > Gekko > Gekko japonicus. The sequence continues at coordinate 2,141,097 of NW_015174273.1, read as the reverse complement.
AGACAACAGTTTTATAAAGACAAACATTTTTCCTCATGTCGTTGATACCCCAGTCACTTTGGAGTTCTTGTTTCCTTCCTGAAGTAATATCTAGACAGCTTAGTTTCCACATCTGAGTTTGCTCAGTGCAGTGGTATTGCCTGGGTGTCACAAAGTAGAAGACTCTATGTGGTGAGTTACCAGTCTCCCCTGCTCCTGAAGGCCCTTCTGTGCCATTTAGCTCAGGGTTTTTCTTTTTTCACCCCATCTGTCTAATCAGTGTAGTCCCCTGTTGCTGTCGTTACACTCAGAAATACGTCTGGTTTGTGCCTCAATTCCATGGTTCCTTCTCCCTCTCTTTCCTCTGCCATTCGACTGCTGCTCTCCTCTATTTCACGGTCACAATTGCATGGAACTGTTCAAGTTCCCGTGACCTCTCTTGTCCAGGTGAGCCAATGAACAGAAGATGTTTATTCACTCAGTGTCAATTTTACATAAACTGTGTTTACACTGTTGGTAAGTCCAACTAATGGATGCAGTAACTGGCTATGTGAGATATCTATATTACACCAGCTCTTAGTAGTGTTTTCTTCTCATGTATGAATGTGTCAGTCATACTGATAGCCTCACTATGCCAGCTAGTGGTTGAACACACAAGTATATCAACCTCCACTCTTCTTGCAAGGAGTTAGACACAAATAGTGATCGCAAGGGAACGTTCCTCTGGCCTGTTCCCACATTTTTCAGAGCCCTTTCCAAACATGGCTGAATTATCTGAACCTTGATTTGTTCACTATAGTGGATACCTGCGGAGCATTCGTTTATGGATCTTTGCCTGACAGCAGCATGTTTATCAGTGTCTGTACTTGTCAGTCACATGGAAATCCTTTCTCAGATCTTACTTCCAGTAGAGCACTTTGGCAAGGATTATATTTTGAAAAGCAAAGATCAGTGCAGATCTTTGTGATGGAACAAGATGAAAGTAGATTTTATAGCCTGCTTTTCTTTCCTGTAAGGAGTCTCAAAGCAGCCTACAGTCGCCTTTCTCTTCCCTTCCCACAACAGTCACCCTGTGTGGTAGGCAGGGCTGAGAGAGTTCTGAGAGAGAAATGTGACTGGCCCAAGGTCACCCAGCAGGCTTCATGTGGAGGAGTGGGGAATCAAGCCTGGGTCTTCAGATTAGAGTCTGCTACTCATAACCACTACATCACGCTGGCTCTGAAGGAGGCTATAAGAAAGGATGAGTTCTGGTTTTCAGGGTCGTTGTTTTTCAAGCTGTTTGGTTCATGGAAGCAGATGTTGCTACATGAGCATTGAATGTTCATATTATTCTTTTAGTCCAATTCCTCAGTCATCAAACATTCACACTAGGTCAGAATGACTTGGACAGCTGTTAGGTAACATGTGGATTGCAAGCTAGATTTGGAAGGATCAGTAGGTCACCAGCAAGAAAGGGAAAGAAGGCACTGAATTCTCCTGCAGGGTGATTATAAGCGAAAGATGTATACATCTTCATGGTGGTAATCTCATTGAAATTTGCAGAATTTCGGTTTTAACTTTTACAAAGTAAGTTTTTCTTTCTATGATCATTTAAAAGAAACATCGGAAGCATGTAACTAATGCCTTCCAAAAGCCTCCCCTATAGGAGAGTTAAATATTCTTAAACCTAGACCATATTTAATTGGGCCCTAAAATCTTTAATTTTGGCCAGAATATATTATTTGTTACTGTTATTTTAAATTTTAAGTAAATAAATAAAACAAATAGTTAAAAAAATATATTCTTTGTTCATGCTGAGTAATGCTTCACCAGTGAGCTTTCCAAAATTATTATAATCACAATTATGGCATCCCTGGGTACTTGTGCAGCTGAGGGCAGAGTAAGGCAAGGCACAAGTGATCTATAGCTAGCAAAGGAAGTATCTTAGTTGCTTACAAAAGTACATGAAACCAGAAGTATTTAAAGAAGATGATATATCACTTGGCCTGCTTTAGCCTATTAGTGTAAGGAATGAGGGATGCTTGAGCACCTGCTGGTTCAGTTCACATCCTGATCACTTGTCGTACACAGAGAACTGATTGTTTGGCAGGCAGTTTATGTTCCTTGCAAGTAGCTCAAGCCTGTTCATTCCAGGCACAGTGCACATTAATGGCCCCCTCCCCACACCCTTTGTTGCCACACTATTGCTCTACCACCAATTGTTTAAATGAAGAGTTGACAAAAACAGTTGATCATATATGAACACTTTATAGTTTTTTAAAAGTCTTAATATTGACTGTTGAATCAATGTTAATGGTTGCCAATTTCTCTGGATCAGCAGCAGATTGTACATATGTGTTTTTGCACAGCCTCATGGGAGCTGTAGGTTTCCATCCACTGGGATAATTTAAGTACCTGACCAGCCATCTATGACTCTGGGGAATTGCAGCTGCTAAAAATGGTGCATTTGCCTGCCAAACATGTTTGTTGTGAAGTTCTTAGCATCTCTATATGGAACTTGTCTTCTTGCCGTCCCCTGTGGCCAGAAATAGATGGGGGTGGGGGGAATCTGCCTGACACCCCTCAGATCACCCTCTCTAGACTCACTTATAAGCCCAAGCAGCTTAAGCGACTGGATATCTTGTATTTATTTAGGAATGTTATGGTGCCATGTACCATTGTGACACCAAATCACAATGTGCAATTTCTTAGAAGAATCTAACTGCTGTTCCGATAGTTTATCTGTAAAAACAATGGAAAATGCACTTATTTCTGCAACAGAGAAGTTCAAATAAATATATTTCTGTCCATTCTTTTAAAATGTCCATTTCTCTCCTTCATTTAAAATGCCTGGACCGTAATAATCAGGTGGTTTATTGTATTGGCCTGTATTCCCCACATGTTGGTGTTGCTTAATGAACAAAGCACAAGTGCTCTTAGTTTGTAATGTGTGTGTTATAATGTTTTGTCTCCTGCTCTCCCGTAGGACATCCTCAGAACTTCGAATTTCGAGAGCTTCATTGGATGATGCTGGTGAATACACGTGTAAAGTGAGCAACAGATTTGGGAATGACAGCACCAAAGCTCGGATTGTCATTACCGATGCCAGTGGTAAGATATGGTTCATTCTTTAACTGGAATTGCTTGCGGAAGTAGGAAGCATTCTTGCAGTGATTGCTAGAAAAATCACATGGGTGCATCTAACTGAGCTGTAATGAAAAAAGTGGGCGAACAGTATTATAATTTAGTGGGTCCTTAGCATAGCTACAGTTTACAATTAGCGTAGGCCAAAAATTTATTTTTGTCATGTGTCCCCAAAGGGACCTAAAGTGGCTTACAGAAAATTCCAAAATATGATTACAATAGCCAATTTAAACATTACAGTTTAAAATAAACAAATAAAACTAACTATGTGGGCAAGCAGAGGACAAAGAAGCGTAACCCAGATTATATCCAGGGGCTGCTAGGAGGATATTCCCCACTTTCTCCTCTACCAAAAATGGTTCTGGACGTTAAGACTAATCTGGTGATTCTTGCATTGAGAATGTTCCCTCTGCCAGTGCCTCAGACCAACTTAGAACTTAGTATGTAGTAGGGGTATACACTAATTTATCAGGCTTTGTTGTGAAAAGTTGAATCTTTTAAAACACTTGATCACATTGAATGTTTTTTTACAAATGAGTCAATAGAACACCTACGGCTGCTATGTGTTAATGTATGTTTTTGTACCATTTCCCAACTTGAAACGGGACAGACTGACAAGAATTGGCATCATGGACTCAAATCATCTTCATATGCCAGCCTTGTCTCCAAACCAGCTGCTTAATCAAACACACAACCATCTTTCTGATATCACTGTGATTTCTGAGCAGATAAAAAACTTGACAGATTCACTTTCAATACATATGGATGGTTGCCCAGTCTATGCCCCTGATTAATCGAATGATCACTGTATCGGTTATATGAAGGATATAGGGTGTTGTTAATTATATTATCTTTTAGCTTAGATTTGTGATTGTGAGGAGCAGATGATGGAACCAGGAACTGTATAAGCAAAGGAATTTTTATATTAAAACCTTCATTCTGTTTTGCTAATCTAAGCAGATATATTAATGCATTTTTATTATATCAGTATGCATAATCTTTATAGAAGTACTTTTTTCAATTATGAGCGCCCCCTGCTTATTTGTACATAAGAGCATATTGTCTCCTAGACATTCTGTAGAAGAATTCAAACATGCTACCTTGAATGGCATTTTGTATTAAATCCCAACAGAAATGCTGGTATACGAAGGTGTTTCTAACTCTTTTAAAATGAGATTTTTTTCCAAATGCACTCAAAGGCTAAAGAAATGTGCCGAGTATGTGGGGAAAACTAGACCCTAGCATCCTAGTCATTAGTATAATTCTATGTACTCTTTTGCAAGGGTACAGCACAGAACATAGCTGTGGGCCATTGTTCTAACTTTGCAATCCAGTGCAAAATTACTCCAGTCTAAGCGCGTTGAAATCACTCTGCATTGGATTTCACTGTAAATGTACTTAAGTGGCTGCAGGTACCATTCAGATCGAAGGGAAGAGGTATCACTGTGTGTTCATCTTATATGTAGATCTGAAATTTAGTGTGAAGAATACCTTTTCCCCCTTTCCTGGAATTCACTGAAGCTCCAAATACATTATTCCCTGCAGCAATGAAATACCATACATCTATACACATTAAATCATTAACAGCTGCCCTTCCATATCCCTTTTCTGGAATTTTAAACCATACATTATTTGAGTGATGAGGCAAGCCTGTCATTATCCAGAGATATACTGCCAAAGAGATATTATTCAGGCTGAAATGCAAGAAATGCGAAATACCTGGAAAATAAATATTTGTAAAAACTTTTCACAGAAACTAGCACTGTTACGGTATTAATTGTTATATTGGATTACTGATTTACAAGTACTAAAATAATGGATTGTGCAGATTTTTCATTTTCCTTGTAAACTTAATCGGTTCCCATGCATAAAGGAGTTGTTTGCTCATAAATCTGCACAGTTTCACACTTGGAATAGCTTTACCAGTTTCTGGTGGTGTCCCAGAGAGTCAAGGCTCAGCCAGACATGATAGGTTCAAGTAATGACTCAGATAAACGACCACATGTTTGGGCATGAAGATACTCCTGTACTCCATTCCAGCATAAGGAATGGGGAAAGGATCATAGAATGTGTGTGGGATCTCATTCCATCATCTAAAATGCGTGTCTCAGAATTCCAGCAGTGCTGCTGCTCTGTGAAAATCCTTAAATGTATTACTCTGTATACCACCCCATTCACTGTCGCCTGATAGAACTGGGGGGGAGGGTTGTGGTTTGGGAGCCCCATGCAGCTCTGCAGGTCTCATGCTAACATACAACAGGAGAGCCCAGTTTGGTGTAGTGGTTAAGTGCGCGGACTCTAATCTGGGAGAACTGGGCTTGATTCCCCACTCCTCCACTTGCACCTGGCTGGATGAACTTGGGCAAGCCGTTTTTCAAGCTGTTCTTGAAAAAAGAGCAGTTTCTGTTGAGAGCTCTCTCAGCCCCACCTCCCTCACAGGGTGTCTATTGTGGGGAGGGGAAGGGAAAGGAGTGTGTAAGCCGCTCTGAGACACCTTTGGGTAGTGAAGGGTGGGATATAAATCCAATCTCTTCTTCTTCTTTTACCTCACCGGGTGCCTGTTGTGGGGAGGGGAAGGGAAAGGAGTGTGTAAGCCGCTCTGAGACACCTTTGGGTAGTGAAGGGTGGGATATAAATCCAATCTCTTCTTCTTCTTTTACCTCACCGGGTGCCTGTTGTGGGGAGGGGAAGGGAAAGGAGTGTGTAAGCCGCTCTGAGACACCTTTGGGTAGTGAAGGGCGGGGTATAAATCCAATCTCTTCTCTTCTCCTTCTTCTTCTTCTACTTTGTAGTTCCCTCAGCACTCAATTTCCTTTTCTCTCTTTCCATGACTGTACAGCAGCCACTAGTTTTACCTTTTTTCAGTTTTCCATTCTAAGGATAGTTTAGCAAATTCCAAATGGATTACAGGACCAGAAGTACACACTGGCAAATTTTATATTGAACATAAAAAGGAAACTAAAGGGGAATCATATTCATCGTTAACCTTGGCAACGGCCAGAGGTGTACCATATAATAACAATGGAACAGCCTTAGCCTGAAAAGCTCAAATACCAGCTGATGCATAGTTACTGGAAGAATCGTAAGAGGGCTGAAGAATACACTGAAGCCAGTTTCTCAGCAGCATTACTATGGCTTGTCCATGACTAGTTATAAGAAGAAGAAAAAACCAAAATAATAAAATGTATTCACCTGATCAGTCGAGTGACCATTCATAAAACAAGCTAAATGATGTGGTGGAAGGACCTTTAAAAACACTAAAACTGGGGTCTTTCAACAATTTACATCTTAAAAACTCCTGGAAACAATACAGTGCAAAATAAACAGCTTAAACCAAGGCGAGACCGAGATATCAGTAAGGCATCAGCAGCAAAAAACCCAAATTTGAAACAGGTGTCTGAGACAAACAAGGGGGATGGAAGAATTCACCAGAGAGACAGCTATCACTGTCATTTATATACAGGTTAAAAAGGAAAGGGGCCAAACGGCAACCTTGTTGGACACCTCTGTTAACTTGGTTTTTACCTTTCTACAGCTTGTGATTGGCTGTGGAGCTAAAGAAATAGTGTGTGCAGTATTCCCATACCTCACACCTCACCTCCGTTTTAATTGCCATGATGAGCCTGTGGAGAGGTCATATTGATTGAGAAACCAAATTAGCAGTGGAGGTAGCTTTCGTTTGGTCAGCCCACTTCATTTGTCTTGTGCAGCCATCACTTTCATTGCTGCTTGTTACACCCTTGAGTGGCATGAGCAAAAGAAGAGTGCACAGTTCATGCGAGGTCTGCTCCCTTCACCCATTTTTATTTGCTAGCCTAACTGGGAGAGGGGAGCTTCCCCCCCCCCCAGGTAAGAGACCTACAGTTGTTGCTCCTTGTGACAAAGGAGCTAAACTCTACTTAGAGACAAAACACTTTCTCACAGTATGATTTTTTGCATGTTTGTTTGGTGGTCAGTCATTTTGTATTTCAACCGAGTTTATTCATAGGCAAGTATAAATAGGATTCCACCTTAAAGCTTGAACCTATGCATGTTTATTTAGGGATAAGCGTGCATAAATTTGAAGACGAATTTATGCATGCTTACTCAGATGTTAATCCCACTGTGCTCACTGTAATTTACTTCCAAGTAAATATTCATAAGATTACAGTGTCAAGGTGCCTACTGGTGGGAGGTGGTGCTGGAGAACTTGAAGGGAGCCAGGGGGCGAAGTTCAGGGGATTAGATCAATGGAAAGTTTATTGACCCAGACCATCCATTCATATTAACCTGTGCATGTCAGCAAATTACTTCTACAGAAGTATACATGCAGGAGATGGCCATTCTCTCCCCCCCCCAAGTCTGCCAGAAGGCCCAGAAATAAGGTCATAGTTTGAGTTTTTAAATTGGGATTGCATTACTGGATTCCTGTTACCAGCCTGTTGTGTGCACCTATCTAAAAGGTTTTGCTGAATTTCTCCTTATGAGTACCATGAACTAAGGGGACTCTCCAGTTTCTCTTCCACCCCATTTTCTTCCTCTTCTCTTGAGTCTTTTGGAAATAGGAAGCTTAATTCAAAATTCAGGGGTCTTCCTGACAATATATAACAAAAAAGATTGGCTTGAATTTTGGAAACTAAAAAGAATTTAGCCATATAAAGTAGTGCACCTGTTGGGATTGACTGCCTGTAGGCTATGGGATTGGCTCGAATGTGGTAAGGAAGCTGGGTGATCCCAGAGATGTTTTAAGGTTTCTGCATTACAAGAATGCATTTTAGTGGGCAGAGTAGAGATGTCTATAATGCATTTTAGAGAAATTTGGTTTGGGAGGACAGTGTGTCACGGAAATATAAAAATTCCTCAGTTGTGTTGTTGATAATAATTACATATTTGAGAAATGTAATTTATTCATAGGTACCCAACAGGATTGTCTTCTTTACTCTGATGTTTAAAACATCAATTGAATTTCTAATGATGCCAATAAGGAATAATAGCCCTAGACTGGTGTAGTTAATTTGGTGGATTCTGTATTCAAGATTTCACATTAAATAATTTTTGTATTTCTTAAATCTATGTTGGCAAAGTTTCTATTGTTTCGTGTATTTTTGCCCTGCCCTTCTATTACAGGCATTAGTTGCATTTTGTTTATGATCCTGTATCAAATTCCATTTGCTCCTAAAGTTATTTTGGTATGGTATGTAAAATATGTAATTAACAATACAGGTATGGAACTGACTGACTATTGATTGCAGCTCAATGATTGCACCATATTGGAAGAAACTGATTTAGCCAAATTTGAAACATTTCTCTTCTAACGAAACTAACATATTTTAATAGATGTCAGAGATGTGCAAATGGTTATATAACGTCATTGAAGGATGCAGTATGTTTATTTGGAGTTACATTTAAAGATAGCATTCTATTTTATTTATTTTTAATGTGTTATGAGTCTTCTTTTGTCTTTATTCTGTTATTATTGTTTTTGTAACCTCTTTACTTTTTTCAGTTAAAGAAACAAAAGAATTACACACAAATTCTATTGTACTTTTCAGTTTATCTTGGTAATTGTAGACTGCAGGTAGCTCAAGTATGGCTGTCCACTTCAGCCCTTGCTACTTTTGAAAGTGTCAAAGTAATTGGGAAATGTGCTAATTTGTCTGGAGTATAAACATAATTGCAAGATAAGTGTGTATTATTCTGTGAATCCTCTTGTCTAAGTGTAAGAACAAAGGCACCATAGGTGCATATCAGAAAAGAACCTCTGTTTTTGCCTCCGAATGAATTGTGTGGCTGTAACTACTTCAGTCTTCTCCTGTTTAACACCCCAAGTGAGTAGGAGTACTCTCTTGATATTGTGAAGGTGGGAATAACTTGATATTGTGAATGGATTGAACTAGTTATATCACATTGAAGAGAAAATTCCCCAGGAATAGTGTCAGCCAGAATTGGCAGCCTCACCTGGTGAAGTAGTTGATAAAGATTCCATTAGCTATTGTAATGATAGAATTCAAAATTTAGAGACATTCCCAATTAACAGTATTAGGAATTGGTAGGTTGTTCCTATACAAGGCTCAGGGGGTGCTGTAAAAGATGTTCTTCATAGTAAAGTTGTTCTGAGCTGTTCCTCATTTGATAGTAGTAGAAATTAGAGCTACTACTCAGTCTAGAAAAATTTGCTTTTTTTATAAGGTTTTGTCTTTTATTTGTCTTGTGTCATCTGTTTAAAAGTAATGTTTTGAAAACATACACATCTTGTCCACCAGCCTAGCATTGCCTCTCCAGTTTCTAGAGGATACAGTTTATTACAGCAAGGTCTTGTCCTCTCTTAACACGAGAAGCTGAGAATTTTAGCGCTGCTTAAGAACATCAGAACATATGAGACGCCAATGTTGGATCAGGCCAAAGGCCCATCCAGTCCAACACTCTGTGTCACACAGTGGCCAGAAATACCAGGTGCCATCAGGAGGTCCACCAGTGCTTGTTCTTTGGTTCAGAAACTAGAAAGGAAACCTCTCTACAGGGCTTTTTTCCTGAGAAGACAGGTGTGAATTATTCATTGGCCATGTTTTAACATACATTTGAAAGGGTTTTTTGTTTTGTTTTGCTGTCCACTGCTCTTTCTGTACCAGTTAAACTTGTCTTCTTGTTTGCTGTTCTCTCCTCCTTTGTTAGCACTAGCAAGTTGTAACCTTTATGCTGGTCTTCCTATCAGTTAAATTTCGCTTCTTGGAGACTTCCTTACATTTATTGGGGGATTTTGTGGTGTGGTCACCTCATTGGATGTGGGGGGGGGGAGCCAAAATTTCTCATCTGGGTCACCTTGAAAGTAAATACTATAATAATTTAAGATCCAGTCAAAGCAGTACATAGAAATAGTTAAGGCCACAGTAATTTGGCATTTGTAGTGGTCATGTTTTCTCTGTTCTTAAAATTGCAAGAGCTTTCCCTGCATGCTTGTTAAAAAGGATTTTTATTTTGCCATTCAGCCCTCCTTAGGAGAGAGTAATTGAGGTCAGGATGGCTGTGTGAAGTTCTCTGGGAGAGGGAAAGTGTGATATAAATAGCAAACTCTGGGGTTTGGGTACATTATGTTAATTGCCTTTCGCAAACTAATTTGTCACTCTTTTCCTCTACAAAAGATTCTTGCATCTTTGTGGTATACAGGCTTTGTAATATTTTAAGGATCTTATTAAACCCTAATGAAGGGCACCGATAACATTTTGTGTAAATTAAGAACAACATTTCCAGGTACATGTGCCAAACATAATATATTCAGTATCTATATTTAGGCTTGTTTATAAGAGATCTCGTTTCCTGAAGTTCTGTGCCTTTGTAATTCCCACTGCCCCCAACTTTTTGACTTTTGGTACAAACTTTACTTCAGAAATACACGATTCTCCTTCCTTGTATTTATTTTTCTTACTTCTGTGTTTGGTGTAAGAACGAATAGGGTCAATGTGTAAATATATGTGTGCATTTCTTTTTTCTCAGTGGAGGCATGCTGGATTCTGCCAGATGTTTGCTGCTTTACCCCTTCAGTTTCCATCACTGAAGACAATTTAGAGATCAGTGGCAATTTTTTAAATGTTAGGCAAGATGTTATAAGTCTAATCCTTGGCATGGGTAAATTAACATTATGGCTCTGGAAACAGAACTTCAGTTCCATGCCATCCTTTCCATTTCAAAAGATAAGGTAAATGTTAATGAACAGATGTACTGCTTGTACAAAATTGTGGTGCCAGGTAGGAGATTATCATGGGAAATACAAAGCAACATTTGTATTTCAAGTTATATAGCTAATCCCCAGTAAGTTTTATTGATTCGTGTTAATTTAATTATTTTTATCACGCTCAGTGGATCACACTTGCTCTGAGTTCTCTGCTGTGGCCTGTCCGTCCTGGGTGGCCCTCCACGGCATAGTCCACAGCCTCATCGAACCACGCAAGCTCCCTCGCCACTTCAGGGCAGTGATCCATGTCTCTTGAGAAACCTGTATAGGGGTCAAGATATGGAACAACTGATTGGTTTAGCATAGGAAAAGGAGTACAACAAGGATGTATATTGTCACCTTGCTTATTTAATATATGTGCAGAGTATATCATGCAAAATGCTGGCCTGGATGAATCACAAGCAGGAATTAAGATTGCCGGGGAAAAGATCAACAACCTCAGATATGCAGACAATACCACTCTAATGGCAGAAAGTGAAGAGGACCTAAAGAGCCTCTTGCTCAGAGTAAAAGAGGAGAGCGCAAAAGTAGGCTAGAAGCTCAACATCAAAAAAACTAAGATCATGGCATCCGGCCCCATCACTCCTTGGCAAATAGAAGGGGAAGTCGTGGAAGTAGTGACAGACTTCATGTTCCTGGGATCCCAGATCACCGCAGACTCTGACTGCAGCCATGAAATTAAAAGACGCCTGCTCCTTGGGAGGAAAGCGATGGCGAACCTAAACAGCATGATAAAAAGTCGAGACATCACGTTGCCAACAAAAGTCCACATGGTCAAAGCAATGATATTCCCAGTAGTCAAGTATGGCTGTGAGAGTTGGACTGTAATGAAGGCCGAGCGTCGAAGAATAGATTCTTTTGAACTATGGTGCTGGAGAAGACTCTTTGAGAGTCCCTTGGACTGCAAGAAGATCAAATCAGTCAATCCTAAAAGAAATCAACCCTGACTGTTCCCTGGAAGGCCAGATAATGAAACTGAAGCTCAAATACTTTGGCCACCAAATGAGAAGGGAGCACTCATTGGAGAAGACCCTGATGCTGGGAAAGATTGAAGGTCAAAGAAAACAGGGACGGCAAAGGATGAGATGGTTAGACAGTGTCATAGATGCAACGAACATGAAATTGAGCCAACTTCAGAGGATGGCGGAAGACAGGAAGGCCTGGCGTGATCTGGTCCATGGGGTCGCGAAGAGTCGGACTCAACTGTGTGACTGAACAACAACAAATTAACACAGTTAAATAAGGCCACGGTGGCTCAGAGGTTAAGATGCTGCACTGCAGACCAGAAGGTCTGTAGTTTGGCAGCTTGTAGTTTGTGTTAATAAAAGTAGCCAAAACCTTCCTGTCTGCAGCTCAGCGTCTTAACCTCTGAGCCACCATGGCCCCATGCCATGACAATAGGCCATGCTATTAGCTTTTCCACATCTCACCTCTTAAAACAGATGGATAAAGTCCTCAGGCGATGATCTCAGAGGAAGAAGAAGAAGAGATTGGATTTATACCCCGCCCTTCATTTGGAGTCTCGGAGCGGCTTACAAACTCCTTTCCCTTTCCCTCCCCACAACAGACACCCTGTGAGGTGGGTGGGGCTGAAAGAACTCTGACACAAACTGCTCTTTCAGGAACAGCTGTGCCAGAGCTTGTGACTGACCCAAGGTCACATCAGCAGATGCAAATGGAGGAGTGGGGAATCGAACCCGGTTGTCCCAGATTAGAGTCTGCACACTTAACCACTACACCAAACTGGAAGACAGCCTATTAGAAATAGCAAGTACACGAATAATTGTAACCAAATCCTGCCTCTCTAAGAAGGGTCACATTTGGTGAACCAGCCCAGGCTGGTTAAAGATGCTCCATACAATACAGGAGATCTGTGTTTGTGTTTGCAGATCTGGACATAACTGTTAATTATCTTCATTGTGCATCATGTATTCATTTTACAGGTTTTCCCCATAATTTATTTCTACATGTTTCTCTTTGGAGTTAACTGTTGCCAGGAATCACATATCATGCTGATTTATAGTTTAAAAACATAGAGGCTGGCACCAGTAATCTTTGAAAAATCAAAGGTGTTGTTGTGGTAAAGTAACTAACCATTCAGACCCATTGAACTCGTTACAAGATTTCTAGTTGAGTTCAGTGAACTTGGCCTTCTCCATTGATTCCATAGCCATCATTTCAAGCCTGAATTATTAATCTTGAAAATTAAAGCCCTACATCTCTTGATTTTGGGTTCTAAAAAACAAGCAATCCCAACTATTATAAGGCAAAGATTATTGGATTAGTTTGTTGTTCTGAAAGGTTCATGTAGCAGGAACTCCTTTGCATATTAGGCGGCACACCCCTCATTTAGCCAATCCAAGAGTTTACAGAGCTCTTCTTACAGGGGCTACTCTAAACTCTTGGAGGATTGGCTACATTAGGGGTGTGTTGCCTAATATGCGAAGGACTTCCTGCTACAAAAAGAGCCCATATTCTATGCTATGCTTACATCATGTGTTAAGTGATCTGACAGCTTTCCCCAAGATTAATGTGACAAAGTTGCTAAACAATTCTAACTTTGCAAGCAGTTGTTACAGCAACCCCCAGTATTGATCATCCATCATCCAGTATGGAAGCTTTTTTTTTTTTTTAATGGTTGATTCAGGAGTCATGCCTGCTGAGTCTCCTGTGTGAGCAAGGAACTTTTCTGTTTCTTAACCAATGAGGTCAGTGCATAAGAACAAAGGATTATATTTAAGATGCAGCCAGTGACTGAATCTTTCAGAGGATTTGTTGGGCTACAGAGACCATCTTTAAACTGTTTCTCATTTTCTCATGAACTTCCACTCAGCATTTTACCTGAAAAGGGGGAAGATGCACAGGCAAATGTTTTCTATTTCCTGTGCTGAACCTTGCAGTGGCTTTCCTAGAAGAAGTGCTTCATCACTTGAAAGAAGATAGTGGGTCTCCAAGTCCATATTCCCTCAAATCTGAGAATCTGTAGAAGGCAATTGTCTCTCGTCCAGAAATCTTGTTGCCATCTGCCTTTGGCAAGCACTGGAGCAAGCATTGCAATTCCTCAAGTTAACTTCTTCCTGTTTTCTGTTTATCTGGTTCCTGTTTTTCTTTGATGGAGCCAAAATCTTAGCTTCATTGAAATAGTGCTTTTTTTGTACCAGCTGTGTACTGATCTGATAGTTATAACTTATCGTGATTCCTGGGTATACATGACTGTTAACTTCCATTAGAGCACTTAGAATTCTGTAGTGGTTTTTTAAATGATTTTAGTTTTTCCAAAATATACTGTAGTGTTGACAGTATAGTTCAGTATCTTTACAGCAGCACATGTTATAGATGATATTGTCTTGGGTAATGCTGCCCAGTGACTTTGTAGATGAGTGTTGAGTTGAGGACTTCCATTCTGTTAGCTCATACTCTTCATCCCTATGCTACAATACTGTTCATCCCTATGCTGCAACTGTACCAACATTGCTTGGTGGTGTTCTCATTGCCTGGTTTTTCCCCACTGAATTGTGTTTCAAGCATTTTTAGGTATCATTCTGTTCTAAAGTTATATCAAATCTGCAAGCAAGATTCCCCCATCTACATCTAGTAAGCATTGGATTTAATGGAACTGCCTCTGCTGTAGCTTTTCTCTTTATGGAGTCAGGAGAAGACCCTGTGGAATCACTCCCATTCCACTTTATACCATTTCCAGGTGGAACACTGTTCCTTAAGAGGCAAAGAAAGTATTGTTTTGGAATTGTCTAATTGATGACAGGCACCTCTGCTGAGAGAATTCCTTTTCCTCCCTGTTGTGATTTTAAAAAGGCTAATTGCTTGGGCAGCTCAGCAGTAAAACTGAGCAAATGACTATATATCTGTAAAAACTGTGAAAATTCTCTTTCTATCAACTACATTTGCACATATTCTGTGCATTGCCAGATTCTTTGACCTCACCTGGGCTTTTTATTTTACACTACCCAAAGTGGTGTTAAAGAAAAGTGGATGTAATGTTTTGCCAGTGCAACGGAGATGAAAAGCAGTAAAGTGTCCTAAGGAAGCCTTTAACGTTTATGGAAAAACTTTGCTACAAGGAAGAGTTGGGAGAGGGGTTTGCATTTGTGGAAATGATCAAAACATAAATAGTTGGTTATACATACCAGCTGAAAATATTTGATAAAAGTAAAGAATTATGATTCTGTGCCTAAAAAGCATTCTCTGGGGTGAGGAGAGGATCATAATTGTTGTATTTGATGCCCCATGGCCTGCATCTTTTTCTAGCACAACTACATGTGAAGTAGTTACAAGTGAAAAAAAATTATTATACTTCAAATTCACATACAACTTGAAAATGGAAAACAGTAGCTGCATGCTTGTCTTGGAACTCTGGAAAGTATACATTAGATAAAAGTCAACACACATTCTGTGTGAACAATTAGAGGAATGGAAAAATTAATAGGAAAAAATCACTGATTTTAAAGAGCTTTGGAAGGCCAAAGAACTGGATTCCCATCTGCCCATCTGTCTTGTTTTAGCAGTTATTTTGTCATCACCCCTTCAAGTGTTTGAGATTTCTTATTCCTGTTCTTACGATGCCATATTAGAATGATCATGGTATGTCCTGAAATGAGATTGTCCTGGTGTTTTCTCATATTCCATGTTGGAATGAGGACACTTGAGTCATCAGAGAGCTACAATGCACAGTGTTGACACATGCACATCTTTACACCACAGAAGGAAAATTCACAAAGAAGTTCCATGGAGAAAAGTGAACTGAAAGACTATACTTTGGCCCCGGTATAAGTAAATGTTATTTTGTGAGACAAACAATCCCAGCCTTCTCCTAAGAATGGAGTATTACTTACAGCAGAATGCTCTGCCAAGACACCTCATGTATTACACAGTGTTGTGCATTCTGTTCGTGGATTAACTGAAGTTTTTGTGTGTTCATCCTGATGCAGCACTAAAATGTAGTTTCATTTCTGAAAACAGACACTCAGAGCTGGTTTTTTTCTCTCTGACAGTTATTTCTGCTGAATCATTCATTGGAGCCCTGTTTGCCAGAGCACACAGCGTTTACTTGTGTGAAATGTAATATTAATCCTAGTCCAGATGTTACCAGATATTATTCTGTAAAGGGAATGATGGATCATAGAAAGAGGAACCTCAAAGCAGCTCACCCAAGAGGAACTGGTCCTTTCTTTCTTCCAGCAATGGCTGTCAAACATTTCACTTTTCTGACAAAAAGAGATTCCTCCAAATATTTGAGGCCAGTTATAGCAATTATCCCTGTTGATTTATTTTAGAAGTTTGGGTTAACCCTGCCCCCCCCCCCCCAGCTGTATTTCCACATTTTTTCAGACAAGTTTTTTTGTACGCCTGGCAATGCAGAGACACAGTCAAGTCATGGTATAAATGCTACTGATTCTTGTTTTGTTTTGCAGAACCCACCAACACAATACCAGTTTTGACCAAAGGAGCAAACACATCTTCACGTAAGTCAAATTAAATGAT
This sequence comes from Gekko japonicus, assembly GCF_001447785.1. Classification (NCBI taxonomy): domain Eukaryota; kingdom Metazoa; phylum Chordata; class Lepidosauria; order Squamata; family Gekkonidae; genus Gekko; species Gekko japonicus. The sequence continues at coordinate 2,124,788 of NW_015174273.1, read as the reverse complement.
TTGTCCCTCTTCAGCTAATTCTTCACACTCAGGTCTTCACTCCACCTTTCTCTACAGTTTGCCTGTAGCTAGAGCTTCAGCATGCAGAAGGGTAAAAAAGCAACCATCTGATTTCCTGGAAATCTAAATCTTCACTTCATTTAAAGCAATAAATGAGCTCTCTGCTAGAGTTTTAGAGACTCTCTCAACTTTAAACATGGTGTTAAGTTATCCACTGCAACAACCTGTCAGGAGTGGTAGAGCTCAAGAGGACGCGGTTTAAAAATAGCAGCCTGCTGGGTCCTATATTCTTCTTTAACAGTTTTCTGTTTGGCCCAGCATGTAGATGCCTCTAATTTCCTCCGCTGTTGCATGTGCCCTTCTTATAGCATGGCAGTGCTGGATTTCAGTGTTTTAATCTGGAAAGTTAAAACACGTTCATATCATAGTTGATGCTCTTTTGCTTTTACTGTTTATGTTGGCTCCGGTTCCTCCATAAGGACATTGTGCTTTAAATAATAATAATAATAATAATAATAATAATAATAATAATAATAACGCACCAAATCTATTTTAAGTTTCTCCTTACAGGATTTTTTTCAAGGTAGGGTTCACAAAGTATTTACAAGGAGGGCCACATTTATATTCTCTGTGAATTGCCCCTTACAAATTCGCAAAATGGTAATCTGCCCTCGTTCAGGTCTTGCATGCTCTAACTGCATGCTGCTGCTTGGTTCTGCTCATTTGTCAGCTTTGTAGCAATGGAAAGTGGATGACACGTCATTAGCTCTTCTGGATTTATTTATTTTTTTGGTATAACAGAAGTTGTTGGTGGAATGAAATTGCCTGCATTTTTGAGCTAGATCAAAAAAGGGGCCTCAGTCATTTGCTTTGAAATTGTCCTCAGTCTGCAACTTGATAAAGCTTCTTGGCATGTGTTTGATCTTGCATTTAGCTAAGGAGATCTTCAACCTTGCTTTAAACTTGTAGGGAAGATTAACAAAAGTTGACAATTTCAGAAGCCTAGACAATTCTGATTTCTCTCAGTTCTCCTTATTTGTTAGTTTCTAGGTTCATAAATTCTCTTGACTGCTAGCATGTATCGTTCCCTGTTTCTCACTTTCCAAGCCACTTCAAGTTGGATTTCTTTTCACTGAAAACTTCTTTCACCTGTCTGCCACATTTCGACACTAAACCCGCTTCCCTGCCCTGGATATTTCCTAAATTAGGCACTTCTTATGGACTCTTAGTCTTCGTAGAGCCATCTAAACATAGCCTTTTTCTCATGTAGCATGGAGTCTTCAAATCGACAAACGAATTGTCTTTTTTCATCCCTGGCCTTATACGTAATCCCTTCCACAATGACTGATCCATTGTGCTGTTAGAAACAACTGAAAAACATCTTCCCAAGTTCTGCCAGTTTTCCGCCAACTGTAGTAGCACTTTTCCCCACAGCTTGCCTAAGACATCTTGTACTTACTTTGAAGTTTCTTGCTTTCCAGAGCGTTTTCCTTTTATTTTTTTAAAAACCATTTTCCTTTCCTGGAAAGGCTAACTCCAGGCTAAAGCACAGCTTACAGATCCCCATTATCATCTTGCCTTCTGTATATTGCAGAGCCTATAGAGAAGATATCAGCCTCCACTGAAGGAACAAATACATCTTCCTGTAAGTACATAATGATTAGCAGTCTCAGTGAATTCATGGCATACATTTTTCCAGTTCGGTAATATGCGTAGACTGTATTCTAATTGACAGGGATGCGGCTTTATTTATATATTTTTTTTATTTTGCAAAGCTTAAGAGCCAAGTAGGTTTTCCAGGATCTACCTTATAGGCAGAGAAAGATAGAGCTCTTGCATGCTAGTGAAAAGAAAAATCCTAGTCTGTCCCCTCCCTCTCTGCTGCCAGGCCTCAAAGTACTGGTTATTGGTTATTGAAGTGCTTCATGGCCTAAGGCCTCATATTTATCAAAGTGCATCTCCAGATATATTCCCATGCCCCAATTATGCTCCTCAGGTAGGCTTCTCCTGGCATAGGACTGTGCATCTGACAACAGCTAGGATCTGGTCAATAGTGGATCTGTTCCCTTGGAGTGGCCTACCAGGTGGCACATTTGGCGGCTTTTTAAATTTTGTGCGCTTTCAAGTTTGTTACTTGGATGTTGAAATTTGTGTCCTTTCAACTGGGTGTTGCATTGTTAGCTGCCATGAGTCTGAAGAGATAAGGTGGGATATGAATGCTTTAAAGACATGTTCGTAGAGGTGGATGGACTTCTGTAAGAGCGTGGCATTTTGCTGTGCCAAAACTCTGGAATGGATTAGAGAAACTGGAATGGCTTATGGGATTTACTCTGGAGCATCACAAAGAGGTCTGTGCATTTTGGTGGTATTTTTACCGAATGTCTGTGGTGCACTTTCATGCCACATCCTATGAGAAAAGCTCTCTAAGGCAATAAAAGCACAAATACCCTGTATTGTTAGACTATCAGGATGTGAGGCTGGGGTCTTCCACAGCTCCTCATCCACTTTGATCCCTGTTTTGCATTTGAATGGTCCTCCAGTGCAACGAGAGAGAGTGTTTTTAACAATTCCTCACTTCCTTGAATACTCTAACCATAATCTGAGAATATTACTGGAATGTGCTAGGGTGCAGCATCTCAAGCCTGAGTCTTCTGACCTGGAAAGGAAGAATAGAGTTTTTGTCATCTCTTTCCATGCTTGAGGTGAGGTCTGTGGCTGTGGCTCCCTGGTAGAGCATCTTCTTGGTGTGCAGAAGGTCCCAGGTCCCATCCCAGCATCTCCAGTTAAAAAGATCAGGTAGCAGGGGATATGAATGACCGCTGCCTGAGAACCTGGAGAGCTGCTGCCAGTCTGAGTAGACAATACTGACTTCGATGGTCTGATTCAGTCTAAGGCAGTTTCATGTGTGTTCCGGCTGGAAGCTGCCAGCACGCAAGGTAGCATTTGAGGCAGGAGACAGAGAGGCAAAATAATACATTAACCGCACTAGAACACTCTGCTTATTTCTGCAGAAAAGCCAGAACTTGCTGAAAAGTAACTGGTGTTGGGTTTGCTGTGGGAATGTTTTCAGCCCCAACTGGAAACAACTACTAGCTGACAGGTTTCTGCTTCTGCTGCTATCCTATTCCACCACTGCTAGGGAACACAGTAAACCAATAAGCACTGGCTTGATCAATGGAGCATTTCTGCAGATGGAAAGAAGCAGTATTTCAGGCTGCAGCGGGAGGTGAGAAAGTCATGCTCTATGGACGGAAATCCTTCCCTCTGCAGAAACCCTCTGGTGGAACCAGGGAACTGAAACTACAGTGAGACTGAGTGATCCAGCTGAGCTGGAAATGAAAAAGTACCGATGAAAGGAATCAAAGGAGACAGTAGCCACATCCTGCAGATAGCAAGAGACCTGGGAATAGAAGAAACCTGCATCTTGTCCCCTTCAGCAATTCCTTCACCAGTTGCCATTTTTAGGCAAGAGGGGATGTGGCCAGACTAGAGGTTTGAACCTTTGTTGATCCCATGTGAGCCAAGAGGGAATAGTTCTCACCCATATAGTGAGGTGACAAGTATTTAAGTGTTGTTACTTTGGGGCTTGTCCTTTGTCGCTAATCTGAAAGATGAACCTAATGGCATATATCCAACCAAACTGTTCCTCTGACAAAATGGTGTTTCCATTTGCAGGAAAGGAGGGCAGTGATTTCCCCTCCCTCTGCAGACCCCCACTTTGTTTCCTAGGCTGCTGATGAGGGTCTGCTGACCCCAGGAACAAAACCTGGGGGAGTCAGCGTACTGAAGGAGGAGGGGAAGTGGGGAAGTGGGAAAGTCCTCCTTTATGAAGTCCACCAATAGCCGGATCCATACCAGTGTTCTCCTAATGTCAAGAAGCTCCAGTTAATGCATATAAGCAGAGAGCGACCTGTAATTTGCCTCTGAAGTCCAGTTATACAAAAATAAGAGAAAACCTTTAGAAGCCCCTTGCTTTGGTGTTCCCACAGCATGTAAAAGAAAATAAGGTACATTAGTGCGCTTTCTTTGTTTTGTGCAGTGCTGGATTCACAGGAAGTAAATTTGATTAGCTTCATCATCTGGATTTCGAAGAGGAGTCACATGGACATGATATGCTTTGGTTGCACCGATTATTTTCATTTTCCAGGATGCCAACTGTTTTCATAAGGCAGAGTCAATCAGTGGCTTGAATTCAAGCCGAACTATTGCCTTTCTTGGACGGGCAAGCAGAGCTTCACACACAAAATTCCACAAGTGCCTCTGTGGTGTAGCAGCTGCGTTCTGGGATGGTGGAATTGTATCATGCTTAGATGGTGGTGACCTGCAAGAGTGTCTCGGAAGGCTATCGTCTCCTGTTGAGGCGACCTTGCAGAAAGTAGCCAGTCTGCACAATAACTCTGAACTGAAGTGGTGGAGTCTTTCACTCCCAACCTTGATTGTTTAATTATCTTTCTTTTGGCATGGTGGCACAGACCAAGTGCTCCAAACTAAATAGACTGTTGAATTGATCCATGGTGACAGCTTCCATGTTCTGTAAAGCCTATCGTGCAAAAGTACAGATGAACTATTTTTAGGTGCCCTTAATTCACATTCAGTACCTTTTACAGAGGTAAAATGTTTAATTTATCCCAACAACTAGAACTTGATGGAAGTGGAACTGAGAAGAAAACAGTTAACTTCAATGAGACTTAAGATTTCAGTTGATGCGGTCCTTGTAGGTATTAGACTGATTGCTACTTTTAACTGTTGTCACAGGATTTTGTTATGAAAGTTACAGGAAATTTTTACAGGTTTTTTTTTCTTTTGCAGTTAGAGAAATGTAAAAGTGAAGTGTAAATTAGTTTTTATCAGCTGCATCATCACATCGCTGGTATCGGGGGTGACACTCTAGTTTCTGGGCAAAACTCTGTGGTTTGAGCCCAATTTTACCATACAGTTTTGCCCAAAAACTAGAGTGCCACCCCCTGACGTTGGCAATGTGATGACATCACTTCTAGGCGATGCCATTAGGTGACATTTGGAGGTGGTGTTCCCCCCACCAGCCAGCTGGCCATTGGCAGAAAGGGGTCCACAAAAGCAGGGGAACCCCTGCCCAGATGGGAACCTGACAACCCTACTACTTGCTGGTCACTACGCCAGCTCTTGTCTTTCCTCAAACATTGAGCTCAGTGGTGATCTGGTCCATGGCCTTTCCGCTAGAGCTATTGCATGACTACTTTCAGGAAGGGTAATAAGACAGCTTTATTTCAAAGAACTTTCTGTTAACTGGTTGACATGCTTTTTTTGAGTATTAGATTCGGCATTCAATGGAACACATCGCACTAGGCTAGCAGGTATAGAATCAACAGTGATTCATGCACCTATGGTAGAATTTACCCCACTAGGTAAAAAAAACCCCACCATATACTGTTTTGTTTTGTTATGCTGTACTGTTTTGTTAATGATATAAGATTGGGTATTATAGGGATTTTTAGAATACCTCTATAATAGCATTCAACAGCAACAACACAAAAATCAATATTGATGTACTTTGATAGGGCTCTTTTTAACAAATGTTTTTGTCTTCTTTTGTTATACTGTCAGTGAGCAAAGGCTTTATTTCTGATTTCAAGCTGTTTTATTCCAATAGGCCATTTGGAGCTGAAATGAGCCATTAAGGAAAACTCTGTCATCTACTTTTCAAAGTAACAAAGATTTTTGTTGCTATTTTTATCATTTTGTTTTTTAAAAGGAAGCAAAAAAACCTGCTCAGAAGCAAAAGGGCTGCACAGTAATATGATGTGGTTGTCAAAGGTCTGCATCGAAGCCTTCAAAAGAGAGAATATGCGGAAGCAGAAACACAAACAGAATTAGTGTAGTTCCACTTGTGCAAGATCTTGTGTGCTTTTCTCCTTATATATTGTAGGGCTAGAAATCGTTTCCATCAGATACTGTGCAAGCAGAAATGCAAGTGGGGGTAGAATAAGTATTATTTATTTTGTAAATCCTTTTCTTGTGTTTCTGCATGAGCAAGAGCTCTAGCACAAGTGGGAATTTTGCTCTGGATCCAATTTAGGGTTGCCAGGTCCCCCTGGCTACCGGCAGGAGATGAGGGATGTAGAGTTGCCAGATCCAAGTTGGGAAACTCCTGGAGATTTGTGGATGGAGCCTGCAGAGGACAGGGGCTTCAGTGGGGTACAGTGCCATACAGTGCATCCTCCAAAGCATCAGTTTTCTCCAGATGAAGTGATCTCTGTAGTCTGGAATAGAGCTGTTATTCCAGGGGATCCCCAGGTCTCACCTGGAGGTATGCATCCCTAATCCAACCCCATGAAACTCTGAGAATGAAATAACTTTCTAAGCATTCAGTTGTTTAATTTTGGAGCACCGAGCACCTGTAAAAAGAATTGGCATCTAGAGTTCATGATTGGAATGTGTTCTAGTTGCTGTTGGGAAATCTGATCTGCAGTCCTGTGAAGTAAATAAAGCTATCTGAGAACCCCTTTACATAAGAATGCTTCAGACTCGGAAATCATGTGATGTAGAAAAACAACTTGTATTCCTCTTTGTGAAATAAATTGATATGTATGTGTGTTACCTATGTATCTATCTGCCTACCTGCCAATTCCCATCTTTTATGTTTCATAGCGTTGTGAGCAGTCCTCCCTCTAAGCTGTGGAGTCTTGTGAGCAAAAATTCTACTTTGTGAGCTACTGGCATTAAAGCTGTGAGCAAGTGATTTGGCTACTGCATAAGTTAGTTTGCTCTGGAGCCCTCCTTCCTGAGCTAAAACAAAAATGTGTGAGCCAGAGGCTGGAAAACTGTGAGCTAACTCACACTAACTCAGCTTAGAGACTTTGTATGTGTAACATTGGGCATCAGGTTGAATTGATTTTAAATCAAGATGTTTAAAATAATCAAAAAGACAAACCAATTTAAATCATTGATCTAAATGAAGTTTCCAGCTTCCTAATTCATATATTTCCCAGACAACCATGCATACAGATTGATTGCTATAGCAATTAAAATATATTGGCTTGCACCTAAATTGGAGGCTTCATACAACTTAAGGCAATAATCAGATACCTTTAGTCATGCCACCACAAGAAGGCTCAGAATTATATCTGCTTTAAAAGGTCATCTGTGAAGCAGCACAGATTCCTACTTGGTCCTTCTCTTATTTGTTGAGGTGCTGTCTACTCTGTCACAAAGGCTGAGGGTGGACAACACGGTTTTTTTTAGAAGAAAATAATGACGCAGAGAGAAAGTATGGGAATTTTCATCCTGTTAAAACTTCCTGTTCCTTTGCTCACTTAACTGAAGTGCTAACCAATTAAGCAGGTGTTCTCCTTTCATGAGTATGGTTCTGTATTTTCTAGCTGAATTTGGTGTCTCGGATCATAGGGATACAGAGGCGCCCCTTTTGTATTTTTTAAATATGTGAGTGTGTGTGCACCTGGAACATGGCAACCTCTGGTGAGGGACCCCTAGTGGGGGCCTGGAGGATATTCAGAGAGGTGGCTGAATAAAGCCTGCCCCTGCCTCCCACCTCTGGTATTTCAAGGAGGTCTCCCATCCAAGTACTTGCCAGAGTCGACCCTGCTTAACTTCCAAGATCTGACGAGATCGGGCTTGCCTGGGCTATCCAAGTCAGGGCAATATAGAGAGGCTTTTTTGAGAGGCATAGGATACTAGTTGAACATAGCACCTGTTTGTGAAATATGATATCTACTTAAACTGCTGAGTGGGTCAAAAAAAAAGAGTTTAAAAAAAGCAAAATTGGGGGGGGGTTCTGTGTGAAAATTTTGGCAGTAGGAGCAGTGCGCGCTGTCACTTTACAGCTCTTCCTTTGCTGTTCTGCAGACCAGATAAATGACTTACACTGGTATAACAGTCTTGATCTGGGTTATTGAGTTTCACAGGAAAGTCTTACATGCATTATCCTTTTGAGATAAAACAATTAATAACACAGTCAGTTCTGTGGTTTTTCCAGTGGAGGTCAAAGTGGTAAAAGGGCAATGAGAAGTGTGAACAATATTGGAGCTGGAAGAAGCTGACTCTGCAATCATAAAGGAATAAGGGGGAGAATATATAATGGGTGAACGTAGCTAGTAAAAGGGAAGGGGTATTAACGGCTGTTCACTACCTGCATATTTTCTGTGCATAAAGAATAAATCTGTGTGACTGTCAGCTGAGACAGGGCAGACTGGCAGAAGAGGTTCAAGAATTTTAGCCTCTATATACTTATATTATGTGGGATGGAATTGCATTTCTAGGGGTTTTCTTAGCATAAAGAATATAGTACACATGCTATTAATGTTTTATTATTATTTATTATTTATATGGCGTGATCAATGTTCATGGCGCTCTGTAGCAAAGAAAAGAGAGTGAGTGGGGAGGGTGAGAGAGAGCGCTCTTCGCCAAGGAGATTGCAGTCGACAGGATACCAGTAGATGGGAGAAGCAAGGGGAAGATTACTATGCAGCTGTTAAAGAAGTCGAGGGGTGAGGTTAAATAACACAGCCATTGTGGAAGTAGTGGTTAGAGTATTGGATTGTGATCTGGGTGGGAGACCTGCATTCAAATCCCCATTTTGCCATGTAGATTATGGCTCGTGGGTGATCTTAGACCAGTCATTCTGTCTTAGGTAAGTGACCCCACAGGGTTCTTGGGAAGATAAAAATGAAGATGAGAGAACCATGTATATTAATCTGAGATCCTTGGAGGAAGGTTGCAATAATAATGTAGTAGAGAGATACAAAAGGTAGGTTTTGAGGAGGGAGATGAAAAGGCAGAGAGAGGTGGAACCATATGAGTATTCAGCGAAGGTGCTATTGAAAGAGTAAGTAACTGGAAAAGAGAAAGAGTGGAGTGATGTGCTCTCTACAACTCACTCCAGTTTTCTTTCTTTCTTTCTTTCTTTCTTTCTTTCTTTCTTTCTTTCTTTCTTTCTTTCTTTCTTTTGTTCGATTTATATTCCGCCCTTCCTGCAGGGCAGGCTCAAGGCAGTTTACATTCTGGCAGCATTCTGTATCAATTGTAGCTTCCAGACACTCTCCAAGGGCAGCCCCATGTAGAATGCATTGCAGTAGTCTAATCTAGACAATATCAGGGCATACGCCATAGCGGCAAGATCTTTTTTGCCCAGGAAGTGATTCAGCGGGCTCATCAGACTAAGCTGCTGAAACATGTTCCAGGTCACTTTCATCGCCTGGTTAACAGGAGGCCTGCCTCTAGCAGCACCCTTCAAGCTAGGAACCTGTTATTAAAGTTGTAATTAATGTTTTCCACGTGATTATCCATAATAATTGTATGAGATAGTTTTATTGATCTATAAACTGGGGGAAAGGAGAGAATAAAACCACAAATCTATGTGATAATCCAAATAAAATAATCAGTCTATGAATTCCCCTGATGGGCTGTGCACGTCAGACCAAAACCAGAACTAAAATTCTCACTTGTATGCTTCATCTCACATTGTGGAAGAAGAGATACTATTATCACGAGTCTGATATAGAACTAACAAGTAACGCAAGTGACGATATAGAGAGCAACAGTGGAACTGAACTGCTCCAGTGACCTATGTAAGAGAGAGTTCAATTCTTTTTGAATATATGAATGGACAACCACATCCATGGCATAGCATTCACAGTTCTTTGGGTATGCTAAAATCAGTTTCTCAACAGTTTTCAGTGCCTCTGGCCTTTTTTCTTAAAGTGAAGTACATGCTGTTTTGTCTTTTTAAAATTTACAAGTATTGTTTAGTGTAGTGGTTAAGTGTGTGGACTCTAATCTGGGAAAACCGGGTTTGATTCCCCACTCCTCCACTTGCACCTGCTGGATGACCTTGGGCAATCCATAGTTCTGACAAGAGCTGTCCTTGAAAGGGCAGTTCTCGAGAGAGCTCTCTCAGCCCCACCTACCTCACAGGGTGTCTGTTGTGGGGAGGGGAAGGAAAAGGAGTTTGTAAGCCGCTCTGAGACTCCTTTGGGTAGTGAAGGGCAGTGTATAAATCCAATCTCTTCTTCTTCTTCTTCCCACCAGTGATATAGTTTTCTCTAATTCACCACTTGCAGCCACCCTAAGGTTTGTTGCTCACAGAAAGGAGTTCACCCATTCACCTATGCCAGCTCCCAATTTGTTTCTGGGCCCAATTCAAGGTTCTAACTTTGATCTTTAAGCCTCTGTATGATTTTAGAGTAGTATACCTTAAGGGCTGCCTACTGCACTATGAACCTACCTGACCACCACAGTCTTCTTCAGTGTCCCTGTGTTGGGTGCTTTCACCATCTGTGGTTAGATGTGTGGCAACCCAAGAAAGGGCCTTATCAGTCATGGCACCCACATTGTAGAATTCCCTTCCCAGGGATATTCATTTTGACCCCCTATACTTTCCACCTTCCTGAGTGTGTGTTTGTTTATTCTTATCTGTCTGGATGTGTTTACCCTGCTTTTCTTCACTGAGTGCAGACTCAAAGCTGTTTTCACTGTGAGAAAACAATGACAACAAACCATAAAATACAATAAATCTGTCAGTCAGCAACAAACGAATCCACAGGGGAGAAAAGGGTAACAGAGCAGGTGGTCAAAGCTCTGCCCTGGCAACAGTCTCTCCACAGGCATTTTAAAAGCTGGATTTAATGTTTTTTAATTTTCACCACCCTTGGGGGCCCTAAAATGGGTGGGAAAGTGGCATAAAATGTTTTGAATCTCTAAATTAAATAACTATGGCCCCTGCCATACGGCAGGGAAAAGGACGGCTGATCTGCGGCTAATGTGAGCCGCACCAAAGTTGGAACGCCGTGGCGGGATCCCACGGCTCCCCTGATGCCGGGGAGGAAGAGTCGGATGGGAAGGGGAGGCTGCCGAACTGCGCAGTATGGCAGGGGGGCGGGGTGCACCGGCGCAAAGACGCGCCGGCCGATCCCACGGCCTGGCTTGCGGCGCTCTAATGGATACAACCATCTAGGTAGGTGGTTCTTTTTTAGTGCGTGTTTTCGGCGGTAGGGACGGATCAGGGACGGGCAGGCAACGATTCCCAGATGTTGCCGTGGGATCACGCCCGTTTGCTCCGCCCCCGTTCCGTCCCCCTCCCGGCCCAAAGCGCCTCGTATGAACAGGGCCATTGTATTGATAGTGTCTTCTGTTCATTGTTACTGAATTGATAAAACTACCTTTAAAAACAGGAAAAGGGGGGGGGATAAAATTGTGTTTAGAAAAATAATATGAAAAGGGATGGGAAGCCCATGCAGGATTTGGGGAAGATCGTCACACCATCGTTTGAATTTACTGATTGTAAAAGGGCAGAAAATAGTTTTTTAATGTGGATTTTTTTTTGTTTTATAACTCTGTCACTGTCATCTGTCTGAGAGCTACATTAGATTAGTAGGCTGGGGACTTGACCTCGGAATCCCAATTCTCATAGAGAAGTTGTCACCAGATTAGTTGAAATGAACTGTTTGACCTCCTGCCTGCCACCCACCTTCCCAGCAGTTGTTTTACACTGTTGCAGCTTTTTAGTTCACTCCGTACATGTCCCTTTGGAGCAAATTACCCAAAACGTATCTCACACTTTCATGCTTTTAGTATGCTATGAAGCAAGTCGCTGGTTTCACGTGGCTTCCCTAACTAGATGCAGATGAGAATCATTGCACCCCCTGTGCCTTTCATTTTTAAAATGTTAGGAACTGTGGGACAGATGACAGGTTGTTTTTTTATTTCATAATTCATAGTTCTGATGCTCATGAGATTGTCATCTATGCAAAGCAGGGGAAATTATTGTATTTTTCATGACAAGAACATCCCATCTTTCTCACTTTTATAATTTTTTTTCGCCGTATTTCATACTTAAGCATAGCTTGCTAGTTCATAATTGTGTTGCCTCCTCAGTCTGTTAAAAATGCATGATAAGCAGGCACACCAAGCTCATTTAGATTGTCAGGAAGTAAGTTGTGGCCTTGGAGTCATTGTGATTTATGGATTATGGATATTTGGAAGATGTCAGTTTCTCTTCAATGAATATATACATATATAAATACTTGTATGTTTCTTCTTTTCAAGATTCTTTTTCTCCCTGCCTGCTTGCCCCCTCCCTTGTTTTTTTGCTGTGGAAGTTTTGGAACAGAGTTTGTTCTCAGACCTGGCCAAAGTGAGCCTTCCTAATTCGTGAAACACATTATTAGAATTTCTATTGGTCTAGCTACAATTCAACACTAGAAATCATTTGTGATGATGAAGGAAGATTATTAAAATAGTCTCAATAAGTCAGAATGTCACTTGCCACCTTACCCCACATAGTTGTCAGAACATTTTAGAGTTGTCAGAGCCAGTTTGGTATAGTGGTTAAGAGTGTGGACTCTAAACTGGGAGAACCGGGTTTGATTCCGCACTCCTCCACATGGAGCTGCTGGGTGACCTTGGGTCAGTCCCAGTTCTCTCAGAGCTATTCTCTCAAGAGCAGTTCTCTCAGACCTCTCTCAGCCCCACCTACCTCACAGGGTGTCTGTTGTCGGGACGGAAAGGGAAATGAAATTGTAAGATGCTCTGAGACTCCCAAGTGAAGGGTGGGTTATAAATCCAGTCTCTTATCTTCTTCATCTTACAAGTTTGGATCAGTTATTCAGGTGAGAGCAAGTTTGCGAGTCCAACCAAAATGTATGTAGACAGGTAATAAGAAGGCAGAGAGGATATTTGAATGTTTTCTATCCTTCCCTCACGCATTCAAAAGTTCAGCTTTCAGGTTTCTGCTGTTTTGAAGCCTGTGTGTTATATTGGGATGGGATTTGATTTTTAGAAAATGTATTACTTATTTCGAAAATGTTTATGTCACTACTCCAGGGAACCTGTCCAAGGGGGCTTGCAAAATAAAACATAGTAAAAACATAGAACGTAGAAAGCTGTTAATTAAAACTCATCATGTTAAAAGAACAGCCTCTTAATTAAAAGCCTGGGTAATGTTTCGGCTTAGCTCCTAAAAGAGAGTAATATATGCAGGGCTATTTTTGGGCAGGAACGCACAGGAACGGAGTTCCAGCTGGCTTCCAGGCTGGCCACGCCCAGCAGGAACTCATTAGCATAATAGGCCACACCCAACAGCAGAAACTCATTAGGATTGGCTACATTAGTGGTGTGTGGCCTAGCATGCAAAGGAGTTCCTTCTACAAAAAAAGCCCTGGGTTTTGACAACAAACAAGGTAAACAGAATAAGAAGCAAAAGGTGGGTGTGGCTGGATGACCACACTTCTGGTAACATGGGGGTGCGGCCTAATGTGCTAATGAGCTGTGCTGGCAGGGTTGTGGCCTAATATGCTAATAGGTTTCTGCTGTTGGGTGTGGCCTATTATGCTAATGAGTTCCTGCTGGGCTTTTTCTACAAAAAGAGCCCTGAATATGTGTCAGGCGAGCTCGAGAAGAAGGGCATTCCATAGGATAGATGTCACTACTGAAGGAGAGCCCTCTCTGTGGTTGACACTTGCCTCACTTCTGAAGGCTAGGAAACAGAGCAGGGCTTGTAAGGCGGAACTTAACTGGTAGGAGGAGGCGGTCCTTCATGTACTGTGGTCCCCCTGGCCATTTAAGTTTTAAGAGTAAGAAGAACCAGCCCTTTGAAATTGACTGGAATCAAATGAACAGCCAGCGCACAAATTTCAGCAAGGGGATGATGTGATCCTTGTATCCCGCCCCTGACAATAGCCAAGGTACTGTATTTTGGACCAACTGAAGTTTCCGTACCATTTTCAAAAGCAGCCCCTGGTACAGCACCTTACAGTAATCTAAGATGCACGTAATCAGAGCATCACTGTGCCCAGATCACAGATTTAACTGGCCTCTTGAAAGGATATTGCAGATGGAGGAGATGAGGTTGTTGTGTAACTTCTACATCACTGACAATTTTATTTATTTTAAATATTTATCTGCCACCTTATCTCCTCAGACCTGTTGATTACAACTGGTTTGCATTGGTGGTGGCAACCCAAGGGTAAATCTTACTGACATATTATACAAGGGACAAACTCCTGATATCAGTACCAAAAATTGCAAGTTCACATCCTTGAACATCCCGCAATGTAGAAATCCCCAGGAAATATGATTCCATTACACCAAAATTCAGTTTCCAGGTACTTTACTTGTTACTAGGATGAAGCAGATGACCATAGAATGGAAGGTTTTTTGAGCTCTCCAGCATTGTTCACACTACATGTTTGGGACAAAAAGCCCATTTTGCACCGAATCTAATTATATCTGCAATATACCTGGCATTCTAAATTATGAACTGCAGACTAGGGGGTCTATCCATTATGCCCTGAAACATCTTTTCTCCCCTTTCCCTTCACTGTCCTTTTCATTTTTATACTAAATAGCTATCCTGGTGAAGAGTCTTTGGGAACTTGAAAGCTTGCTATTTTGTGGGGTTTTGATTGGTCCTAACAAAAAGTTATTACATGGCTCATTTTTGGAATTTTTCTACAGACCAACATAGTTACCTATAACTTTGTCAGCTATTTAGCTGTAGACAAAATAGACAACAGTGTTACACAGACTAATCACACCATCACTCATCTTTCCGGCAACAGAAGGAAGTTAAATTGACATTGTATTTATTTTGCAGCTAGAATCCCAGTGTTCTTGCTGACCAAATTTAGAAATTGTAAATGCATCACACTTTGGGTCTTGACCTGTCACACTGAGATGTTGTGTATCTCCCCCCCCCATGCCATTATTTGTGTTGATTTGTCAGGATATTGGCCCTTCCCTTCCACATGAAGTGTCTGTGAGTTAATATACTGTATCATTTTACTCTGCTATCAGTTCTCCTTTTTAATCTGGTTTGAATATTTTCCTGGTGTTAGAGGTTTTTCCACCAAGCCAATTGTGTGCAGATTATACATTCAAGTTCACTATTTTTTTCAATATTATTTAGTGGTGCACACAGCAATCATAGTATTGACTCTGCTTCTGTCTAGCAACCTTTCATGGGAAATAAGACATACATTGTTTTCGTCCTGGAAGATATGACAATTTTATCTCCTCTCAAGGACAGAGTCACAGGACGTGATTTATTCTCTGGGTGAGTGTGTGCTTGTTAGGTGACTATCATATGTGGTTTGTTGTTGTTCAGTCGCACAGTCGAGTCCGACTCTTCGCGACCCCATGGACAATCTCCCGCCAGGCTCTCCTGTCTTCCGCCGTCCTCCGAAGTTGGCTCAATTTCATGTTCGTTGCATCGCTGACACTGTCTAACCATCTCATCCTTTGCCGTCCCCGTCTTCTTTGACCTTCAATCTTTCCCAGCATCAGGGTCTTTTCCAGTGAGTGCTCCCTTCTCATTTGGTGGCCAAAGTATTTGAGCTTCAGTTTCATTATCTGGCCTTCCAGGGAACAGTCAGGGTTGATTTCTTTGAGGATTGACTGATTTGTTCTTCTTGCAGTCCAAGGGACTCTCAAGAGTCTTCTCCAGCACCATAGTTCAAAAGAATCTATTCTTCGGCGCTCGGCCTTCCTTATAGTCCAACTCTCACAGCCATACATGACTACTGGGAATACCATTGCTTTGACCATGCGGACTTTTGTTGGCAGGGTGATGTCTCTACTTTTTATCATGCTGTTTAGGTTCGCCATCGCTTTCCTCCCAAGGAGCAGGCGTCTTTTAATTTCATGGCTGCAGTCACAGTCTGCAGTGATCTGGGATCCCAGGAACGTGAAGTCTGTCACTACTTCCACGACTTCCCCTTCTATTTGCCAAGGAGTGATGGGGCCGGATGCCATGATCTTAGTTTTTTTGATGTTGAGCTTCAAGCCCACTTTTGCGCTCTCCTCTTTTACTCTGAGCAAGAGGCTCTTTAGATCCTTTTCACTTTCAGCCATTAGAGTGGTATCATCTGCATATCTGAGGTTGTTGATCTTTTCCCCAGCAATCTTAATTCCCGCTTGTGATTCATCCAGGCCAGCATTTCGCATGATGTACTCTGCATATATATTAAATAAGCAAGGCGACAATATACATCCTTGTCGTACTCCTTTTCCTATGCTGAACCAATCAGTTGTTCCATATCCGGTTCTAACTGTCGCTTCTTGGCCCTTATACAGGTTTCTCAAGAGACATGTGAGGTGGTCTGGTACTCCCATCTCTTTAAGGACCTGCCATAGTTTGTTGTGATCCACACAGTCAAAAGCTTTAGCATAGTCAATGAAGCAGAAGTAGATATTTTTCTGGTACTCTCTTGCTTTCTCCATAATCCAGCGAATGTTGGCAATTTGATCTCTAGTTCCTCTACCTCTTCGAAACCCAGCTTGTACTTCTGGTAGTTCTCTATCCACGTACTGTTGAAGCCTAGCTTGTAGGATCTTGAGCATGACCTTGCTAGCGTGTGATATGAGTGCAATTGTGCGATAGTTTGAACATTCCTTGGCGTTGCCCTTCTTTGGGATTGGAATGTATACTGATCTTTTCCAATCCTGTGGCCACTGTTGCGTTTTCCAAATTTGCTGGCAAATGGAGTGCAGCACTTTAACAGCATCATCTTCTAAGACTTTGAATAGCTCAGCTGGAATACCATCACCTCCACTAGCTTTGTTGTTAGCAATGCTTTCTAAGGCCCATTTAACTAGTAAAAAAGGGCATACAGTGCTGTCATCTGAAACTTGATGGAACGAAGCTTGTATTCTCATTTAACTATTTGCCTGGTTTTCTGCTATAAGGGGGAAAAATTCGAGAAGGAGACAAAGAAGCTTCTGAAAGCTTTGTTCTTCAGTTTGTCAGATTTGTCAGAGACTGGTGAGGAATAGGTAAGCTGGTAAAATTGGGGCTTGGGTGACTAATTTCCTTGAACTTCCTTGCAAAGCTACAACTTGATTGTAATGAATGAAATGGGAAATAGTGGGAAATAGAATAAGCTTAAAGGACATGTCACACACACACACACACACACAGTTTTCATGCTTTATCTGGTATATTAGTGAAGTTCTGATGGATTGCTTGGGTTTGTATCAGGGTTATGGAGCAACTTTTCAGTACAAGAATGAGGCTGTTTCACAGATATACAACTCATCATTAGTCGATGGGCATTCCCACATAATCTTCTATCACAGATAACACATATTTTTACTTTAAAAGCATCTAAATTGTAATTGAACAGGCCTGTGTAGAAGTGTTCAGAAGGCCAGATGCAGAAATACACATTGGCTGGGAGGGTGGGATAAAAATCTAATAAATAATAATAATAAAAGGAGTAAATTTAGAGGCTCCATTTTGGCCAGGAGCACTCAGGAAGTTTAGGATTGAAAAGTGAATTGTTTAATTGGTGTGTTGTCTTGCAACAGATCTGTCTTTTCTGTTCTGTTTGTGTTACCTGGGGATCTATGAAAAGGACACGTAGATACCTGCCTTTCAGGAATTAGGGAAAAGAAACATTCCAAAGATCTTCCCAAAGCATTACTCATTATGAATACCTGTAATCATGAATATGTCTGGATGCTCTGATTAGGCTTGTCTTTGGCAGGTTGCCAGATTCCTCGGGCTCAGGACTTGGGGGCGGAGTCTGGAAGCTCGGGGATGGCACCATTAAAGCAGGGGACAGAGCCTGTTAGCATCTGGTGGTTTCTCTTTAGATGCAATCTCAACCGTCTTCTTTTGCTGGTCTCCAGTGCCCTTTCCCCCATATGATTTCAAAATATATTTTATCATACCTCTCTTGGTGTCCACATCCTTAACTTCTCCCTTACATAAAATGCAAGTAATACTCAGTTTAAAGAAGTGGTCTGTGGTCCATGAAAGCTTATGCCGGTATAAAATTTTGTTATCCTTTAAGATGCCATAAGACTCTTATGGCTTGCGGGGAGGGCGGGGTAAAAAATGCCTTAAATAAATAATAAAATAAATATTTCTGAGACTGGAAAGATGAGAGAAAGCTGTGAGGCCATTGTTGAATATGCTTGCACCTTTACTTTTGGCTCTTCATCCTGCCTCTTAATTCCTTTCCCTGGAGACCTTGAGGAAGCAGCTAAAACCATCAAACCAGGTTGGACTCTGAGATGTGATCATGTGGTAGATCAGGTATACAATGGTCCCCAGGGGAATGCATTGTATGAATCTGGTCCCAACACAAAGATTTACCAAATCCTATACATAATGTCAAAGCACATGACTAGGAGTCAACACACTGGGGCTTCCACAGCGCATTTTCTATTACGTCTGTGTTGTTTATCACATATGGCTGTGTAGAAGTAATTTTGTTTACTACCCAGTAATATTTCTGTTCTGATTTAGGTTCTCAGTTTTAGGTATAAAATGGACAAATTTAACTGATGACAATTTAGGTGAGGGTTTATAGAATTCATGCATGAAAGTCAAGGATATGGTGGCCAGAAAAAAATATATTATTAAAGTATTACCGGGGGGGGGGAGGGGAAGGCAGGCTGATTTCCGTTCTAAAGGCGCTAATGTGAATATTTTGTTATATAAAAGTCACTATAGAAACTAGAACAGAGTTTGAGTCCAGTGGCATCTTTAAGACCAACAAAGTTTTATTCTAGATATAAGCTTTTGTGTGCGCGCACACTTCTTTGGATACATGTGCGGGCACATGAAAGCTCATACCTGGAATAAAACCTTGTTGGTCTTAAAGGTGCCACTAGACTCAAACTTTGTTCTGCTCCTTCAGACCAACATGGCTACCCACCTGAATCTATCTTCATATAAAAACTAGGGTTGGTATAGCTGAAGATATATTTACTTTACACGTGTTCTTTGAATGTGGCATCGATTTAATAATGAAATGGGTTGTCATCCTATACAGCAATGAGATTAGAAGGATTTTCTGATCATTTAAAATACTAGGACAAATACAATCAACGTTTTAGTTTAATATCACCCATCTATTCTTATTTTGTATACATTTGTTTTTTTCACAGACTGACCATATTTCTTGAATTTTATGGCTCCTTGGCCCCACTGTTTCCAGTCTTTTTTTTCAGCACCCATATTTGAATGTATAGTTATGTATATCTGCACTTGTGTTAAAACAATATGTATATATCAATTAATCTATCAGTTTAGAACAGTCTTTAATTTGATGAAACAGCTTTAGTCCACAAACAGTTATGCCACAATAAATCTATAAGGTACCCACTTTGCTACCCCTCTGGAATTGTTAAGTGTGAATTCTTGGCAGGGTGGAAAGGAGTGAATTTACATATATAATAAAATAAATTAAGGTGTTATTCTTGGCTTTCTTGTTCCATAGAATATATTTCCTTTGTTAGCAAACAGCCTTTTCCCTAATAGGATTAGTGCAAACAATTGTATCAGTCAGGCGCTCTCTCTCTCTCGTAAAAGGGCTTTTGTAGGAAAAGTATATGTCAGCTGTCAGACTCTAGCTACAGAGGTTGCTGGTAATCAATGGCCACATGGGACAGATGGAGCCATCATTCGAGTGGAAGGCTGCACATCTTCCTGCTATAGTCTCAGATTCACATGGGCAACAGGAAGAAGAGCTACTTATTAAGTCTGTGGAAATGCCACCAGTCATTATGGTACACCGCTAATAAGTGCCTGTATAAAAAGTACACGATAAAAGAACAACCTGAGAACTAAGCCTGCTTGCTTTCTTAAAAACTACTTTAGGAGATGAAATGACTTTGTATAATTCCTCAACCTTCTTTGTAAATTACTGCAATGTAACAGGGCTTTTTTTTAACGCTAAGAGTACTGAATCATTTTCAATTAATTAAGGTTAATGCATTGGCGTTAGAAAGTTTCTTGCATGCCCTGCAAGAGTTCCCCAACTATGTCTTCAGGATTTCGTTGATGTGGCACCCCTTCCTTGAGGGTACTGTGTGATCAGAGGAAAATTCTCTATGCACATAGGGGGTGGGCTTCCTTTACTGAAAAAAAGTCTGAAATACGAGAAGGGCATATGTTGATGCTAGCATGATAAACATGTACCTGCAGTGAAAGGTCTTTTGTTGGCATGCCAGGGAATGACCATGGCTGACCTTTCTACCATAGGTAGTCCTTTTTTTGAAAAAAGTAAGAGATATTTATATAGAGATTCTTGCTTTTACTCATTCTCATACAGGCACCAGATTACCACGTGCCTTCTGGAAATCGCTGAATAAATACCCTTGCACTTAATCACATTAATAGATCAAAGGAAATGTGCAAGCCTATTACAATCAGTTAATTGCTACAGGAATAATTTGAGATTGCCTACTGGGCTCTATTGGAGCCCTGCCTGTTAGCCCCACAAAATTGCATTTTTCTAATATTATTTGTTATTACTTAGCTATTCTATTTGGCAAGGCTTTGGGTCTGTCTCATCACCTAATGCAACAGCAAAAGCTTCCTTTTGCCAATCACTATAACTTACCGTTTCAGCGGAAAGCAGCATCTGTAGGCTTTCTAACCCCAGCCTCCACATAAATAATGTATTGGGCTTCCTGTACTGATAGATGCTGGTTGGGGCATTGGGGGCGGGGGGTGGAGAAGGGACTGTAGTGGAAACAGCTGCAAGTAATTATTACCCCTGATTAGACCCTAGGTGCATGTTTTTAATTAGCCTGTGTCTACCCCTGTAACTGGGGTGTAATATTGGTGCTTGTTAAACGGGATTAGTTAAAGGATGATTTTTTTTCCTCCCCTGTGTTCATTAAAGGTTTTTTTTCTCCTTGCCATTGAACTTCTGGAGGGCACTCTGGTCCAGCAGCATGATGCCCTAAAATAACCTGGTGGTGTTTCTATTTCTGTTTTGCTGATACATTGCGCAGCGTAATTTGAAGCTTATTGTAGTGAATGGGGGAGAAAAGAGGCAGTTGAGCTTTCCTCTCAGCTCTCAAATTGATGTTTAATCACAGCTACATTGGAATTGTTTGCAGTATTGTAAGTATAAAACATAAATTTAAAACGCAACTTAGGAGAGAATCGTTTCCCATATGGAGTGGTCCAGCCCTCCACATTTTACCTCTTTTTCCAGCTTCCAGCTGAATACCTTTTTCTTACAAGCGTCAGCAATGTCCCATTGACTAATAGGAACATGCTGCCCTACTATGAAAGCTACCCTGGGCCTCGTCACGTAGGAGCCATTAAGATGCCTTTTATCCAAAAAAACCCCTCATTTCACATCTACCTGTCTGGGAAGAGGCTGAAAGGCCAGTTTTGGATTTCACTCGAAGGGAAATATATGCCTACCACGAACACAAGAGGTGTAACAGAGCTGGCTAGCAGAATCAGTTTTTCAGTTTCAGAGATGTGGCTGCTTATTTGGGGAGCTAAAGTTACTGTAAGATCTATGAATCAAGGTAAGCTTGACGTGGTCAAAAATGAGATGGCAAGACTGAACATCGATATCCTAGGAATCAGTGAACTAAAGTGGACAGGAATGGGCGAATTTAACTCAGAAGACCATTATATCTACTACTGTGGCCAGGAATCTCGTAGAAAAAATGGTGTGGCCTTTATAGTCAACAAGAGAGTGCAAAAGTCAGTACTGGGATACAATCTCAAAAATGACAGAATGATTTCTGTCCGATTCCAAGGCAAACCATTCAACATCACAGTAATCCAAGTCTATGCCCCAACCACTGATGCAGAAGAAGCTGAAGTGGACCGGTTCTATGAAGACCTACAACACCTCCTAGAACTAACACCAAAAAATGATGTCCTCATCATCATAGGGGACTGGAATGCTAAAGTAGGAAGTCAAAAGGTAACCGGAATAACAGACAAGTTTGGAAAGCAAAATGAAGCAGGGCAAAGGTTAACAGAGTTTTGTCAAGAGAACACACTGGTCATAGCGAACACCCTTTTCCAACAACCTAGGAGGCGACTCTACACATGGACATCACCAGATGGGCAACACCGAAATCAGATTGACTATATAATTTGCAGTCAAAGATGGAGAAGCTCTATCTAGTCAGTAAAAACAAGACCTGGAGCTGACTGTGGTTCAGATCATGAGCTACTCATTGCAAAATTCAGACTTAAACTGAAGAAAATCGGGAAAACCACGAGGCCATTCAGGTTTGACCTAGATCGCATCCCTGATGAATATACAGTAGAGGTGAAGAATAGATTCAAGGGTCTGGATTTGATAGATAGAGTGCCTGAAGAACTATGGACAGAGGTTCGTGACATCGTACAGGAGGCAGCAATCACCACCATCCCAAAGAAAAAGAAATGTAAGAAAGCAAAGTGGCTTTCTGATGAGGCTTTACAAATAGCAGAGGAAAGAAGGAAAGCGAAAGGCAAAGGCGAAAAGGAAAGATTTACCCAACTGAACGCAGATTTCCAGAGAACAGCAAGGAGAGATAAGGAGGCCTTCCTGAATGAACAGTGCAAAGTAATAGAAGAAAACAATAGAATGGGAAGGACTAGAGATCTCTTCAAGAAAATTGGAGAAATCAAGGGAGCGTTCCATGCAAAGCTGGCCATGATAAAGGACAAAAACGGTAGGGACCTAACAGAAGCAGAAGAGATTAGGAAAAGATGGCAAGAATACACAGAAGAACTATACAAGAAAGACCTCAATGTCCTTGACAAACACGACGGTATAATCACTGACCTTGAGCCAGACATCCTGGAATGTGAAGTTAAATGGGCCTTAGAAAGCATTGCTAACAACAAAGCTAGTGGAGGTGATGGTATTCCAGCTGAGCTATTCAAAGTCTTAGAAGATGATGCTGTTAAAGTGCTGCACTCCATTTGCCAGCAAATTTGGAAAACGCAACAGTGGCCACAGGATTGGAAAAGATCAGTATACATTCCAATCCCAAAGAAGGGCAACGCCAAGGAATGTTCAAACTATCGCACAATTGCACTCATATCACACGCTAGCAAGGTCATGCTCAAGATCCTACAAGCTAGGCTTCAACAGTACGTGGATAGAGAACTACCAGAAGTACAAGCTGGGTTTCGAAGAGGTAGAGGAACGAGAGATCATATTGCCAACATTCGCTGGATTATGGAGAAAGCAAGAGAGTACCAGAAAAATATCTACTTCTGCTTCATTGACTATGCTAAAGCCTTTGACTGTGTGGATCACAACAAACTATGGCAATGGCAGAAAGTGAAGAGGACCTTAAGAGCCTCTTGCTCAGAGTAAAAGAGGAGAGTGCAAAAGTGGGCTTGAAGCTCAACATCAAAAAAACTAAGATCATGGCATCCGGCCCCATCACTCCTTGGCAAATAGAAGGGGAAGTCGTGGAAGTAGTGACAGACTTCACGTTCCTGGGATCCCAGATCACCGCAGACTGTGACTGCAGCCATGAAATTAAAAGACGCCTGCTCCTTGGGAGGAAAGCGATGGCGAACCTAAACAGCATGATAAACAAAAGTCCGCATGGTCAAAGCAATGGTATTCACAGTAGTCATGTATGGCTGCGAGAGTTGGACTATAAGGAAGGCTGAGCGCCGAAGAATAGATTCTTTTGAACTATGGTGCTGGAGAAGACTCTTGAGAGTCCCTTGGACTGCAAAAAGATCAAATCAGTCAATCCTAAAAGAAATCAACCCTGACTGTTCCCTGGAAGGCCAGATAATGAAACTGAAGCTCAAATACTTTGGCCACCAAATGAGAAGGGAGCACTCACTGGAGAAGACCCTGATGCTGGGAAAGATTGAAGGTCAAAGAAGACGGGGACGGCAAAGGATGAGATGGTTAGACAGTGTCATCGATGCAACGAACATGAAATTGAGCCAACTTCAGAAGACGGCGGAAGACAGGAAGTCCTGGCGGGAGATGGTCCATGGGATCGCGAAGAGTCGGACTCGACTGTGCGACTGAACAACAACAACAACAACAAAAGTTACTGTGCCTGTGTGAGTGCTTGTTCGCTACCAGATAAACTGTGAAATCTGTAAGGTTAGTACCAAGGCACTGTAAATCTCTAGTGCAGTGTATCTGAGACTGTAAGGGAGTGTGCAAGTAAGGACAGCAGGTAAGCTCATATTGCATATATCTAGTTAACATGGAAATGGAATCCTCTCAGTTTGCTAGGAATGAGGGCAGGGACTTTCCACGTCAGAGGAAGGAAATGGAATTGGTTTTCCCCTGAGAGCTGCTGCCACCTTCAGCCACCTAGTTTCCAGATCTCCTCAGATCTCTTGCCAGAAAACATGCCGATTAGATGCTAAGAACCAATAGCTCAGCCCTGGGTACTCTTAATTGGCTGATTGATTTGGCACCAAGGAGTACAACGCCTAATACCTTCATTATAGTTATTTCCAGTATAAAATTGAACTGGTTTTTGCTCTGTTTTCCAGTGCAAGGATTTCACCATGAGACAGATGTCTTTCTACATCCATATACACTAATAGCAAGTGGTAGTTTTTGACTGAATACTGGAAGTTCAGGTTGTACATGACACTTCCCCCCCCTCCCCATTTCTATGAGCAGCATAGGTTCCTTCCCATTTGCTGGGTTCTGTCTAGAAGTTATTAAGTTCATTTCTGTCTCTGGTGCAGAGTTTCTTCCAATCAAAGGGTGAGATTGACTAGAATCTGATTTGCAGCCCAACAGAATCAGCTAATGAAATGAGGCTGTCCAGCATGGGCTGGTGAGGGGGAAGGAGATGACTTTATGATCCATGAAATTTTTGAAAACAGAACAGAGTTCCATAGATTGCAAAGTCTGAGAGTCTCTCTGTTGTGTTCTTCAACATTTCAGCTAAAGGGAGAAGCTACTCCTGTTGCTGATTGCCGAGGATGAATGAATGAATGTTAGGAAACTGTCAAAGTTTTGGTCTCTTTCCATTCATGACACAGCAAAATGAAGTGGTGTGTTATTCTGTTCCCATAAAGAATAGTCTTTATTCCAAAAAGTGAGCTTTAAGGCCATTTGATAGTACGGAATGCAAAAGATGCAATGTATGTTCACATAACAAATTTCACCTGTATTACCAATATTATCTGGAAATTATTTATTTGCTTCATGTAGAGTCCACCTTTCTCACTGAGACTAAAGAAGGATTACGGAATTAAAAACAGTGCAATAAAAGCAGTGTAATACAATCAACAATGCAATAACACTGTATTACATAATAAGAGAAATGGTGCAGCATTTCCCGTATATGATGAAAAAAATGTTGAAAACTGTTCAGAAATTTTGCAGACGATAATGATGGCCTTTTCTCTTTGATAAAAACGGCGAAACACTTGAATTATCCAAAGCACATAGGTATATGTGACCAGCTTTGAGTTGTACCCTATATTTGTCAATCTTCCTACAATGTCCCATCTTGGATTTGGTTTACGTAATCTAATTTAGAATAAAATAAAATGTTAATGCGAAGCAAAATGAAAATGATAAAACAGGCGACACTCTGGATGGAGTTCAGAGCGGACTTAAGACATGCAATAATGTATCATTTTCAAAACCACAGCCATGTTCATTGTTGTTTACCCTTTTTCATTGCACAATGATCAAAAAACTGTTGTCTTACTGCTGGTTTGCACCAATGTGTATAACTTCAGAAAAAGCTAGACAATGGTGTGCTGTACCACAGAGAGCACCAGCATGAGCGGAATTGTCTTATTTGCTGCAAGCAGATTTTCCCAGCTGCCTGTAACCTTCCTGGCTCCCCCACCCAAGCTCCCTCCTTCTCCTATATAATAAACCAGTCTCTGAGTAATGTGACTGTCAGGGTACGGGAGGAGGAGAGCTGCCAGTTTCCTATTGATTCCGTTCACTCTGCAGTATTTGCCCCTATACCAGACTGTAGATTTATATATATCAAGAATTTAGATGTGGAGAAAATGTGGCGGACAGCATTCTGAATGCATTTGTAATAAAGTTTTAAAGAAACTATATATAGCTGTGCATCAAACTGACATGGCTTAAAAAGGAAACAAAGGCAAGGAACCTATTTTCTCTTTTAGCTATCTGAATGTGTTTCAGTGAAATGCTGGCAACAGTGATATGGGCATTCTCTTGGCCACTTGGATGAAATGAGAAATGATGCTATGATTGCCATGTGCAAGGCATGAAGATGTGTCAGCATTCTTGGATGTTTTGTTTATTTATTTATTTTATTAGTATTTTTCCCCCGCCCTCCCCGCGAGTGGGCTCAGGGCGGCTTACAAGTGTTATACTCTGGCCATGCTGTTTCTAAGCAGAGGGATCTGAATACCAACTGGTGTGCGTGCGTTCAAACACACACACCCCTCTGCGTACATGTATGGCTGAAGCTGCACCAAACAGTACAACTGACAGTACATCTGTCTTTTTAAAACTACTTTTTACAAACTGTATAATGAAGCAGTGAATGCAGAACAGCTGGATTAGGTGGAAGTAACTGACACATTAGCTTAATGGCTTTATGGTTAATGAGTTAAAAGACAGAGACTGGAGGAATAGGCATGATATATGTGCCTAATTACAGAATGCTGCTAAAATTAAAAAATATAATGAAGCCTTTCTTGCAAGGTAGTGCAAATTATTAAAAAGCTACTACTAGACTCTTAGAAGTATTTAGCATCATCCATTAGATCTAGATTCAAACTAACTCTTAAAACACTTGATTATATTTCTGTATTTAGGGTGTAATCTAGAGCCATTAAAATAATGGGAGTCTTGCCACTCATGTCAGTGGGACGTGGTTTGAATTTAGGAACTGGGATATTTTTGAACTATAAAAGCCTGGAGCCGCTATCTTGCTCTGCCATTTCTGCATGTGCAATCTTTGGAAGCCTAATCCTTAAAAGAACAGAGATTTCCAGCCTTTTTTAGATATATTGCTAAACTCAGAGCTTCTAGTTTTTACTCCACTAAGAAAATCTAATGTGACAATTCATATAAGATTCATCAGGTACTGGATTTATACTAGTTATTGGCACTTTTTCCAGTAAAATCTTATGAACTGGTATTTTGCTAAAATGGAAAAGAGAACAATCCTAAGCAGATCAACTCAGAATCCTACTCAAGTATATTCAGTGGGGCTTACTCCCAGGAAGATCTTCTTAGGATGTCACTGTTAGTTTTTCATTAACTGGTTTAGACATAACACTATCCATGCAATCCTAAAAACACTTTCCCGGGATTAAGCCCTGTTGAATAGACCTAAGTAGGATTCTGAGTAGACCTGCTTAAGCTTGCTCGCCAAATCATTGTTTGGCACTAATTGAATGAGTACATGCTTATTCCTCATCCTTCCTTTAAGCATCTGAGTAAATAGTTGCATGGTGTAGTGGTTAAGAGCGGTGGACTCTAATCTTGGGAACCAGGTTTAATCCCACCACCACCACTCCTCCACATGAAGCCTGCTGGGTGACCTTGGGCCAGTCACAGTTCTCTCTGAACTCTCTCAGCCCCACGTATCTCACAAAGTGACTGTTGTGGGGAAGGGAAGGCAATTGTAAGCCTCTTTGAGACTCCATAGGGTAGAGAAAAGTGGTATATAAAAACAAGTACTACTACTACTCCAGGTGGGGCCTGGAGAGCTCCCAGAATTACAGCTGATCTCTAGACAACACATATCAGTTCGCCTGGAGGAAATGGCTATGTTGCAGGGTGGACTCTGTGGCACTATAACCTGCTAAGGTCCATCCCCTCCCCAAATTCCACCCTCCCCAGGCTCTACTACCAAATCACCAGGTTTTTCCCAACCCAGAGTTGGCAACCCTGCTTATAAGGGTGTAATACTGTTTAAGATTGAACTGTACATGTTGTTCTAGGCACTTTCTCCAGCACCCAGCCATGGTATGAAGGTATCTAAGCTAAACCATTGAATGGAATGTGCTCGTAATAGAAACTTTATTGTGTTTATATCCCTCCTTGTTTCATGAGCTCATGTTTGGTTTTTTAGCAATTTCATCATTATCTGTCTCTGTGACCCCAAGGGGCTCACAATCCAAGTACTAGATTGGGATGACTTGAGGAACCAGAGTTCTCTTGGTGTACTATGAGCATGTTTAATTGTGTTGTTGTTGTTGTTGTTGTTTTAAAAAAACCAGCATCTCCTTATTTTTGGTGACCTTGGTTTATCTAAGACATCTAATTTGTGTAATATTAAACCATCTTCTATAAAATCCATGCAATGTGTGTTGCTAGGAACAGTGTCCCCATACCTCATCCACTTTATGAAAACCCTTGGTGAGCAGCCAAAAAGGTGTCACATGGGCACCACGGCTCTCGTGGGCACCACAGTGGAGACCTCGGTATAACATAATGTGTGGTACAGCAGCCTTCATCTCCTCGGATTTTGTTGTACCCCAGAATTTACTGGCCTGTTGAGGAATCCTGTTAGGAAATATAATAGATTTAATTTAAGGGGAAGTAGCTGCGATATTTAAAATTTGACAGCCTTTGTGGTGAGAATAAGACTAATTGTGTTAATTTTAAAACCTAAGCAGGTTTAGGTCCGGTTGGCCAACTGAGATTAATGTTCCTCTCAAGAGGGTTCTTTTTAAAAAAATGCTTTTGTTTAGAAAGATTGTGTGTGCATGAAAAGCAGTCCTCTTCAATGGAAAACTGCTGTCTCTAATGAGGGTCATAGGCAACATCTATAAAGGCCTTTATCAGACTTAAGTCTCATTGATAACAAATCGCTTTTCTGCTCAAGTGTTGGCTACAGCCTACGTTTAACCTGGGGAAAATCTTGAATAAATCCTAGTGTTGTCATGTTAGCTTAAAACAAAGTGAATCTTTAAAAAGTCTAGGTTTAAACCTGGGCTTTTTTAAATAAGCCAGGTTACCATAGTGGTGCTTCCAATGAGATGCATGATTCCATTTTCTTTACCACCGAACCTGATTGTCTGTGGAGTCAGAGACATGCAATCCAATGCAACTCTTGTAATATAACACTTGTCTGCTTGGGGCCTGTATTGAGTAGCAATACTTTCCAGACAAGCAAGCACATCCAGTGCTTTGGAATTTCGTGTAATTAAAAAAAAATCTTCCTAAACATTCACTGCCCTAAAATCAAATTATAACGCCCTCTCATAACATGTATGTTTTAAAAAAAAAATCTCATGGATTTAACCCCATTTGATAATGGTTGCTGGCTGCACTAAATGTCAGTGTTGTGAATTAGTGGTGATTTTACAGTGTACAACTCAAAGATGGAGTTGTGCTTTAAACTGAATATGTGGGTCTGAAGTTGCAGTCAATCATAGTCTCTGGAAGTAGTTTCTGCATTATGTCACTAGCAAGATGGCCTCTGCCTTGCTGTATTCTGTTCAGTACCAGATTGATGTTAGCAAAGCAAAAGCAATTCAGAACAAAATCAGCTAAACTGATCTATAACTCTGCGGGGACTGAGATGGGGAAATACACAGAGTTTTTTAAAAAAGATAGGTGTGAGGGGGGGGACAGGGTAAGCCTGTTCACCTGTGGACCGTAAGAATTACCTTGAGGTGGCCAGGCCAGGAAGCTTTTGTAAACTGAAAGAGTTCATTCTTTTATTCTCTTAGTTGGTTGTTATTGTACAAATGGTTAACATATATGGATAGATGGGCTCGAAAACATTTTGTGGATTTATTTTAAAAGGCTGGCATATGATCCTGTCCAGATACAGACAGTACTCATAAAAAGGTAGAAATCGAATATGTTTTTCTGTTGACTACGATTTGAATTGCAAACACAGCTACAGACAAATTTTAGAAGAGTTGCCCTGTTTGTGTACCACATAAAACAACCCCAAAAGAGCTAGGCCTTTTTGGAGATTAGATGATCGCTAAGCTTTTCTAAGAGCTGCGGTGGCTCAAGTGGTTAAGACGCTGAACTGCAGGCTGTGGAAGGTCGGTAATTCAGCAGTTCGAGACCCGGGTGCCGCATGACGGAGTGAGCTCCCGTCTCTAGTTCCAGCTCCTGCCAACCTAGCAGTTCGAAAGCAAGAAATTGCAAGTAGATAAATAGGTACCACTCCAGTGGGAAGGTAACAGCGTTCCGTGCACCTTGGTGTTTAGTCATGCCGGCCACATGACCACGGAAACGTCTTCAGACAGCGCTGGCTCTTCGGCTTTGAAACGGAGATGAGCACCGCAACCCTAGAGTCGGAATCGACTGGCTTTCGAGCAAGGGAACCTTTACCTTTACTTTAAGCTTTTCTAAGGCCCGTTTTGGCCTTAGAAACCAAATGAGAAGGGAGCACTCACTGGAGAAGACCCTGATGCTGGGAAAGATTGAAGGTCAAAGAAGACGAGGACGGCAAAGGATGAGATGGTTAGACAGTGTCATAGATGCAACGAACATGAAATTGAGCAAACTTCACAGGACAGCGGAAGACAGGAGGGCCTGGCAGGAGCTGGTCCATGGGGTCGCGAAGAGTCGGACTCGACTGTGCGACTGAACAACAACAAAAGGCCCGTGAGCTTTCTTCTGCCTGCTCCATCATCTACAAGATGCCATTTTGTCACTTTTAAGTGTTTTTCCCCCTAGGATCTTTTCTTTACAGTGATTCATTCATTCTTACATAAAAGTATGTATTCTTTAAAAGTCTTACAACAAGTACAAAATAACATGAAAGTTTTTCAATGTCAGGATAGTAAGTGCCATATATTTCAATAGATTTTTAGTGTGACAGGAGTACAGATTGTGATATGCGTGAATCGGGTTGTGAACCAACAACCAAGCTAAGAGTAGCAGACTACCACCTGAAGGTACAATCTTAGCTATATTGTCTCTTGCACCTTTGCAGTGAGTAGGCATGGAATACAGGCATGGCCACTAGGATACTAACTTGCCTGCCCTGAACAATACTCCACACATATACAGACCCTGCAGTCCCTGCCCCTGGCTAGCTGGAGATATGCCGGGGTAACTGTGGTGATTCAGAGGGAAAGACTGTGTGGGATCTCATTCTAGGTCTGAATCATTCAATCAAATTGTCAAGGCCTGGCAGCGGCAGCCCCTGTTCAAACTAATCGCTAGCAGGAGTGGTTATTCTAGGGTATGCCTGGCATATTTCCAAGAGGGGCTTCAAAGAAATGTGTGGAAAAGCCCTGATTTCATCATAACCTATAGGTGGGGCAAATTAGTACACTGTGTGGGTGGGCTGTGACTCAGTGGCAGAGCATCTATTTTGCATGCAGAAAGCTGGATATCTAATATTCACCACTACCTCCGTTTTTTTCTTTCCCCTCTGTTATGGCTTCCTGTGTCTTCAGGTTCTAATTTCTCAGGAGCCAGGGCAGGACTGAATTTTGGACTAAAGTTTATGCAAATTTAATATAAATAAGTTAATTCGCATAATATATTCTGTGTGCAGAATACGGAGCACAGTTTTGACTTTTATGGCATCTGATTTTTAAGAGGTTCTCAATTCTGTAGGAGTAGAGGCATAGGGAAGGGCTCCTTAACTCCTGCATTCCCAAAGCCCAATAGAAGGACAACACAGCAGAAGCTTTGGTAGAGCCTTCCCTTTATGCACCTCAGTACAAGCCAAAATACAGGCAAATGTGAATGAACACTTCGTGTAGGAGAAAGTCGGCTGAGGTGCAAAATAAGGGTCCCTGAGATAAGGTAAAGGTTCCCTTGCTCGAAAGCCAGTCGAATCCGACTCTATGGTTGCGGTGCTCCTCTCCGTTTCAAAGCCGAAGAGCCAGCGCTGTCCGAAGACGTTTCCGTGGTCATGTGGCCGGCATGACTAAACACCAAGGTGCACGGAACGCTGTTACCTTCCCACCAAAGTGGTACCTATTTATCTACTTGCAATTTCTTGCTTTCGAACTGCTAGGTTGGCAGGAGCTGGAACTAGAGACGGGAGCTTACTCCGTCATGCGGCACCCGGGTCTCGAACTGCTGAACTACCGACCTTCCACAGCCTGCAGTTCAGCGTCTTAACCACTTGAGCCACCGCAGCTCCTGAGATTAATCCCTAAGATTAGGGCTGTGTTTTATGTCAGATCGGAAGCATCCTGCAGCAAACCTGACCTTCTGTGTCATCTTCTGCACACGCAATCACAAATCATCTCACAGGGCTCTGAGGGAGCTGAAGCATGACCTTTATCATACACCTGCTTGAAAATAATGATGTGGAAACACTATAGTTAAAACTGTGAACTTTTCAGAAGATCAGTGTAATTATTTCTACTACAATTACAATTTGCGCCCAGATCTGGAGATTTCCCAGCTCTTATCCCAGATGTTATCATTTTTGAATGGGAACAGAAGCAGTGCTGGCTCCCCCTGCTCGCTTCTTTCATGTCATTTGCCCTTCCTTCCTTCTGGAGCAGTTCAGTTCAGGCATTTGTAGCGCTCATCACCTCGAGACTCGGGAGGCAGGTGGTTTGGGTGCCACCAGTTTTTCTGTTGATGTGAAAGGGAGAGGAGGGGTCCTCAAAAAGGCCATGCTGGAGATCTTGGGACCTGTATAAACGAACACCATATGGGATGTGGTGACTGCAGTAAGGAGGGGGATTGGATGAGACTGAGTGGGAAAGCTGATGGGATCCAACCCAGTGAATGATCAGGTGTGGAGGGAGGGAGGGAGAGGGTCTTCATCTTCCTCATCTCCTACTTCAGGTGGAGATTTAAAAGGTAGTGTACTTGGAGGGGGTATAAGAGTTGACAATCATAATAAAGACATTTTAAAACCATGCAAAGTCACCATATTTAGACCCTTTTGGCTCCATTTCTACAGTAAAGGTTTTTGGAATCCCCTAACTTTTGCATAGTTATTCTTCCTGCCACTTTAGTCATTAGGTGTGTTTTGCATTGAGCAGAAGGGATTGTATTGCGTGGTTTTGTTAGAGGCTGCTGATGGAGTGAATGGATTATCAAAATTAACCAAATTCCTCCCCAGCGTCTCTTGATTGAAGCTTGTAGGCTCAGCAGTGCCCAAGAAGTTGATGACGTGCTCAGTCTCAAGGAGTTGCTGATTAAGGGTTCCCAACACGTTGCGGGGCTACGTATTGACACACTGGACAGCAGAAATCTCCAAAGGAGCTCCTATAGTGCCAATAAATCTTCTTTATGCAAATGTTACTTACATTTTCCCTAACCATACTCAGGCTTTTCTTTTGTGCAATACATACCCAAAACCGAGCAATAAAAAGGGGGAGCCACAATTGAATATTTCACTGAATGCAAAGAATAGAAGTGCTCTGAAAGCAAGGGAAGATATGGAATTCCGTGTCCGGATACTTCTTATTCACATCTGGAGTGAAAATAAAATGCTGTAGTCAAATTCAGGGGTGCTGTTATGGTTTGCTCAAGGAGGGGGTGAAAGAAATGGGGGGTTGGATTCATTGTAAGGATCCAAAGCCCGCTCAGATATATATTCAAGATGACATTGAAACATGGCAGTGCAATTTTAAGGGCATTTGATGGGGGATTTTTATACCTTTCAAATTAATAGCCAGAAGTATGGGGGCTCTTGAGGAATGATCACATATGTGAAATATCACGGAAGCTGCTGTCTGAAAACGGTGCCCTGGTCAGACTTGTTTTTGTTATTACACTCATTGCATGTACAGTAAATGGCTTCACATGAAGCCATGGACAATGAAGCCTGCTGTCCAAAACAGAGGCAAACCATAAACCAAAGAATGGTTTCTTGGATTATGGGTTGCTTCTATTTTGTTTTGCCAATAAACATCCAATGGCAATTAGAGGTTTTGGCCAGTGCAGTATTGTAAGTTAATTTTTTGATGGACACCATACATTTTCATCATATGAGGATCAGAGCAGCCGGAGCTACCCCTTCCCCCCCAAAAAAAAAAACAGCAAAGAGACCCATTACCTCAGCATCACAGAGGCAAAATAAGGGAATTCCGAGTGTATATGCCCGTCCTTTTCCATGGTGCCTTGAATGACCTCAGATAATCCCAAAGGAAGCACTGTCCAAGGTGCAGGAACTATGCATGCCAATGGTGTTGTAACTTAGCTATTTATAATTCATAGTTTCCTTTACTGTTTAAGAAATCAGGTTTCTACAGTTTAGCACACATTGTTAAGTTGCTCATTCTTTAAATATTAGACTTAAAATGCAGCAGTTTGAATTACAAACTAGAAAGCATTACTCAGTCTGCAGTATTTCTTTTTTGGTACCAGAGGCAAATTCGAGCATTCTTCCCTAGGAAACCAAACATGTATTTTATTTTTAAATATGACAGGTAATATGTGTGTTTTACTAAAATGTGCACTCCCTCAATAAAATAAAAAGTCTTTGTGGCACTCTAAAGGGGAACAGATTTATTATGGTGTAAGCTTTTGTGGACAGAGTGTACTTCATCGAATGTGTAAAGTTGTATCCTCAGTTGGCAGGCATACATGTATAGGCATAGAGATAAAAGTGTAAACAGTGGGTTCAAAGGGTGTGTGTTGTGTGCACGTGTGTGTGCACATGTAGGCCCACCAAAAGTAAATGCAATATTATCATTAGTATAGTTTTAGAAATACTGTTTCCAAAAACCATAGATTGCTCAGAAGAACATTGTGTCTGAAATACAAGTTTGTCCAAAGTTGGATCTTTGTAAAAACAAACTATCCTTAAATTGCAGTTCTGATGCATGCATTTTTCTAGGATGGTAAGAAGGCTAACTTCATCTGTAGGTAGCAGGCAGGCAGAAACTGAAGCTGAAAGGCCTGCGTCCCTTGGGAGGGATCGGATATCCGACAGTCTTCGCATCAGGTCCAGCCCATAAGGCTGCCACCTACAACCTTCCCCGCCCTCATCCTCATTGCAGCTTTGTTAGATTGCTCTGATCGATTGGCATCCTTTCATGACCACACAGTGGGAGAAAGAGAATGTTAGAGAGAGAAAGGGAAAGAGGGGTGGGGTGGAGGATGGGAGAGAGAGAGAGAAAGGAGAGGAGGGAAATCTGTACATCAGAAGAGCAGAGGGAAGGAAGGGAGGCAGGCACTAAAGTACTGACGAGGGACCATGAAACAGGAGACAGCAAGAACTGAGAGGAGAGAGTTGCCATCCCCTTCCTTTCAGATCTCCCGGCAGTGATATTGCTTGCAGTGATGCTCAGGGAACAGGCACCTGCTGCTCTGTAATGATTCAGCCTCTTTCTGCCGGCGCTTGTGCATAACAGGATGCTGTTGCTACTGTCACTGCTGCTGCTCCTGCCGCCGCTGCCGCCACTGCTGCTGCTGCTGCTCCCCTTCTTACTGGTTTTCCTTTTGCTCCTACTGCATGACGGCTGTTTTCTCCTCCATTTAAGCAGCCACCAGCCTCAGACGCTCAAGGTGAGAAGCCAGCCTTTCCCTCTGGGCTGTTGGTTCACTTAGGACAATTTTGTTCAAGGTTGCAGCGTTTATTTGCGTCCCATCCTTTCGGCTCCCCGAAGAATTTGAACGGTTTGAGGATAATCGAAAGGATTATAAACAAAATTATTTAAAAGTGAAGCTGGAAAGAAGCTGAATCATTCTGAGATGCTTCGTGTCTCCTTTTAAATTGTTTGAGAGGATGTTCCCCCCCTTTCCCCCTCCCCTTCCCTCCTTTATTTGGGTCACATTCAGACTCTTCAACTCTTTTCTGATTTTTGTACTATGATGCTGTAAGATTTTTGTGGATCTGTTCTCTCCCCCTCCCCACCCCCGGCTCTCTCGCTTGCTTTGTAAAAAGATGGACTAGGGTAGAGTTTTAGGGCCTTCTAAAGGAGTGCTCAACTGAAAAAAAAAATCTCTATATATATGATTAAATATGTCTGAAGCCACTCTGGAGGCTTTTCCCAGCCCCTCAATGCAGCTGAGCCCCACTGCATCCCTCGAGGGGCTCCCTGCTGAGGAGGATGTGCCAGAGACTCAAAGAGAGGAGACAAGGGTGCAAGGGATAGCAGGCCTGGCTGCTACTTGCTGTATCTGCCTGGAAGCGGAACAACTGAAGGGCTGTCTGAACTCTGAGAAAATCTGCATTGTCCCCATTTTGGCTTGCCTGATCAGTCTGTGCCTCTGCATCGCCGGCCTCAAGTGGGTCTTTGTGGACAAGATTTTCGAGTATGACTCTCCTACCCACCTC
This sequence comes from Gekko japonicus, assembly GCF_001447785.1. Classification (NCBI taxonomy): domain Eukaryota; kingdom Metazoa; phylum Chordata; class Lepidosauria; order Squamata; family Gekkonidae; genus Gekko; species Gekko japonicus. Next base: position 2,088,911 of record NW_015174273.1, on the reverse strand, counting down.
GGCCCCGACAGGATCGGACAAGATCCCATCACTCCCGCGGATCCGACTGCATTGTCTGCCTGGGTGCCGTCTGTGGTGCATACCTCGTACTTCCCCGTGCCTACCAGCGAAGTTGAAGTTGAGGTGACAGGGTCCCTAGTTTCCTCCGAGGCTGCTCCTCAGTCATCGCCACATAACAGTGTTTTAGGTTCTAATTTCTTACCCTCCTTCGCACCCTCCTTACCTCCACTCAGCCTGGACCCGGAGCTGAAAAGAGCCACAACAGCTTCTCTGGCAGAAGAAACAGAAACTAATATCCAAACAGCTTCACCAAAACTTGGTAAGTGTAAGTCCGTATCCCTCCATCCCGTACAAGAGTTCAGTCTTTATTGCCAGTTATGCTACCATAATCCATGTTAAGAGTAACGTGAGTAGCACTGCGATGAGGACAGTAATAATTTTTGCTGATCATTGAAGAGAGATGTTTCAGCTCTGCCTGTTAGACAGAAACTTCAGGCTGACTGACCTTCCTGTCCCCTTATCCTAGCTCAGAAAAAGAAACTTGGAGGGTGTGTGCAAGTTACTTAGTATTATAACAATAATAAGATGGTTACTAGATGTTTATCATGCAATTAAACACAAACAATTCAGCAGGTCATTTTATTAACTAATTTTCTGCAAAGCTGCATTGTTTCCCTTTTTTGCTTCTCATCCCTTTGCCCAGCCTGTAATTGATTTCTGTCTCCCAGCTTGGAGTGTTTTGTATTCCTGACAAATCACCACAACCCCCCCATCTCCCCCCCCTGTTAAATTAATGCAGTGGTGCAGTAATTTGGCAGTAATTCTAAACACTTATCTTTCTTTGCTTAATTACCCTAGTCTAATCTGTGCTGGTAAAAGTTGTTGTAAGAAGTTCACCCAGAGTCTCTTCTAATGCAGTATTTAGAACTAAAACCAGGCAAGAGCTTGTCATGGAACAGGAATGTAATTCCTTTATGAAATATGTGATGATAAGGGAGCTGCAGATCATATGCAGAGGGCATTCCCCACACCATGGACTAACCACAGACAGGTTCAACATCTGTGGGATCAGGAGTCATATTTACTTGGAGAATGTGGCTTCTGTATCAATTAGAGTTCCAGAAATCTGGTTGTAATAAATTAATCTCTGGACACACTGGAGGAATAACAGAATTCAGATTTATAGACTTCTCTATTCCAAGAACTCAGAGCAGGGAACAAAAAATATCCAGTTAAAAATGAAAATATTCATCAAATTAATTTAAATTATCTCCGCCATCTATTGACTTAATCCCAAATCCCACAAGTCAGCCCAGACTGGTAGTTTTAGCTTTAAATGATAGAGTCACATTTCCTTTTTAGCCCTCAAACAAGATCCCTACAAAATGTTACCATCTCATCAACTTTAACAAAACACCTCAATATAGAATATCAGGCATAAGAAAGCCCTACCAAAATTGCTTGCTATTTAGATTGAACAACTGTTCCTTAATGTTATCCAAATTGTTTAAGACAAAATATAATGAAATTGCCAATATTTTAAAAAGCTTGTGTTGAAACAATGCAGCTCTGGTTGACAGTCTAAGAGCTGCTCTGATACAGGCAAAGGGGGCGTGTTTGGAAAGCAGGCCCATAATTTGTAACAGAGATCTGCAGTGGCTGAAGCCTAAAGCAAGCTACTTCCTTGATTTGTTTACTTAGTTGTAACAAGACTGCTGTGTTCTCTCCCCACTCCCCATTTTCCTGGACAAAATATGGCAGCATTATGTATCTGACCTTATTTTATTCATATGGAGTAGATAAATGTCAAATGGACCAAGATCTGGCTCCTCGTTAGTTATCGGGATTTAGCAGACATGCCACTCGCAGAATCTGCATCTTTACTCAGAAGCGAGCAAGTCCCACTTAGTTCAGTGGGTCTTACTGCCCATTCAGCATATTTAAGATTGCAGGCTCAATGTGCCCAGCTGACTATGGCTGTATAAATGAGAAGCCTCCATTGCGATCAGTGCAGCTACACCCACTTTCATCCAAGTCACTGCGGCAGCTGTGGATCTAACCCAGTTATTCTGATAGTTCCAATATGAGTCATACTGAAAGGGGATTCAAAAAGAATCTCGCAGTTCTTCAGGTGTCATTTGCTTTTGGAATACATTGTGAAATGTTGGATTATTCATAGTTTACCTATAGTTAATACTCTGTCAAATAAAGGACTGATTGTTGGTTAAACAGGAAATTGCCACTGACTTACTTAGTTGTGTACAGTTGATAGTAACTATGATTTCTTTTTCATTTAGTGAAGGAGTTTCTTCTTTTTTATTTAAAAGTGGTATCAGTGCCATTTTAAAAGCATGGTTGCTTGCTATCCTTCTGCAGCTGGCAAACAATATCTGCAAAAGGTTCTGTTTCTTGGGAGAGGAAGTGGCAAAGGAAGAGCTGTTGAGATTCTTTGAAACAGTCTTTATTTGATCATTTGAAATTGTCACAAAGTAGAATCTGCTCATAACATGACCACCTGTGCAACCCACCCAGTGGGTTTGTAAAAGGAAAAGAAAATGGCCTTTGGGTCGCTACCAGCAAATTTTTAATGATCTGCATTCTGTCCTGTTCATGCTCAGGGAATGGGAGGGGGGGATGACCAGCAAATCTGAATTGCATACAGGTATTGACTTAAGAGGAGAAGACTTTGCCAATGATTTTGGTTTCACCCAGTCCTGAGAACATAAGCTACTAGAAGCCTAACTCTGTGGCAAGTTTTGAAGCTCTGAGCTGCTATGCTCTTTAGATAGCTGTAGAATCAGCAGGGGGATTCTGCACAATAGCTGCCAAGAAGTTCTGAGCAACGAAAGGAAGAAGTTTGCTAGTGCCGTGTCCTCTTTTATACTGTGCATGTCACCAGGGGGAGAATATTAATAATAAAGAATAATCCTACTAGGTGTATTGCCTAAAGTCAGTACATATATTCCTCAGAAGAATTCGTGCCTTCATATTAGTATCTCTTCAGAGCTAGGTATGTGCTGGCCTAGTTCCTAGTCTGAGATTGTCATGTCATTTCTGAACGGGACTTTTTTCATCGGTTTCAGAATCCCATTTTCCTTCTCTGCTTTCTATCTAGCTCAGCACATTCTGTTCAGGACTATATCCTTCAAGGTCATAGTCTGACAAGGGCTAATTGATTCTTCTCTGTGCTGGAGTCTGGGAGAGAGGCAATCCTAGTAATTGTCTCCTCTGTGTTGCTCTGAAGAACCTGCCTACCTTTTAAGTACCGTATATTTTGTATTTCACCAATCTAGAAATAGTCCCTTTCCTTCCGCATGTCTGGCCATTTTAAATTAAATGTCACCTGTCTGAAATAGCAAAACAACACAGCATTTTGTGCATTCATCTACATGGCATATTTATAATACATATCAGAATTTTCATACGTGTTCATATATCTATATATGAATGATCTATATTGTATTTTACCCTAACGTATAATTTTTCTTCAAAGGTGCACCAGCCTTATGAATGCTAATCATGTTGGGGTGAAATAGTGCTTTTCATACAAACCTGCAGCGGCACTTCAATTACTGTAATGATTATGTTCACAATACTGCTGTGGTTCCTGTAATCACTGCTATTTCCTGTTTAACTATACCATATCTTAAATATATTCTCTGCTTTTTCCTCTCTGTTGGAATGAATCATTAGAGGCTGGAAGAGGTTCCTGTATTATTATATTTCTAGCAGAGATAATAATGACTGCTGAATTCTGATGTTCCAGAAATCTGGTGGTGGCTCCCCCTGCCAGGCTGTGACGGCTCTTTGTTCCCTCTCGCGCAATGAGACCGCAGCAGGCTCTCCCAGAATGCTTTTCTCTCTGTGTGTGTTGTGTTTTTTTAACCAAGAATGGGTAATGCAAAACCATAATTAATGGAATGCTTAAGCACCGGAATCAAGAAGGGCCTAGATGTCCATCAAAGTCAGTAGAAGGTGCGTTTCTACAGATCCCTTGATACCTTGATCAACCGAAGATGTTGCAGAAGGGCCTAGATGTCCATCAAAGTCAGTAGGAGGTGCGTTTCTACAGATCCCATACCTTGATCAACCGAAGATGTTGCAATACCTTCTGAGTGATGGTCTCAGGTCTGTTGAACTGATTGCCATGGGAGTCCTGTGTAGACTTAAGCTAACGTGATTTAGGAAGTGGTTTCTGGAATATCAAGTTTTTAGGCACATACAAAAGTCTGATGTGTTCGATGGGACTTCTCTCCTTTGAACAGCCCCCCTCCCTGCCCAACTCCTTGTTTCAAAAAAGGTTTACCATGTAGAATAGGGAACCACTTTTTCAAGAAAACATTCTGTTCTCTGGATTCAGTTCCCCGCAAAGCATTTTCCCCCCAGTTAGTTTCTAGGGAAATTTTTTTTAGTTCATTTATTTACATTATTTATAGTTTGCCTTCCCCACTGAGACTGGAGGCAGATTACATAAGAACAGAAGAAGAGCCCTGATGGATCACACAGTGGCCAGCCATTACCTCTGGACAGCCAACAACAGGGCATAGAGACCAAGGCTTTCCCCTGATGTTGCCTCCTGGCTCTGGGATTCAGAGGCTTAGTGCCTCTGAATGGGGAGGTTCCCCCCCCCATTCAGCCATCAATAAACATCCTCCATGAATCTATCTAATCCCCTTTTAAAGCTTTTTATTCCAGTGGCCGTCACTACATCCTCTGGCAGGGAACTCCACATTTTAATCACTCTCTGTTTTAAGTAGTATTTCCTTTTGTCCGTCCTTGGTGGGTGCTACAAGCATGGATGGCTTCAAAAGGGAATTAGATAAGCATATGGAGCAGAGGTCCATCAGTGGCTATTAGCCACAAGGTATAGCTAGGGGCTCTGGGGCAAGTGATGCTCTGTCTTCTTGGTGCTTGGGGGCGGGGGTTAACAGTGGGAGGGCTTCTAATGTCCTGGCCCCACTGCTGGACCTCCTGATGGCACTGGTATTTCTGGCCACTGTGTGACACAGAGTGTTGGACTGGATGGGCCTTTGGCCTGATCCAACATTGGCGTCTCTTATGTCCTTAGGGAAAAAATTTTTAGTTCATTTATTTACATTATTTATAGTCTGCCTTCCCCACTGAGACTGGAGGCAGATTACATAAGAACAGAAGAAGAGCCCTGATGGCTCACACAGTGGCCAGCCATTCCCTCTGGACAGCCAACAACAGGGCATAGAGACCAAGGCTTTCCCCTGATGTTGCCTCCTGGCTCAGGGATTCAGAGGCTTAGTGCCTCTGAATGGGGAGGTTCCCCCCCCCCATTCAGCCATCAATAAACATCCTCCATGAATCTATCTAATCCCCTTTTAAAGCTTTTTGTTCCAGTGGCCGTCACTACATCCTCTGGCAGGGAACTCCACATTTTAATCACTCTCTGTTTTAAGTAGTATTTCCTTTTGTCCGTCCGGAATCTACTGCCCATCAGTATCATTGGATGCCCTCGAGTTCTAGTATTTTAGGAGAGGTAGAAAAATTTCCCTTTGTCAACTCTCTCCACCCCATGCATAATTTTATAAACCTCTATCGTGCCGCATCCCCCCCCTCCCCCGGGTCATCTCTTTTCTAAACTGAAAAGTCCCAGACTCGTCTGCCTTTCCTCATACAGAAGGTGCTCCAACCCCCCTAATCATCTTGGTTGCCCTCCTCTGTACTGTTTCCAGCTCTGCAATCAGGATACACGGACCAGAACTGTACACAGTATTCCAAATGAGGCCACACCATCAATCTATGTGGGGGCGTGACAATAGTAGCCGTTTTATTCTCAATTGCTTTCGTAATAATCCCTGACATAGAGTTTGCCTTTTTCAGTGCTGCAGCACACTGGGTTGACACTTTCATCGCGCTGTCCACTACAACTATAAGATCTTTTCCCCTCTCAATCTCAGCAAGTTTAAACCCTTTTATCCTATTGGATGTATTAGTTTTTAAATTTGCATTGTTGGTGGTAAGCCACGGGTACGCTGCACTTCCCAGACGTTGGGGTGTGATCGCGCCCGGATAATCCACCCACCTTCTGTGCCTCTCCCGCAGCAACTTTGCCGTGTGACCGGGGCCAATGTAGTGTCATCTGCAAACTTGGCCTCTACGTTACTCACCTCTAGTTCTAGATCATTTATGAATAAATTAAATAGTACTGGCCCCACTACTGATCCTTGTGGGCGCCCACTGCTTATATCCATCCACTGTGAGTACTGTCCATTGATTCCTACTCTTTGCTTTCTGTCATTTGAGTATTTAATCTGTAAGAGAACCAATCCTCTTATCCCATGACTGCTAACTTTACTCCAGAATCTTTGCTGAGGTACACAGTGTAAGTCAATGCGGCCATATATTCCTGTGTTCTTAATAGACTTTACAATTTAACATTGTAATCTGTACTTTATTTTTGCTTTTACTAACCATGGCAATGTTTATATGTAAGGCAGAAATATACTTCTTGCAAAATCATAGCCATTTCAGCTATCCAGGATCCTGATTTTTGCCAAAGAACAAAACTTTGATATGAAGCTTGTTTTGCATTTGCTCTCTGGATGTACAAGAAATGCAAGAAATAGTGATTTTCCCCCCAATTTTTAAAAACTGCCCATTATGTCAAATTTTTTAAAAATTACTTTTTTAAAAAAGCAAAACCCTTTCATCTGATATTTTTGGTATTCTTTTAACCAATCCTCTCTTCTTTGCTTCATCTTTTGTTATCCCCTCTCAGATGAGGCCCTTGATCCTTGGGAGAGCCATAAGAATAACTCCAGTGGTGTGGTGTAACAGAGATTCCCATTGGCCACATTCTAATAATAATGCAGTCTTCATATGTTGGTTCAGAGTGCATTGTTTCTGGAACTTGCCTTGCTCAGCCCTGTAAGAGCCAACTCTACTTGTGTGCTGCTAATTAGTCACATTCCTTGCAGCAGAAATCACTTTCTCACTCTCGCTTTGCCTTTTTCAAGTAACAGAGGTGACTTGAGGAAATTATTAGTATACCAGATCAACTAAAAAAAAAACCTCATGAGTGCTAATGGAGTCTCTAGTTGTGAACAAATCTCCCTCTGTCAGTTTCTTCTTTAGGAGAAGAATTCTTTTTTTCTTCTCTGTTTGGGCTAGTTATCTTGTGCTCTGGAGATCCACTCCCTTTTAGAACTTTATTTTGCATTCAGAATCTCTTCTGGGGGTTTTCCAATCTCTTCTTCTTCTTCTTTTGGTTTTTTGCCAACTGCTTTGACTTCTACAAAAACCATTACTGGGGTGGGTCCTACTCCATCCTCCCACTTCACAGAGCAAAATTTTATGCCTCCCTCCAACCTAAGGAAACTTCATCCAGCTAAAGTGGTTTTTCCACTGGAGGAACTTGTGAGAGGAAGTCTCCTTTGGTTGGAGGAAGACTCCTTGGAACATGGTTGGATCCACCCTACTGTTCTAATTCACTTTTGTCATTGAGTACTACCTTTCTTGCTTATAAATAGCTCTGTTCAAGTCAGCCTGCACAACTTGAGACCTGCTAATTGGGAAAAAGCCCACCAGACCATACAATGCCAGTATGCCATACTTCTACCAGTCCCCTTATCAGATTCCCTTCCCCAGTACCACCACTGCTCCCCAGTGCCCCTTTCTGAGCACTCTGTTACTCCCCCCCTCTCAACCCCCCTTCCAACATGCCACTGCTTGCCTTCCAACATCCCATTGCATGCCGAAATGGTTCTCCACCATTCTCACTGCTTAATGAACATGTCATCCAACCCACCTTCTCCCTAGCCCCCTACTTAATTCCAGGGGTATTTTTGGGCAGGAACGCACAGGAACGGAGTTCCGGCTGACTTCAGAGTTGCCCATGCCCACTTCAGCCAAAACTTCTGCGTGCATGGCTACAGAGGGAAGGCCTGGAGACCAACCCTCCCCCAGCAACTCTGAGGCAGGGGGCCCCCGGAAGGATCGGGGAGGCATTTAAATGCCTCCCCGTGCCTTCCCCAGCCTGTCCAAGGGCCAGCTTGCCTGGGCTCCCCACAGCCGGGGGCACCTGGGCAAGCCAAGGGAAGGCATGGGGTGTGGCCTAATAGGCTAATGTGTTTATGCTGTTGGGTGTGGCCTATTATGCTAATGAGTTCTTGCTGGGCTTTTTCTACAAAAAACCCCCTGCTTAATTCTATATTCTTCCCCCATGGTTGCAAATGGAAAATGGCATATTCCACACTCCATTTTGTTCTGTGTCAGCATACTGCACCTCATTTGCCTATAACTCCTCCTCCGTTCCTTCACACCATCACTGCTATCTTAAATGGAATGAAGAAGCTGGTGCTGGGACCTGCAAGCAGCAACCATTGACAGCTGGCTCACGGATAGCCTAGCTAGTATCTCTTCACCGATAAAAGAATGGGGGATCATGTGGTCTGCTGTGGTAGTTGTTATTTTGCAACAGGTGACCACATAAATTAATTGCAGGACTAGAATACAATGCAATAAAGGAAGATGACATCCAGTTGCCAACAGGAAAAAAAGTTTTAAAGCGAGTGAGTTCTCTTGAGGTGGTAAATGTTATTATGCCCTGAAACAATATATTAATGTTATGCTGACTGACCTGTCATTCAAACTCTATGAATAAAAATGAAGAGTTCTAAATACATAGGCATGGGTTTACATGCCATGGGCCTCAACACAAAGCACTCAGCTCAGTAAAGCACAACACGAAAGTTGGAAGCAAATACTAAAATTCTCAAGGTCAGTGATCCAGGAGCATATATCACTGTACTCTGTTATAGTATGTAATAGCTGTTCCAAAGCTAAAACTTTCGAACTTAAAAAAAAAACACCACTTATGATCCAAATTTACATAAGCAAACATGATGTTAAACTGCTTTTTCAGTGAAAGAGTGCAAGAAAGGTGAAAATCAGGAGGCAAACTAGGGTTGCCAGCCTCCAAGTAGGGCCTAAAAACCTCCTGAAATTACAGCTGACTTCCAGACTACAGAGATCTGTTCCCCTGGAGAAAATAGCTGCTTTGGAAGGTGGTGGTCCCTCCCCTCCCCCAACCCCATCCTCTCCCAGCTCCAGGAGTTTCTCAACCCAGGGCTGACAGTCCTAGCACTAAGTAGAGGCAGGGCCTGTGGTGTGTTCAAGACCTTTTCTTATGCTCAAAGATGCAATTTAGGCATAAAATCCCATATCAGAAAAGCTAGACTGGAACTCACAACCATCAGGAAAACAACTAAATGCCATTAACTATCACAGACCTCAGTTGTGCTTGTGATGAGAATAACCCAAAGTCCTTGGGCTCATGCATTTCCTCCTCCCCACCATCTTCTTACATGACACTGAAATTGCAAACTAGAAGCCGGGTTTGTTATATCCAGATTGGGTTGTTAAAATTAGGTTCACTTTTTGCTTTCAAACTAGAATTCCAAACCACAGGTTAATTTTGGGGTATATATGTGGTCCCGACAACTTTAAATTAAATAACCAGAAGTGCATGTCTATTCGGCAATAATCTATTACTTTTCTGCATTGTAATTATTTTAAATTGCTTATATTAGATACTAAATAGTATTTTAGGAATTGTGCAGAGTCTTCTTGATTAACAGTTGAGATGGCATAAAACTGTAAGATATCATTTCTAATGAGGAAGTGATGGCTTTGGACTGCCACACACGCCCCATATGATACTTTATTGAATGTGCCATCATATCTCCACATTATTCTGCCACTTAGCTGATCTGTGGGGAAATGTGCTCTCAGTTATCTTCTTTACTGTTTGCCGATGCTGTATTTGTCCTTTGTGCATTGCAGATATGAGCTGAGCAATTCTCCTTCAGTTTGCAATGCAGTCAACTCATTTTGGAACAGAAAAGGCTATGAGTCTCCCCAAGTAGCTGGAAAAAAAGGCAACATGTTTGCTTTCTTTTTTTTCCTCCAAGAGGATATGGTTGCTGCATATTTGTGCGTTTGTTCTTCAGCATACAACTGGAAAGGTATAAATGGAACCTTTTATGTTTTGATCATTCGCAGTCTTGCTAATGGAAATGCGATAGATTTTGCTGCAGAAACCTAACTCTGAATCAATATTGATGCAGTGAAGCAGCTTGTTCAGCAATGAAGAATGTCTCTATATATTACCAGATGAGGCTATGGTCTGCCTAAGGTAACAGGGTGCAGCCAAGTCTGAAGAAACAGGCCTTTGCCCCTGTATCCTTCCTTCATCCGCAGGAATCGTCTCACCGTTAGTGAGACTTACCTGGGGAAGGGAGCCTTGCTGGCGATGTCACCAGAGGTGCAGTGACATCATTTCAGGCATGACCCAGAAGTGACACCATGGCATCGCTGGTGAGGCTCTAGTATTCACCCAAAACTGTATGGTTTAACCTTAGAATTTTGGACAGATGCTAGAACATCACCTGACATGATGACATCAGTTCACCACCCAATTTCCCCAGTTACTTTTTCCCAGCTGGGTGGCAGCAGGCCTAGAACATCACCTGACATGATGACATCAGGCAGTGCTACAATCACCAGTTCACCACCCAATTTCCCCGGTTACTTTTTTCCCAGCTGGGTGGCAGCAGGGACACTAATGGGGTGGGAGGCCTCCCACCAAAGAGGGAGGGTGACCTTCCCTGAATGGTGAAGTGATTCATAGGGGGAAAGGTCCATCCGGTTGAACACTGAAGCTGTTGCCATTTTAGTAAAGCATGGGATTAAGACAGTGGGATAAATCCAACCGCCATGAAGTAGCTTGCCTCCTGCCTGAGGAGCCCAGGAGCCTCTTAGGTTGGAGGAAGGCTTCAAATCTGAGCCAAAAGGAAAGGTGGAGTATAAATACTTTAATGAATAAACTGTGTGCAGTGGAGTGCTTGGATAACAGTAGGATCTCCCCCAGTTTCTCTGCTTAGGGAGCAGGCGTGTCAGAGAGACTGGAGAAGGGACTAGAATCTTTGCCCCCTTGCCCATCTATCGTCTTTTATCTAACTTATCATCTCATTTGTGTGCACTATTATTTCTGTGAAGGACTTTACTTGAAAGGCAGTTTGTGGCTTAGCAAGCACTATGTAATATCTGAATGCAGCTAAATACATGTCTAATTACTTTTGTGCACTATAACCACGTGCCACATAGCAGCAGGGGTAATAAATATCAACAGTTTAGGGCATCTTCTTGGGAGATGACCAATAAAGGAGACCCTTTGTGTTTCGCCAGTACCTTCCAGGGTCACCTTCGTGAAATCAACAGGACAGTCCATGCCTTGTTTCAGGTTTCTGCAGTCCTAGCCTTATTACACTGTTTATTTGATGTCTCCCCATTCTATTGATTGTTCTGACTTACATTATTTAATCTGCTTGGAGTCTCAGTGAGAAACGCAAACTATTATGGCGTGGAGTTTTAAATAAGTTGGAAGCAGGTGCTCTTAGAAACCCCCCCCCCCCATTTTTAGATAAAAGCGGTGTTTTGCAAAATGTAGTATATGAGACAAATCTGAGATGTGATTAGAGTCTGGAAGGTTATCCCAGCAGGCTAATTGCCTAACCACCACAGAGCTGGGGGAAGGAATATGTGTTTAATCGCTGCATGCATTCATGGAATCAGGGGCTTTGGCTCCAGTACCTTTCTTCATTGTCACTGAACTTCCACCCCCAGCCTTTGTTTCCTTTAGTTTATCCATCCAGCTCTTTGTGGGGAAGCCCAAAATCCTACCCACTTGTTGCTGGAACAGACACTCAGGATGTTCAGACATGCCATTGGGGAGTCTCCAGGCTGGATGTTGCTATCTGGAGGTGTAAAATCTCTGGAATTTTTGAAGCCACAGGAAGAAAAAAATCTGGGTTTTCCCCTAGGTTTTCTCACAGGAAAAAAATGGGCATTTTGTGGAAAATCGAAATATATGCAATATTTACCAACTGATCCTACTCAGGGTTATCCCCTGTGAAGCCTATTGATGTCAGTGAACATAGAAGGGTGTAATTCTGTTCAGGACTGCGCTATTTTGTTAACCAAGTTTAACTTTGTTTTACTGCTTTAAACAACAAAAAAATGCATCATTTATAATTAAGCCTATAAAATTGTACTATTTGTCAAGTTCATGAAATTAGAATAAAATACTAAACAGAGAGAGAGAGAGAGCTTCAGTCTGCTGTACCGGATGCTACTTTAGCACATGTATCTCAGGTTCTGTTATCTGAGCAGTAGGAAAAATAAAAGTTAAACATAGAAAACAAATTTTGATGAATGCAGAAGAATGTGTGCTACATGGACTGTGTCTTACAATATACGTTATAGTGTATGTACCGTGAACAAAATTATTCACATTTAAACTGTAACTATATCCTTGCCACTGGCTTCTACCAGTTAATTCTTCTGTGTCTCTGTTTTTTCATAATTTTTAAATTTATGCTTATACAAAGCCATGGTGGCTATTTGCACAAATGTATTGTAAACCCTACAAAAACATTTAGACAATATAGACTTCTGTTGGCTTAGCCAGATGAACAGAAAGACATTTTATGGAGGCCTGGTTTCCAGGGGGAGGAATAAATTGTGTGTGATGGAAGCTTAGCTTGATTGCTTGTTTAAAGAGCGTTAGAAAAAAGGAAGGGGGTTCTATTTTATTCAGTCAATTAAGATGAGTTCAAGCTTAGAAAATATTTCTGGGTAGCATGTGAAACTGTCACATTTAATGCAGTCACATCAGGCATTTTTCTAGCAATAGAAACCAAGCTGGAATAAGTTGATTGTATTTGGCTGTTGTTTAACATGTGGTGCTTACGTTGACGTGAACTCCTCCATAAAGTGGCTACTCAAGATGATGGAACTTACAAACCATTAGGATATACTGATGAATGCACACAAGAGATGATGGGAAGGCACAGCTGTAGCATTCAGGGGGAGCATGGTTAGGTAGGGAACAATGGAGGAATGATGTCCCAAAAGAAACAGAGTTAGTACTTGAAGAACTTGATAATCATTGTGACTGTAAGAAGGTTTTTTGAGTCATAACTATATTTTGTCATGCTTTTACGCCTCTGTTTTCTATAGTTGGTTTGTGCAAAAGGCAAACATACCATTCAAGGTAGATCTGCGCATTGATTGGATACCAGAAGAAGTATTTATTTATTTATTTGTTTATTTCGATTTATATTCCACCCTCCCCGCATGGGCAGGCTCAGGGCGGTTTGCAACAGATTAAAATACAATACAATAAATACAATAAAACATAGATGCATTAAACAATGCAATAGTATAAAATTCAGACAAACAGATTTTGTACTGTTTTACTGGCTCCTGCCGCAATAAATTAGATTGATTGATTGACAGTCAGATTTATATATAAAGTGTTGTTGCATGTAGATGGCGATAGCGCCTTATAAGGCCATCTTATGGTGGTACTATATGGCCATACCAGTATCATTAGCTGTTCTTATTACTATTAACACAAGGACCTTAACAATTCAGTTGTTGGCAATTCAGATGTTGTCGATATGTTAGTGGCGGCTCCTAATCGAAAGCCTGGTGGAAGAGCTCTGTTTTACAGGCCCTGCGGGACTGTAGGAGGTCCCACAGGGCCCTGATGTCTTCCAGGAGCTCATTCCACCAGTGTGGAGCCGCCACTGAGAAGGCCCTAGCCCTGGTCGATGCCAATCTGGCATCTTTCGGACCAGGGAGAGTCAGACGGTTTTGTGATCCTGACCTCAGTGCTCTGGGGAACATGTGGGGAAAGTATGTGGCAGTATAATGCTTCTGATATTATCTCTGCTATAAACTGTGGATTTTTTCTTCCTTCATACATGATCATTTATGAAAATTCCACGTTAACTTCTGATCAAACGAGCACATGGCAAAAGGCTCCCTCTTTCTTGTCATTTAAATACTGTATCATTCTGTTTTCCCAATGTATCCTTTAGTATGCTCCAGCATTGCTTTAGTGTACCACAAGCCCTCAAATCAGTTTCATCGTTAACAGTTTTTTTGCAAGATATCAATAACAATATTTCCAATTTGTAGCTCTGTCAGCCATGTAATTTTAGTGATGCATGGCTATAGGTATAATCCATTATGGGCTAAGGCAGTATTTCAGGATAAAGATGCAATCAATACGTTAGTGCACAGAGTCTATTTTTCAGTGCTAGTTAACTGGAAGATAATATGTAAAGATCCCTTTGCATTAATAGAACTAAAAACAATAATACACAGTATCTCCAGTGATTTTCAGCATTAAAAGGTCCAAGGGTAAGTATGGATTGTTACTTTTTTTACTGGGCCTGCAGCCAGATAAAATATAAAACTTGCTGTAAAGAGAAAATCAGTTTGCTGTCACTGAAGTTTGTCATGTATAGGATTACAAGAATGAGGGACCAGTGGATGAACACTTTAATTGTATAGGACATTTTGTTACTGATCTAAAAGTAACTATTCTCCTACAAAAGAACTTTCAAAGGGAGAATACAATGTGAAATCGCTGACTTAGAATTCATTAAGAAGTTCAACACCAACTGCCTCCCCCCCGCCCCAGAAACCAGAATGGTTTTTCACTCTTTATGGGAGGTAATATCTTCTATATATTCTCCTTGCAAAAGTAATTTGATCTGCTTTTCATGTTTCATTGTGTACTTTTCTAGATCGGGGTTTATGTTAATCCTACATTGCCTGTCTGACAGAAGTTGGGAATGATCCTCACACACTCTTGAGTGACTTCTGAGATAAATCCATTGACCTTATGGGGTATGAATGTAATCCATCTGATGTAAAGGAAGAATGTAATGGAGGCTAAGATTCCTGACAGCTCCTGTTCATCTGCAGTGGTATATTGCTGGTAAAAGTATACAAATACAGCAAGTTATACCCTTCTGAGTCAATTGAAGTCAGTTGGCTTAGAAGGGTGTAAGTTTGCTTAGGATGGCACTGATAGCACAGTCATATCATTTGATGGATGCACGAATGGATGGACAATTGTTAAATTTATCTTTGGAACAGCTGGGCTGAACTGGTATGGATACCAGTGCTGTCTCTTGCACAAACCTGTTCCCCACTAGAAATAAGAAGATTTTTCTCTGTTCAAAAAACATGCTAATAAAATATCTGCATGATTTACATTCTAACTGTTCATCTGCAGTTCTGAACCAATAATAACTGCATAAGAAGTGTTCTGATAGAGCAAACGAATGGTCCTTCTGGTCCAGCATCCTGTTTCACACAGTGGCTAACCAGTTACACTGAAGGGCCAACAACTAGGACACAGAGGCCAAGGCCTTCTCCTGATGTTGCACTGGTGTTTGCAGGTTTGTTGCCTCTGCATATGGTCCACCACACATGCATACTTTTAAAGCCATCTAGGTTCATGGCCATCACTACCATAGGTACCTGTGTTACCCTTTTTCTTTTTCTCCACCCACAGCTTTTTCTGTCATGTCCCCTCAACATGCATTCCTGTCTATTTACCCTTCCCTTTCCACATCTTGCAGATTTTTATATTCCTTCATTTTTCATTCTA
Source organism: Gekko japonicus (assembly GCF_001447785.1). Classification (NCBI taxonomy): domain Eukaryota; kingdom Metazoa; phylum Chordata; class Lepidosauria; order Squamata; family Gekkonidae; genus Gekko; species Gekko japonicus. The sequence continues at coordinate 2,073,409 of NW_015174273.1, read as the reverse complement.
TTTCTGTCCCATTCCTGTCCAGTTTGTTGTAATGGTTAGGAGTATGGACTCTAGTCCAGGAGAACCGTGTTTGAATCCCCACTTCTCCACATGCAGCTGCTGGTGTGACCTTGGGTCAGTTACAAGTTCTCTCAGAGCTGTTCTCTCAAGAACAGTTCTCGAAAGAGCTCTCTCAGGCCCACCTACTTCACAGGGTGTCTGTTGTGGGGAGGGGAAGGGAAGGGGATTGTAAGCCACTCTGAGACTCCTTTGGGTAGTGAAAGGCGGGGTATAAATCCAATCTCTCCTCTCTCACTCTCGCTGTCTGCCAGCAATAGCAGGCAGTGGTTTCTTCCTCCCAGTAATTCCAACACTGAAGGATTGTGGCTTATCTCCCCTAATAGTAGCACCAAATGGCATAAGATAAACATTCCCTTTTTGTGTGTGAAAAGCAGCACAAACTCCCCATCATGTCACCCCTTGCTAATTTACTTTGAGGGAGAGAGAAAAATAGCATTCAATTACGAGGCAAGTTCAAATTATTTCATCCCACTTCATTCTACTGTCCATCCTGAGAGATTAATTTGAATTAGAGGGTCCTCATTTGCTGATTTACACTCAGCACCCTTCCTCTCACTATCCCTTCCCCATTCTCTCCTCAAGCATCCTACAGGCTGTCATTTTGACTCTGTTAATTGAAAGCAGAGTCAGATTAGTGTTCAGTGAACATATATGAAACATCACAGGTAGGCTTGGGAAAATCTCATTGTGCAAGAACTTTTTATGGGAAAGGTGACTGTTGAGAGTGTCACAGGAGCTCGATGATGACTCTTCACTGTCTTCGTCGCTCGAGCTCCCAACACCGCGGAGCGCGGCCATGTTGTCTCGCCCCCTTTCTTTCCTCAAGGAGTATGCTGGCCTCAGACACCTGGACGGGGGAGGGCAGTTACATCACCATTCCCTATACTCTCGTCCCTGCTGGATGACGCGCTCTCTCTCTCTCTCTCTCTCTCTCTCTCTCTCTCTCTCTCTCGCGCTCTCTCTCTCTCTCTCTCTCTCTGTGCAGCCGTTCATCCAGGAGTCATCCCCGGACTCCTCCATTGCTTCCCTTATATCTCCCCCACCTGGTTCCCAGTGGGCTCCTCTCTTCCCGGCACCCTCCTCCTCCTCGGGCCCTGCCCCCTTACAAAATCGAAGACGCGCGCGCCGGGGGCGTGGTCCCTCCCTCTCCTGCCTTCTCTCCTCCTGGCCGCTGCGCTCGGAGTCTCCAGCCCTGAGGGGTGGAAGTCCCGTCCTCGGGACAGAGAGTAACAACCAGTTCAAAAGCCAGCCTTTTCCCCATTTCTGTTTTTAAAGGGAAATAACTATTGTAATGGAGCTAGGAATTGTTCTTTGCTTGCTGACAAATAAGCGGAGGATAATAATAACAGCATATAAGCTACAACTCTGAGAGGTTCAGTTACTCAGCAAACTTATCTGTATTGCAGGGCTTGATTTGGGCTTCATTTCGTCAAACAACGCTAGACAAGCGTGACTCAGGCCTTCGTATCAGACATATGCTGTTTGACATTCTCCGAGCAGGCGAAGCTGGCTGTCTGCTCCTAAATACAGTTGGCTTTTTGAATTATGCATCAGGCTGCAATATGGGGACAGCACTTCACAGCTCCTGTTTGGGGGGCCACGATGGGAAGGAGGGGGGAGGTCTGTGATATACTGCCACTTTCCATTTTTTATGTGCTAGCTGAGTTAAAAGCAACCCTTGAATTGTGTCACTTTTTCCCTGGTCCTGACTATTTAATCATCTGAGAGAATACCAGCCTGAGTTTTGTGGTGAGATTTATGGTGCCCCTAACTGTCAGCAAAGTGCTTCCTTCAGCCGAGCACTGGGAAGTAGCCCAGTTTAGAACACTAATGGGCTACCGTCTGGGGGGAAAAATAGCACTGGTGATTGAAATGTCACTGCAGTTAGCCCTTTGGGCTGCATACTAAACGGTACTGAAATCCTGGAGAGATTGCTGTTTTATTTTTATTTTTTCTGGAGATGTCTGTGAGGTTGCTATCTGCATACCACCGCATTGGATAATGACAGAGGGGCTTTTATTTATCCTTGCCTTGAAAACAGTAGGGGAGATATTAAGGCTGCTGCCTGTATTTTGCGGAATAAAAGATTTCTATGTTGTGGGGGGGGGGGAAATTCCATCATTATTAATGCTAAGATTTATAGCCGGAGACAGTTTTCTGTGCAGGTCAGAAGGCCTCCCCCCCCCAGATCCCCAGCCCTAAACACCAAAGTCTGCAAAGTCAGAACAAACAGCATAAGTGAAATCTGAGTGACCCAAATCTTGTCTAGCATCAGCAAAAGTAGTAATGGCACTTTACTAGTAGGTGTTCCCCTTCAGTTGCAAAATAGAGTGATGGGAACCATACTTGCAGGAGTAGTCTTCCTTTCAGTGTATCCACTTCCTTTCCCCCTGCCCTTCTCAGCAAGTAGCCAATGGAGACTTCATAGTAGATATGCTATGAGTCCTATTTACAATCCCACTGTGATAGGCATTGAGCAGCTGCCTATCACCCCATTTTGTTAATTGAACCTGACATGTCCACTTGATCAGTGGTTGAAGACCAAGGTCGGCTTTCTCATCGTTTTGTTTTTTTGGTTGACCTGGATGTTCAAAGCATGGTCACGTTCCCTTCCCCTCCCCAGTCCCCTTGCCCAGCTCTCAAATGGGCAAAATTGACCTCCTGTAAGCCGTGCCTTCTCCCCAGTACTTCAGTAGAATGTTATTTTTCTTACATGCGGAGGATGCGGCCTTAGATTAGGTTAGGTTAAAGAGTAGAAATTGATGCTCTTTAGACACCTTCCTGGTTATGATTCTGTTGGTATCAACTGCTTTACAATTAAGGTAAAGGTAAAGGTTCCCTTGCTCGAAAGCCAGTCGAATCCGACTCTAGGGTTGCAGTGCTCATCTCCGTTTCAAAGCCGAAGAGCCAGCGCTGTCCGAAGACGTTTCCGTGGTCATGTGGCCGGCATGACTAAACACCAAGGCGCACGGAACGCTGTTCCCTTCCCACCGAAGTGGTACCTATTTATCTACTTGCAATTTCTTGCTTTCGAACTGCTAGGTTGGCAGGAGCTGGAACTAGAGACGGGAGCTCACTCCGTCATGCGGGCATACTCGGGTCTCGAACTGCTGAACTACTGACCTTCCACAGCCTGCAGTTCAGCGTCAACCACTTGAGCCACCGCAGCTCGCTTTACAAATTAGTCAGTGCCTAATATTAATACACACTACCTTCTCCACCTTGTCTCAGTACAAACAATTGTGTTAGCAGCAGTATTATGTACTATCAATTCTTCTCTCCTTCATCTCCAGCTTCTTAATAGATATGTGATTGATTTGTTTATCTGTCTCTCAGAGAAGGGTTATCAAAAATCTTAACAGAAACAATTTATTCATTGTTCTGCCCCATCAGATTTTAAACTGGGAAGGGTTTTCTAACCTAGAAGTTTCCTCCACATCTCTCCAAAAGAACAAATGAAAATGGCAGTTATTCCTCCCTCTCTGCCTTGCACTATGCACTATGGGAGGCAGTAGAATGCCAAAGGAACTGAATTGTGCCAACCAAAAAGTCTTTAGGCAATAAAGCTTGTCCCACCAGCAAAAATATAAAGCAGGTAAAGGAATTCTTCAAATATGAAACTGTAGTTGGTGATTAGCAGCAGACTGGAAATAAGAGATTTAGTATAACATTGCAGGTCTTGGCAGTGGGGTAAACCTCCCTCTGTGAAACTTCCTCTAAATTTCTTCTTGTATTTATGCTAGCTGAGTTAGCCTTATGGGCTCTGTACTATGTCCAACTCTGTGGTGTTCTGGGAGAGCTTTTTACTGAATGTGGCTTCAAGTTTTCACCTAGGGTTGCCAGGTCATACCTTGCTGCCGGCAGGGGGGTCTTTGCTTCTCTCTGAGAGCTTCTGTTGTGTGTCCAGAGCGTCATCACATGACTACGCTCTAGGTTTTGGGCAAAGCTTTATGGTCTTGAGCCCAAATTTACCGTAGAGTTTTGCCCAAAACTTAAGAGTGTTGCTGTGCGATGTCAGCAACCTGATGATACCACCTCCAGGTGATGTAATCATGCCACATTTGGGGGGCATTTGGGGGCAGGGAGGAGCCCGCAGAAGAGGAGAAACCCCCACCCGGACCAGGGGACTGGTAACCCTAGTTTCACCATAGTGCAATATTTCTGAATATTGGCGCATTTGGACCACCTGGTTTGGGAGGTGCTTCAAAAAGGCATTCTCGCACTACCTTGAGTTTAAAAAATGGAATATTGATACTCTTCTGGTGAACAAGTTGGGCCATGTTGTCCTGCAGATTCTTGTTGCAGTAGCACATAAACAACCGTTTTCACTGCAGTTGATAATATCCTTGCATAGCACCCTTTTCATGGCAAATGAGACTGTAACATCTCGCTGTGGCCTGCTTGCCATTTGTTTCCCTACCTTCAAGAGGCCAGTATGAGGCACACATGACAGTGTTCCGCTCCAGGATCAATAGCCATCCTGTAGGATCCTTCACTTTGGATATTCTTGGTCCCATCCTTTCTGCTCCCCAGCCTGCCTTCAAGAAGCCATTACTCCACATCACCATGACCCCCAAGAGCTGTGTTTACACACAAAAAGTTTTTATGGCTGAAACCGCACTATTTAAGAGGCTGGTGCTGGATGACTCCTTAGGAGTGTCAGGCTTCAGCCAAAGCACCACGGGGCCAGATGCCAATCATGCTGGCATTGGCACCGTGTGACCCCCCCTCTGAGCTGCTGTCTCAGGACCCCAGCTAATAGAAGGAACATTTAAATCACAGTGTCTCAAGTGGATCAGGGCTCTGCGTGTGTATGATACTGCAGCTGTTGAGCTTTCCTGTATCAGCAAAAACCTGGCTGAAGTATAGATATATCAATCAGTGTAACAGAGAAATTGAAAACCGTGCACTGTGAAATTTGGTGATAGGTTTCCGTATCCTGGATAGGATGGAAGTTCAGTGTTGGCCTACATCTCTGGCACAGTTTCTAATTTAGAAATATATGTCCAAGATGGCACACTAGAGCTGTATGAGCATACTCCCACAATATGAGAATATGCCAGATTCCAGTGACTCTTTAAAAAAAAATGATATAAAGCTCACAGAACTCAGGGACCTTCACACATATGAATGTAGCTCTGTGCCTTAGTTGTACATTATACCATGGATGCATCAGTGACAGCATATGAACCTGCTTCCCCACCCCTTCCGGAAGTTCAAACTGAAGAGTGTGTGATCCATCCCAAGTCACAATAGTTGGGATGGATATACATGCACGTAAAAGTGTATATTTTACAACTAGCCAAAATTAACACTACCAAACCTCTCTTGTCCTACTGAGGAGTTCACTCAGTGCTCAGAACTGTGGCTCGGGAAAGCAGCTCTGCATGTTGTATGTAATTGAGTCATTGAAACGAGCTGTTGGTACACATTTGTATATGAAAACTTGCCTATAAAGTTGATTCAATATTGTATGTAATTCCCACTCTTTATTCCCATTTACGCAATTGCAAATGTTCACGGGTTTTTAAGAAAGCATTCAGTATGACAGGCAACACAAGTAAGCACTGTATGAGACAAATGGAAAACAAAATAAGACCCTGACATTTGCTGTTAGCTGGTATTTGGTGGCTGCCTTGTCTGTATTTGCATGCAGTATATTTGCTAAA
>NW_015174273.1:2004459-2067629 GCF_001447785.1 Gekko japonicus | reverse complement strand
TTACGCGGCTAGGTGTAATATTAGGCAGCCATAATTTTAATATAATCCCAAAATTGGTTTAGTGTTTAGAGCTGTTACTTTTACATCTGTCAACGGCATAATGTTAGCCTAGAGCTGAGACTTAAGTTTGTTTATATTTTCTAAAACTTCTGCCTCATTTTAATCTTTAAAAAGATGCCATGCAAACTATTCTTATATGATGATTTATAAATCCTCTGGATTATTTTTTAAACATCCTGTGCTTCTAGAAATAATTTTAATTAGTTCCTCTCTGGGACTTGATTATGGATCTCAATTTTGTGCAATTAAGTAGCTACTTACACTGCATGGACTTCAGTATTAAATGACCTTGAGTGACTTTCTTCATTAGGCACTGTTAAAATCAGTGGTCCAGTATTCATTAGACTAGGTTGGAGAACTAAGCCCTAAATCAGCATTTGTTGAAAATGTTTTTTTCCCCCATGACCTGTAAAAAAATGGTATATTATCAGATCTGTCCTGAGTAAAAGCTAAAGAGTCTGTGACTTTCAGTTTAGAAAAGAGGTGACTGTGGGACCACAAGATAGAGGTTTATAAAATCGTGAATGTGGTGGAGAGAGTTAACAAAGAGAAATTTTTCTCCCTCTTCCAAAATACTAAAACTCAAGGATCTCCACTGAAGTGGATGGGCAGTAGATTCAGGAAGGACAAAAGGAAATACTTCTTTACACAGTGAGTGATTAAAATGTGGAATTTGCTGCCAGAGAATACAGTGATGGCTGCAGGTGTAGGCAGCTTTAAAAGGGCAGCAGAGGCAGCAGAGTCATGGAGTCTATCAGCCATGGTGAGTAAGGGAGCCTCCACATTCAGAGACAGAGCCCAAAACACTGTGGTTAACGATATTGACCATGTGACAGGAATTAGAAGTTAACTGTATTTGATGGCCAGGGCAAGAAACAGCACAAGGTTCCATTGTCTGGACTGTATCAGATTTGTGGACTTTTGCTAGTGAGAACAAAGGAATCTGTTTTTAAGGGTTTGCCTTGTCTTCCCCCACTGTATTTTTGCTGCTAGGTGAGACAGTGGGTCTTTTCAAACATTTCCCCTCTACCATATTGTTCCTGGGAAGAATTTGGTTTTTGAGTCCTGTTACTGAAGAAAGTAGCAGACAAGACTCCAATCCTCTAAAGCAATTCCCAGATCCACATACCAGTTTTGTTTAGTTGTTCAGTTCACTCTGCACTGAAGGGAGTGGGAATGTGAGTGTGTGATCTTGAGACTTGCCCCTGAACTTTCCGGACAGATCCTGTCCCTGCTATTCCCAATACTGTCCCTACACTACTTAAGAATGAAAGAAGAGGACTGACAGCTGGGGAGATCTGTAGAGATGTAGCTTTCCCCTTGGCGTGAAGGCACTGAGAGCAGAAGGGGATCTGTTTCCCCGCTGGAGAATTCTTTCAGCTTTGCCTTTGAGTGTTGTTCTCTTTGCTCCCCATCCATTTTTAAGGACTGTGCTGCACCGCAAGCATGTTCCCCTCTGCAGCAGAAGTCAGTGAGGGAAATCTAGAAATAGTCTTTTCTCCTTCTGCCAGCTTTCCTCTTAATCAAAACCCTGGATGCCATTGCATCCCGTTTCATTATTTCTGCTGCCGTGAGCAAAATCTGTTGCAAACACTTGCCTCAGCTAGAAATTCAGGATTGATTTGATTAGACCTGTCCTCTGACTCTGCACTGAGTTGAAATGCACGTGGAGTACTGCTTTTAGCCTGCTGCAGAGACAATAAAGCCACCCTGACTTTCCTGATACGGTTTCCATAAAACATAAGAGAGGTAAGCGGTGGAAGGTGTTTTCTGCATGGGGACAGGCTTCTGCGGTTCCTCCCCTGGTGCTGTGGCTGCCGATACAGTGCAACCACATGGCACTGTCCCCTGCACCATCCCTGCCCTGGTTCCCCAGCATCAGTCTTCCCCACACCACCAAGGCTTCTTTTCACAAGGTTTTAAAATAATCAGTTGCCTGTGTTATCAGATTCTTTGAATACCCAGCTCTCAGTAAGCCTCTAGCCCCTTTCCTTGCAGAAGTATAAGGGGTAAAGGCATATCACAGCTATGAAAGAGGCTAGACGCTTTTTAAAAAATGGAAGCTTGGAATTCAGAAGACCTGGATTGTTATAAGGTTACAGTAATACCAATATCCAGTTGCTGATTTGACAAGCAAACAAGCAGTCCAGAGATAGTGGGGCAGGGGCACCCATGGGGACATTGGCAAGGGGAATGGCTGCTATGTGGATGAGACGGAGAAAACCCAAACTTCCCCGCCCGCGTTGTAGCCATCCAGTCCTTTTTGTGTTTTTCCCCAAAACGTTGCAGCAAAACAGATATGAAGAGAAGCTGTGGAAAACCTGGGAGGTGCATGAATGTGTCATGATGATGTGGGGAAGCAGGAAAAAAAGACTGCTTCCCGACAGCATTGAACCCAGGACAAATATGCTATGTGGGAAAAGTCAAAGTTGCCTCAGAGCTGTGGGAACATGAAGTTTGCTAGGAATAAGAAGATCTAAGCCCTCCATGTTCTTGCACAGAATGCTCAGCAGCCCATGATGCCATTCAAAAAATGTGACCAAAAAAAGATGAAGGGCAATTTGGGGAGGTTGGCGAGGAGAGACCGACTGGACGAATGGATGGGCGGCAAGGCAATAGGGAGACAGGACAATAGGGAGTCTGGGCATGGAAGCAGGGGGAAAGGAGGCAGAAGAGAGGGGAGTAAGTGGGACTCTTTACGTCTTGTTGGGCCATAGTTCTGTCAGAGGTGTTCTTGTAAAAGAGCAGTTTGTATCAGAGCTCTCTCAGCCCCACCTACCTCACAGGGTGTCTGTTGTGGGGAGGGGGAAAGGAGTTTGTAAGCCGCTCTGAGACTCTGAGTGAAGGGCGGGGTATAAATCCAATCTCCTCCTCCTCTCCTCTGTGTATCTCCATCCTTCATCAGATCTTAGAGGCATTTTGAAAGATTTCTAAGCAAGGGAAACTGGATATTTTCCATATTCATATATGGAGTAAGGGAAAGAAGGAAAGGAGAGAGAAAGAATTAAAATGTGATTGAGTTATCAGGTGGCAAGTGCAGGTAAGCCAGGACTGGGTCAGGCTGTGTACAGGACCTGGGACAGCTCCCAGTGCAAACTTCCAGGGAAAAGGATATCCCTTCACCAGAGACCAGAGTACAGAAATAGCACAGCAGGCCTCCGAGTGCCAGAGACTTGCTTCTTAGATGCAAGCTATAGGGAATTTACAGACACAGAGCCGAGGACCACCGGGAAGCCTTCCATCCATGCAGGCTGTATTTCCTGCTGGGAGCTGAAAAATAACTGGAGGAGAGGTGATAGAGCAGTGAATTCTGGTTCCTTTTTTGATGAATTTGAAGCTTCTATCTGAGGCAGATCTGGGCTTCAAATTGTCTCCCTCTGAATAACCTGCAGAGTGCTACTTATTTTATTGGACTTACAGCCTGCTTTGGGGGGGGTGCACTCCACCTTTAACATGCTGCATTAACCCACTTGGGATCATATATGACAAAACATGATTTGTATCAAATGTGACTAACTGTTGATGTATCCAACACCTTGGGTAGCCGTGTTGGTAGCAGTGTTGGTCTGAACCAGTGGGTGGGTAGCCGTGTTGGTCTGAAGCAGAATAACAAAGTTTGAGTCCAGCGGCACCTTTAAGACCAGCAAAGTTTTATTCTGGGTATAAGCTTTTGTGTGCATGTACGCTTCTTCAGATACATTGAAACAGAAGTCACCTGTCGTGGGCCAGTCTGCTTTAACTGAAGAGCACTCAGCCCCATCAGCACCTCTGAGACTCAGCTGGCTGACGCTCCTGACAGCCCTGAGACAGAACAGGCAAGTCCTAGTGCCCCAGTCGATGAGGACAGCAGGCACTCCAGCCCCATGAGCACTGGGAACACGGAAGAGACAACCCAGAGAAGCGGTGCCTCAACAACCCAAGATCGTGGGGAAACTTCACAGGCTGCCTCGCTTCCTCTGTCCCCAGAGCCAGGGGAACTCAGGAGGAGGCAGGCGTGCTTGGAGCTCCTCAAAAGGAGGCGGAGCACACGCCTTGCTGCCCAGGGACTGCCAGATCAAGAGGAACACCTGGAGTTAATGAACAGCACTCTCGCAAGCAACGAGACCCAGCTGTGAGCTGCGGATAAAGGATGGGGTTTCAGAGGAGGAAGGCATGGGAGCAACTTGTCACCTTCCTGGACCTGTTTCTGGCTGCTATTCCTGAACCTTTGGCTTTGACCCTGGACCTGCTTGACAGCGCCTCTCAGACCCGCTTGAACTGTCTCTTGGACCCTCGGCTGGCTTCCCTTGTGTATGACTCTTGGACTGAACTCTTGACTTATGCTTCTGGTTAGTGATTCTGTCTTGTCCCCTTGGTCTTGGCTGAGTCTGCTCTGACCCAGGACAGTCACCAACCATTACATACAGGAAGTGGATGAGGAGGATGTTGCCAGGAAGGACCAATTACAAGTAAGAAAGTCAGTTTGGTGTAGTGGTTAAGAGCAGCGGACTCAAATCTGGAGAACCGAGTTTGATTCCCCATTCCTCCACATGAAGCCATCTGGGAGACCTTGGGTCAGTCACAGTTCTCTCAGAACTCTCTCAGCCCCACCTACCTCACAGGTTGTCTGTTATGGGGCGAGGAAGGGAAGGTGATCGTAAACTGCTCTGAGACTCCGAGTGAAGGGTGGGGTATAAATCCAACTACTACTACTACTACTACTACTACTACTCTTCTTCTCCTCCTCCTCCTCTCCTCCTTCTGAATTGGATTAAGGCTATTGGTAAAACCTGTGAATAGCAGCAAATATAACTAGGATTGGATTAAGGCAATTGGTAAAACCTTTGAATAGCAGCAGATTAGCATGCAGCATAATAAAAGAGTTTACAAACAAATGCGAGAACTGAATGACATTAGCTTGTGTAGTGAGATAAGAAACTAGTATCTCTGTTAAGCCCTGGGGGTTCCATTGTCCTGAATTTTGCATTAACTTGTAACTCAGCAATCTCCCATTCTGTTTTGTTTCTGAAATTCTTTTGCAAGAAAACAGCTACTTTTGGATTATTGTGAAATCTTTTTGTCTGTTCTTGAGGACAGTTTTGAAACTGTGGCTGGTATACAATGCAGCAGCCTGGATATTCCCAAGGGCCAGCTGACAAGAACGTACCTTTCCTGTTTTAAGACAGTTATACTGGCTACCATTCTATTTTCAGATTAATTACAATGTTTTGCAAAATTGGTATGTCCCATTCAGCTTTTTTATTGTTGTTGTGCAGCTATTCTCATTCTTGCCTCACTCTGGAATAATTACCTCAATAATTTAGGTGTGTTTCAGTGTGTTACCAAGTACATCTCTATGTGTCTGCTACACTAGATATAATGTTACCCAAATAGGCAGTCTCCTAATTAGTTGAAGGAATTAGCAAAGGAGACAGAGTGAGAGGCAGATAACTGGGATTGTCCACCTATATATACCAGGATTTTTCCCTTTAAGAGAACTCTCAAATAAACCAGACAGGTATTCAACCAGAAAGGTTTTTATTTTAAAAAAGGAAAATAAACAAAAATGCATATATACACACTGAAACACACAGAATAATTAACTAAGAAAAACAGGGAGAAAGGGGAGAGATTTTTAGGGAAGAGTAATAATTACCGATCTTGAAGAGATCCATGGAAGCAGCAGTCAAAGAGCAAAACAGTCAGCCTATTGGGAAGCAAAAGAGTAGACCCACAGGGAAGTGGGTGTCTGTGGAGGAACCAGGAACATACACACACATGGTTTTGAAGAGGTCCATGGAAACAGCAAGTCAAAGAGGAAAATGGCCAGCATTTTCAGAAGCAAGAGAGGAAGGCCCACATGCAATTGGGGGTATGCGGAGGATCCAAGAATACATACGCACTCTGCTAGGGCAGCAGAGTGGTCCAGTTATAGGGCAAAACATACCCTTAGGCAGGGAGGATGTGCTTGCCAGAAAACAATAACTTAATGGCTTTACTGGAGGTAGGCAAAAGGTGAGAAAGGCTTGATGGCTGTACAAGCACCAGACAGGAACAGCAATCGGGAAGGTGAAAAGATTTAAGCGTTGATTAATTGCCACTTAATCAAGGGGTAAAGGGTGAGGGGAAGTGAGGCTGGAGGGTTGATGGGATTATACTCAGTGAATCAGTAGGTCTTGGGCAACCCGTTGTTCAAAAGTCATGCATCTATCCAGGGCAAGGAGGGAATATCAGTCAGCCAGCCATTCTGAGTCATGTTTTAACATTGTTTTCCCAATTAAGCGTCTGGCTGGCATCCATCTTGGTCCACTTCTGGCCCAAGCAGTGCCCTGCACCTCAAATATTGGGTTGATGATAAGAGGGGTGTTTCTCTATCTCTCTCTCTCCCTCCCCGTAAACTGCCCCTCTGCAGGAGGAGGGTTCTGACTGCTAACAGTTATGCAACTGAGTCTCAGTGGCACATCACTGAGCCTCAGGGTGGGCATGATCTAGCTGCAGTCAAGCCCTTATACGTCCCAGGATTTGCATAATGCCCTCACCTGGATAGCCCAGGCTAGCCTGTTGTTGTCTGATCCCGGATGCAACGCAGGGTCAGCCCTGGTTAGTATTTGGATGGGAGACTACCAAGAAAGTCCAGGGTTACTATGCAGAGGCAGGCAGTGGCAAACCATCTCTGTACTTAAGGTTGTCTGGATCATGGCTACAAGTTGTTGATTTTGCAGTACTTGTTTCCATTTAGCATTATTATGGGTAGATTAGTAAGATACCATGTTAGGCTTGGATTGTACAGGAAGGAATACATCATCAAACAGCTTTTTAAAAATAATGATTTTTCCCTCCCTTGAGGGTTATTACTAGCAGTATGTATTCACAAGTTAATGCCCAGCTAATGTAACCGTGGTAGTACCTTCAGAATTAAAAGCCATTAACAGGCCCTTCGGAACATCCAAAAGGCTTCTTGCTATTTGTAATACTAGGATGTTTCCTGAGACAAGCACCAGGATTTTTGTGCGCATTAAGTCATAACAGCTTAAAACTACTGAGCTATATGGTAAAGAATATTGCCTGCTGACAGAATTTTACAGATTACAACAGGTGGGTCTGTAAAGAAACTGTTAGAAACAGCATGAACTGCCGTAAACGCTGTAAGAGGTGGCTGCATGGCAACCACAGTCTGAAATATATGGGAGTATAGAAAAGTTTATCTTCTTGCTTTCTAGTACGCTATAATTGACTGTTTCTTTTAAAAGGTCCTGTGGACACTGCATTACACAGGAAATATATTGTTTCCTATCCTGTATGCCTTATATCATGCTTCAGTTATCGGATACTTACTTGGCATTACTGTGTAGCAGAGATTCTTTATCAAGTACCATGGGGCATAAATAAAGACCTTCTTTCATTTACACATCTGAATAAAAAGGGTAAAAAAACTGTATTTGCTTTTACAAAGCCAGAATAGTTGTTTACTGCTGTAAAAGACAAAACATAATAATGCCGGCCGGCCATAATCCCTGATTTAGGCTAGGAGGTGAGAGAAGGCAACTCGAATCTCTCAGAGTATTATGGATCCTAAGATCCTAAACTCACTTTATAAGCCTTGTTGTAGTCTGTGGGACTTTATTTCCAAGTATAAACATTTTTGGACCAGGTTGTAAACATGCATCTTTCCCTGAAATAAGGTATAAATTCCAGCTTACTTTTGCATAATATCCAAAAGCATGGAAGAGGGTGCATGTTTTTACAATAGAATTTGCAGCCCTTTGAGAATCTGCTAAAATTTCACTTTCACTTTTTTCCTCTAGGATGAGCAAGGCTATAATTCTGCATAGTTTTGCCTATGATGATGCAACATCAGCTGCATTGGATTTTTGCTCTGCATTGGTTTTGGCAGGGCATTTGGCTCTCTGTGTAAATAGGCCCTTGATTTATTCAGCTCTTCTCACAATATACTAATGAATATTGAACAACCGTCCTCTCAGATGGTAATTAAGATTGCTTTTCTTGGGAAATATCTATTTTGTAATAAAAAGGGCGAAAATCACATTTAAGAGATGGATCCAGCCAGTGGTCTTTAAAATATTTTATAACCTGTGACTACGGTTTTCTAGCATTCTAGCCCATTAAGCAATATAGGAGAGAAAGATCATAAAGCTATGGTAGCTTTTGACCCTAGCCTGTAGTTATTTATTATATGGTCACACTGTAGCCCAGCATCATGCTTCAGTAGGGTTTCACTGAAAATTATAAGAATACCTGAAGTGTACCATAAAAATACAAGAAAAAAAGTGACCATCTTTTTTTATTTTTTCAGCCTGTCTTAACAAGGCACTCTCGTTAAGACAATATTGTGTGACCTCTGTGACCTCTGAACATCCCTTTCTCTTTAAAATATACATGCATACATATCCTATCTGTCAATCTATGTCTATTTCTTTCCAAAATAATTAGCAACCTCGAAATTGCAGTGTTATGTATTGCTTGGTTTGTTGTTAACGCCATTATCACTTCAGTTTGGAAAATGACACCTTCATGGTTTGAGAACTCACCACTTTCTGATGTAGCTTAAAGATGATAGCTTTGTTGGGAAATCATTCCCTTTCCGTTAACACATTACAAACACAAATGTGTCCCCATTTTACCATGTTAGATGTGGGAATACACCTGTTATTCACAGCAAGAATATTGAAAAGAAAAATTGACTTGGGGGGGTCCCTTAACATAACTGTTGGCTAACACTCTATCTCAGCATCAGCCAAATGCAGGATGCTGAGATAAGTTCATATCTTATTTAGTTGCTTAAAGATGACATTCCAGTGAGGATTCTCAGTTTCATGAAAATACAAGCATGCATCTTCTGTTCTGTGATAAGAGGAATCAACTCCTTGGAGGTATACAGGCAAGGAAATACATCTACTCAGAAAAATGATTTAAACTATTGCAATAAAGGGAAAACCTGCCGTTCTGATGTACCCTACACTTTCTCTTTGGAAAACTGTCCCCTTTGTTTATAATTATCAAGATTCAATTCCCCCCCCCCAAAAAAATTAAAACAAGAACCAGCCAGAGAAACTGAACAGTACTGTAAAAAAGCATGCAGTGTTGCTGAGAGATAAAGACAGAAAGGAAATGGCTGTCTTTCTTTGGCAAATCTCTCTAGAGCTATTTCAAACAGCTGTACTTATAGGCTCTGTAAAACTATGACCAACAAGATCCATTTCTCCTTTTTTGAAAGAACACTTTCACCAACTGTGTGTGCTTCAAGAGTAACAGCAGTCAGAAACTTATAACTGTTTCAGTCAAGTATGTCATAAACAGGACAAATTTTCAGTTACATGAATAGAATTGAGAGCTTTATTTATGAAAGCTCTCTAAGACACTAACTAGATTGTTGTATTGCTTGTGTCTGCCAAAGGGTTCCGGTGTACTGTAGGCACAGCTTTTTTTTGCCCTGTATTACCCCACTAGCCCTGATCTAACCCCTCCTTTTGACACTAAGGGCTCAACTAGATCATAGATGGGATTGGTAGGGGCAGGCCTTTAACAGCCCTTGCTTAGCTGCTTTGTAGATTGGGGATGAAATATGATCAGGGCCAGCTAACCCGCTAGGCCAACTAGGCATTGGCCTAGAGCGCTGGGCCCTGGATGGGGTGGCGGGCCCTGATTGGGCCTCCCCCCCCCAAAGGTAAGCAAGCCCTGCTGCTGGCTGGCTGGCTGGCTGGCTGGCACATGCGAGCCCCAGCCTGGCTCCTCATCCACCTACCTTCTCCCACTGGGCGAGGAGCGGGGCTGGGGCTTGCTGCGCCAGCCAGCCAGCAGCAGGGCGTGCTTACCTTTAGTCCTGCCTGGTGACGCCTGCAGCAGCTCCGAGGTGGAGGGCTGGCTGGCTGGTGGGGAGCGCCCCTGTGCTCAGGCGCTGGGAGAGTTTTAGAAAGCGCGGCGTCAGTGGCGCCGCGGCCTCAACTTTGCGCACAGGGGAGGGGGAGGCCCACCTACCTCCTCCCAGCCTCCCTTCCCCTCCTCCATACACACAATCCTCTCCTCCCCCTCCCCCCCACGCACAAAGTTGAGGCCGCAGCGCCACCGGCGCAGCGTTTTCTAAAACTCTGCCGGGGCCTGAGCTCCCCGCCAGCCAGCCCTCCACCTCGGCGTGCCTCGGGACCGTGCAGCCATTTACCGCCTCTGCAGCGCTCCTTACCTGCCTCTGGAGCAGCCGCCACCGCCGTCCACCGAGAACCCCGCCCCCCTGCCACTGGGTTCCCAGTGGGGCGGCCATCTGGGAGGTTTCCAGGCCCCACCGGGAGGTTGGCATCTGCAGCCTCGCCTAGGGCGCAGAAACCCCTCGGGCCAGCCCTGGGTAAAGGGATCTGACGAACAGCCATGAATGGCTCAACAAACATTCTGTCAAAAAACTGGCTCCCTGTTCATGTCTGGTGAACAGAACATAACTGAACCATTGGGTGTTTGAGCATCCCTAGTAATAATGGCATTTCTGTTCATGTAAAGTACACCTCACCCATCATCTTATTATTTATTTTATTTATCTTTCGACTTCTATACCGCTCTGACCCCGATGCCTCCTTCCTTCCGGCTCTCTAGACGGGGGGGGAGGGAGAGGAGGAGAAGGTCTCCCTTATCCTCCCCCCCCCGCCTCCCCCTCCCCGGCTCCCCGATGGGCCTCTGCAGGGTGCCTCCTGTGCCGCCCCCCCCCCACACACACACCGCGTGCGGTCCCCAGGCCGTTCAGGGGAGGGGCTTCCCTTGGCACCACCTCTCCTACAGCCGGCTCTCCCTTCCTCCCATCTCCAGGCCCCGCCGGGAGGTTGGCACCTGCGCTCGCCTAGAGCACAGGACAACCTCGGGCCGGCCCTGAGTATGAGGCAGGATGTTAACTGAAGTTCCCAAAATTTTCTGCAGTGGCAGGGGGCTGGCTGATAATGAGATTTTACATTAGATTTAACAGAAAAACTGTGTTGATGCAAAAAAATTTAAATTATGTATCCATTACACTGGTTTATATAACTCCTTGTGGTACAGAATTTCTAAAATCTGCTCATTGAATCCACTTGTCACATTACCTAACTTTGCTGTGATGTTGTGAAAAAGACTGTATGTTGTTGACATTTCTCTAATGTACCATCATGCTGTATTTTAAGAGCTTACTTGCTGCTGACCTAAGTGTTTAGAATTGGTCTGGGAAGCACAAAAATATATATAACTATTATGAAGGAAAAATTGGGTGGCTGAACAAATTAGCCAGGGTATGCTCTGAAATCATGAATGATCATCATCACTGTCACTTTTTCAGAAGACTTGTGCAAAATATGCTTTAGTAAGAGAGTTTCCTGTCCCAAGGGGGGGGAACTGAATTAGGTAGTCCTTGGGGTCCTTTCCAGTCTTATGTTACTATGATTTGGCAGGTTTCCTTGGTTTAATTTCACTAAATGCAATATATGGGCCTGGCTGGTTCTCATGTCAGTTCAAGAGTAACGTATAATGGATGGTATTATTAAATTGTTTTAATATTGTTCTAAATTAAAGATTTTTGTTATCACTCTGTTGTAAGCTTCCCTGAGCCCTACCTGTAGGGAAGGGTGGCCTAGCATATCTAAAAAAATAAATAAAGCATGTTAGGATTACAAACGCCACTGCTCTCCTTACAAAATGCAGCCTTTCCATCTGTCCCAAGTTGGTAATACAACTCCTTCCAAATAATCAGATTTTCCAACAGTCATCATCACTGGCTTTTCCGGATTCAGCTTCAGTGCATTCCTTCTTTGCCATTTGTTCACAGCATCTAGGCAATGGCCCAGGATAGAGACAGTCACTTCTAGAGGCTTAGTTAATGAAATGTAGAGGTGGGTATCATCAGTATACTGATAAGACCCAATTCAATAATTAAAGATGGTATTGTGTAGTTTTAACATAAATATTTGACAATATAGGGGAGAATTCTGTAGCATCCCACTTGTTAATTAGATAGGAGATTATATAGATTCATAGAGGACAAGTCTATCAATGGTTACTAGCCATGGTGTCTGAGGGGAATCTCCACATTCAGAAGCACTAAGCCTCTGAATCCCAGAGCCAGGAGGCAACATCAGGGGAAGGCCTCATTCTCTATGCCCTGTTGTTGGCTGTTCAGAAGAATTGGTTGGCCACTGTGTAAGACGGGATGCTGGACTAGATGGACCACTGGTCTGATCCAGCAGGGCTCCTCTTATGTTCTTAATTCCCAGGGAGCTGCTTCATTAGAATCCTAGTCCTTTCTTCTGAAAGTTCCCCCCATGAGGACATGCAAGACGTATCTCTAAAGCATCCCACCATTAGAGAAGTGCTAATCCCCTATTGTATTCCTTGTGTCTTTACTTCTGCATGACCTCTGTTTCTTTATTAATATTGTTATCTGTTTTGAATTAGCAGGTTTATAGCCTGGGCCAAGATTGGGAGAGGGGCAGGGCTGAAAAAAATGTGACTTTTGGGTCTCCCACTAGCCCTCACTAAAGCAGTCAGGTGGCAGAGGCCCCAACATGTTTCTGTCTGTGTGTTAAGCACCGTCAAGTTACTTCCAACATATAGCTACCCTATGAATTAAATGACCTCCAAAACATCCCATTGTTAACAGACTTGCTCTAGTCTTGCAAACTGAGGGCCGTGGCTTCCTTGATTGAGTCAATCCGTCTCATGTTGGGTCTTCCTCTTTTCCTTCTGCCTTCAACTTTTCCTAGCATCATTGTCTTTTCCAGTGAGTCTTGTCTTCTCATAATGTGACCAGAGTACAATAGTCCTTGTAGCTTCTAGTTTAGTTTAGTCATTTTAGCTTCTAGGGAGAGTTCAAGCTTGTTTAGGATTGCCATGTTTGAGTTTCCTAAGTCTGGTTAACTTAATTTGTATATTATGCTGATTGGTTGCTAATTATGCAAATCAAGCACATTAATTCTTGTGATCTACCAGTTGAATAGAATGGAATGACTGTTAACTACTACTAAATGTTGGAGATGGATTCTAGAACATATAGCTTTAGCAGAGCCTTTGTTCATGCCAGGATTTGCTCAGGTTGTCTTCTGAGAGAACAGTACACCTTGTGTGGGAGAGGAAGATGGAGCAAGACATTGTCCCCTACTTTTTTGGTTCCCAGCTTTTTTGGTGTGGGACCCACAGATTGGGAAATGCTGCCTTACCTTATGGCCTCTGATGCTGTTGCTCCAGCAGTATATGACTCTGCATCTATGTTAGCATCTATCTGCAAAAACTTACCGTGACCACCAGTTGTAAGAGAGGCCGCGTTTGAGATCATGAGCATTGTTATCCAAAAATGTGCAAGGTATTGAACATCAGTTTCTAAAATAGTAACAATGTAAGAAACGTATTGCATACTCAATAAGGTCGTATACATGCTTTATTCGGTTTTAAATCAATATGGTCTTATGGTTATAACTACCAATTAGCATGCACTTTTATTTAGGACCTTCTAAATAATTCAGGGATTTTTAAAAATTTCAGTCAATTATTTCAGTTGGCCTCCCCCGTCACCTTCTCAGTTTGAATGAGGAGTTACCATTTGCCCTGGGCTGTGCCACATTATGAACAGGGTGGGCCTGGAGGGTGCCTGATCCTCCCAACCATATCCAGTCCTCCCAAAGAAGAACGTTGGCTGTGGCCAGGGCTGTGCTGCCAGTAGTTGAACAGATGCCAAATGTGCTGACCCTTCTGAACTTAACAAAGTTGCATTTGGAAGGTGCATTTGTCTACATCTTAAAAGAGGGGGCATCAAAGGAAACCCACAACACATATCTCTGAGTTATCACTTCACACAGAGAATCGTATTGTATATGTTCTTAAATGACACCTGTAGTACCTCAGCTCCAGCTATCAGGAAACAGGCTGTGCCCTAACTACAAAAGCAAACATCTTGGTGGTAACAATGACAGATGGTAAAGAGATAATGCCCTTCAGAAAGGAGGCAGCAACTTAATTTATCACATCAAGTGTTAAGTACAGAGCAGCCTCCCCCTCCTTCTAGCTAGTCCCTCAGTCCTATATAAAGTGAGTTCCTGGTTATACAGAAGTGCTGCATCGCAGTAATTCAGTACCACAAGCAGCAGTTGGCTCTTTGTTCAAAACCAGCAAGCAGCAACCATGAGCCAAACCAGTGGGTATTCATGATTTATTGAAATGCAAACAGAAGCCCACCCCACGTGCAACTGGTTATGTTTGGTCTAAATGTGTTACTGATTATTTTAGTCTAGGCTAGATGAGAGGACATCAAAGCAAGCTGTAACATACACACAATTCAGAGCCAATTTAAAATCAACTGAGGAACCTCCACTCCTGTCCACTTAATTGTGCAGGGATTCTTCTACCCCAGATCAGGAGACAACCCTTAATCCTACAGTGCCAATCCTTAGTCCTACAATGCCAAGCCCATGGCCATACAGCCCGGAAAAATCTACAACGGCTAATGAACTCCGGCCGTGAAAGCCTTCGACAACCCTTAATCCTATTTGTAACATGTACCTTTCTTTGCTCAACTCGCTGCAATTCAATATGTTGTTGAAGGCTTTCACGGCCGGAGTTCATTAGTTGTTGTAGATTTTTCAGGCTGTATGGCCATGGGCTTGGCATTGTAGTACCTGACTTTTTTGCCAGCAGCTGTGACTGGCATCCTCAGAGGTATAACACAGAAAGAAGGAGTACTCTCTGTGTTAAGAGTACTCCATATTTCTGTGTTATACCTCTGAGGATGCCAGTCACAGCTGCTGGCAAAAAAGTCAGGTATTACAATGCCAAGCCCATGGCCATATAGCCCAGAAAATCTACAACACCTCATCACTGCAGTTCCTTATTAGCATCCAACTTAGGCCTGATTTAAACATGATTCTGGTGAGGCAAACAAACTTCTCCGTGTGACTTAGCAGAGGCTCACCATCTCATTAAAACTACTGTAACGCATGCAAAGCAGTTGTATATACTCAGCTTGTGTGCCAGATATTCATAACCCTTGCAGACACTGTGCTTGCATGCTACCTGAGAATTTGTAGGTGCTTTGAATGGGTTGCTGTACAGTTTATCTGAGACCCCAAGCCTATGCAAAGCCAGGTTGGTGTAGTGGTTAAGAGCGCAGACTCTAATCTGGGAGAACTGGGTTTGATTCCCCACTGCTCCACATGTAGCTGCTGGAGTGACCTTGGGTCAGTCACAGTTCTCTCAGAGCTGTTTTCTCAAGAGCAGTTCTCTCAGAGCTGTTTCAGCCCCATCGACCTCACAGACAGTGTTCCCTCTAAGCTGAGTTAGTGTGAACCAGCACACAGGGTTTTTTGCCTCCGGCTCACACATTTTTATCTTAGGTCAGGAAGGATGGCTCCAGAGCAGACTAATTTATACAGTAGCCGAATCACTTGCTCACAATTTTAATGCCAGTAGCTCACAAAGTAGAATTTTTGCTCACATGACTCCACAGCTTAGCGGGAGCTTCGCTCACAGGGTGTCTGTTGTGGGGAGAGGAAGGGGAAGGAGATTGTAAGCTGCCCTGAGACTCCAAGTGAAGGGCAAGGTATAAATCCAACTCCTACTCCTCTTCTTCTTGTTGTTCTCCTTCTCCTACAACACATTTAAATTAGCCCTAATAAGTAAGGTCAGGAGCACAACAAGAAACACTGCAGCTTTAAATACAGCTATTGAAATGCACAAAATATAAAAAAGGAAACTATCCAAGAATGTTAGAACCTAAGAAGAGTTCTGCTGAATCAAAACAGCGGTCCATCTCGTCCATATAGTGGTCAGCAAGTTACCCTAGATGACCAACAAACAGGGCACACAGGCCAAGATATTTCCCCTCACGTTGCTTTCTAGTCCTGCTGTTTAGAGGTTTACTGCCTCTGAATATGGAAGCTCCCTTTAAGCACCATGGCTAATAGCCTTTGATGGAGCTGTCCTCCATGAATCTGTCTAACCCCCATGCTTGTGGCCATCACTACACTGCACTATACAACTTAATTCCTTGTTGGGTAAAGAAGCATTTTGTTTTGTCTGTCCTGAATCAGTTGCCCATTGACTTAATTGGGTGCTCCTAAGTGCTAATATTATGGGAGAGGGGAGTATAAAGCTACCTTTGGACAGCCAACACACAGGGGGCTCCATACTTCCTGTTCTATAGAATGGAAAGGCTATTTTGTTACATACATTGCACCCAACTTGCTTCTATAGAGGAAGAAATCATACCCTCCTCTAAGGCCCCGGTCACAGGGGAGGATTTGCCCTGCGGGAGGGACGGATCGGGGGTGCATCAACCACAACATCTGGGAAGCGGCGCGCACCCGTCCCCGATCCGTCCCTTCCGGGTGAAGACGCAGCTCAAAAAGGTAGTAACAAAACAGCACTACCTACCGGTTGCCGCGCAGCACGGGCGGGAATCTGATCGCCGACACACCTGTCTCTTCTGCAGCATGCGAGGTCCTGCCGAACTGCACATGCATGCGCAGCAGGCTCGCCTCACTCTCTGGTCCGTGGCTTCCCCCGGCATCTGATCATGCCGGGAGGAACTACGCGGCGGCTGGGGGGATCTGTCTGATCCCGCAGCCGCGCTTCTCTTTTGATACGGCTCTAAAAAGCCGCACTTCAGCCGTTCCTTTCCCCCTAGTGTGACCGGGGCCTAACATTCATAACAGGGGAGAATAGTGATTACTAATTGGGAAAAAGCATATAGACTATCTTGATGCTGCTTTGTTGACTGTCACCGGTGGCACACTATCTGTGAAGTAGAAGTTTAAGGGAAAACTGATTTGCAGCCCAGCATGAATGAAGAAACATTTCATTAATATTTATTGAAGGGAGCCTGAAGAACCAAGTAAGTCAAAAGCAGCTTAGTCATGAGTGAAATAATTTCGTAACATCCCGTTAGCAGGGTCATCATGGTCTTGTTTCTGTGTACATCTCTGTTCCCTCTTATTATGCTGTTTTGCTTTTCTTTATAATGAAAACTGATATACTGCAGAGGAACCTCTTGCTTGAGGCTATACAGCTGTTATGAGGAGGCAGCACCTGGTCTTTCCCAGCTGTATAACCATTTTCCTTTTATACTTGCAAAATAAGGTGCCATAGCCTGGTGAAAATGCATTGTTAGAAGTTTATTTTATATAGATGCACATCACTTTGTAAAATCTTAGAATAATGGAGAATTACAAACAAGGATTATGGCTAAGGAGGCAACCCTAAACAGGAATAACTTAGAATGCTCCTCATGTCTGTTCAGTGGGTCTTCCTCTCAGCCCCACCTACCTCACAGGGTGTCTGTTGTGGGGAGAGGAAGGGAAAGGAGTTTGTAAGCCACTCTGAGACTCTGAGTGAAGGGTGGGGTATAAATCCAGTCTCCTCCTCCTCTTCTTCTTCTGGATTACATTTTGTTAGTCTTCCTTGCTAGATGAGGCTGCCATATTTTCTGGTTACTCTTCATATAAATGAATGGAGAACCAGTTCTTTCCTCGTAACCAAGAGAAACTTCCTGGAACCTTTTTGCTGAGCTCAGCTATTTGTATATTCATGTTAATAACTTGGTTTGTTTCAAAAAAAGTATATGCTGAATGGGAATGGCTCTATTTAGGATTATTGCTTGCTAATAACGAACACCTTCCTTAAAGTAATTCATTTCCTCAAGTTATGGTCTTTAAGTACTGCGCCAGGTTCCCAGTGGTAGTCTTTTTCAGGGATTTATTTCAGGATCATTTGAGCAGGATAAGGGTGAGAGTGCTCTTGAACAATCCATATTGAGCCAGAAGCAGCCAGGAGAGACATATACAGATTGAGTGGGTGGGGGTTTGGAGCAGAAATTTTCCTTTTAAAAAAAAAAAAGATTATTTTTCGAATGGAAGCTGTCATGACACAAATTTAAAAGCTGTTTTTCAGATAATTCTTAGTGGGTTAAATCTAGGGGTCCTACCTGCCTATGACTTGCAAGTGAATTAGAAATTGATTCAGGGCAGTGTATTACTTCTTGAAATGCCTAATGGAAATTCACAGATAAAGGGAAGTTTTAAATTTGGTTTCTTCTCTTACCTCCCCTTGCGATCCAAATTACTCCATGTATGGAAATAATCACACTACCATGAGACTATGATACTGCATTTTCCCCTATTATTATTAAGAGTGACTAGCCTACCAGGCACCCTTGTAGCGAGTCCTTGTTGTCTGCGGGAGCTCGTCCGATGACGTCCTCCTGGCGCTGGTCTTTGATTGTTGTTGTGACTTCCTGGCTGTTGCGACTCCTTAAGTTATAGTGTAATTGATGCCCATTTCTCCTGCCTGTGTATCCTGTCCTGTTGCAGCTTTCTGTGATCAAGAATCTGCAATTCTGCACAACTCATTGCTATTTCAGCAAAAGTACTGGACTTCCAATGATGTGTTAAATGTGCTAAATGTATATGCTAAATCTAGTCTTAAAATTTTTTCCATACTTCTTCCATCAGTTTCCAGCACACTACACTGTTGATTACTTTAATGACAGTTAATGTAAGCATAGGTTAGATTTAATAGCTTTGTTCCAAGGATGACTCTGTTTCCTTAGCTTGTGTGTTATGAATACTTTCCCTGTTCAGGGAATCCTTCAGAAGACAAGAAAGATCCATGCAAATGTGAAATCTTATGGCATTCCAGAATTTGGCAAATGCTGAAGTTAAAAAACTAACAAGACAATATATCCTTTTTATATATACATGTTCCTGTTTCAATGAATTCGTAGGTTCTTTGATTTAAAAATCAAACCCCATTCTAATAAGAGAATAGTCTGACATTAAGAAATAAATACATATTTGAAGGAGTTCTGCAAGAGCTTTATCTAAAAACTTGCAGTCCCTGGTACATCTGATAGCTCCTGTACGCTTCGGGTAGGAACAGATGATTTTGATGACATCTTAGCAAACTATGCTCTTTTGTCCTAGAAGTAGTTTTGCCTTTTAAAAAAGTACTGTTATATGAAATTTTTTAAAATATCATTTTTTTATTTAATGAAGTGTTTTATATTGTTGTAAGCCGCCCTGAGCCAGCTTTGCTGGGAGGGCGGGGTAAAAATCTAATGAAATAAATAAATAAAATAAAACATCGATTTAAGTTAGCAAAATCACTTGGGCAACTGACAGATCTATGTGTTTAATCAATCTAATTTAGACCTAGGGTTGCCAAACTTCTGGGTAGGACCTGGAGATGTCCTAGAATTACAATTGATCTTCAGACCACACAGATCAGTTCCCCTGGTTAAAATAACTGCCCTGGGGAGGGTGCCCTGTGTAGCGCTATACCCCATTGAGGTCACCTCCCTTGCTAAACCCCACCCTCCACAAGCTCCATTCCCAAAATCGCCAGGAATTTCCCAAGCTAGAGTTGACAACCCTATTTATATTGTTTTTCCAAATATACTTGAAAATGGTTTCCAAATGCAAATCTAATACTCTTTATTCTCAGTGAAAATAGTTCATAATGCACAGCACCTTGTCAGACTTTTCCAGTTGTTCACCCAAAGCAAAAATTAGACTGTACTACTGTACAGATAATAAAATATAAATCAGAGACCTTTAAAGGTACATGTAATAATATAATAGTATAGTTATATTTTAAAATACTCAGAGATAATAAAAAGATCATATATATCTCCTGATAAAATTTAAAATCACAACTACACGAAGATCTTTCAGATTGACTTTAGGGCGATATCACAAAGTGTTGAAGCCACAGCGATAAATTTTACTTCTATTCCTGTAGTCTTTCCTGGAAAGAAGATCTGAAAGATGATAGTCAACAGAGCATTCCAGAGAGGTGTACATGAGAGGATTTAAGATGCTAACTGTTAAATTGGCATACAATACACAAAAAGTGTGCATGAGTTTCTAATGTCTGGGTTTCACAGGGACATAACCTCTGATCCTGAGGAATATCTGTTAACTCTGCTAAGGGAGGACATATAAATCTAATCAGGGGTCATTTCATAGAAAAAGAGGTGCAGGAGCTCATTAGCATAATTCATTAGCATATGCCACACACCCTGACATCACCGAAAGTGTGTCAGAAGGCAACACCCATCACTCAGGCTCCACTGGACTGTTGGGGGGGGGGGACCTGCATATCTGTCTTTGCAGAGGAGGGAGAGCTTGTACCTGAATAAAACTTGGTCTTAAAGGTGCCACTGGACTGTTTTGGGCCAGGGGGATGGGGGGGGACTCTGCAGCTTACCTGGCTGCTTCTTGCTCTGACTGAGGGCTGCTGGGAGCAGGGGGCGGGGCTTGTAGCATGTGCCCGCCCCCTGGGCTCTTTACTGCTGGAGCTCCGCTCCTGCAGGAAATGACCCCTGAATCTATCAAAAGCTGAAATTCAGTGAATACGTATTAATTGAATTAAAACCAAAATCATAAAAATCCAGTAAAATGGCAAAATATAGAACAAATTCAACCAAAGTCTAAGCAGCACTGCCTTCCACGCCGTTCTAAACTGCAAAACAGAGAAAGTGGCCCTCACCACATTTGACATCCCAGTACAAGGAAGCTGCTCCTAGAGAGAATATCCTTGCCCTCAGTTTAGACATGGCATGAATCTTAACTATTTGATCAACATGGGGAGTGCAAATAAAATTCCATGTTGTTAAAATGAAAACTCAAGAAGAATCATTGCCACAGAATTAAATTTTGCAATGAAATTCCACTTCCGACTGTAAGATCTTTTTTTTTTTTTTACCAGGAGGTATTTGAGAAAGTGTGTGTGAGGGAGAAATAACAGGGACATATACATGAGAGGAGAGGGGGAAAATGTTTTCATACTACAAACTGACAGGTATAGCATAGCTCCTATCACTTGTGGCCAAGAATAGCCTCTCCTTTGTGTGTACATAATGGATATTCAGGCTGGCTTGTGATGAGGTTTCGTGCGAGTTTTACAAAAAGCCTGGATATTCCCAAGGGATGAAGAATGGCCTGCTTGCATAAAGCAGTTAATGTGCGCCCCTTGAATTCCCACCTGGTTTCCTTCTCTATCTGCCTTCCCTCCACAACCTTTGATTTTTAATGTGCGTCTGCTTAATTGTACACAGGGAAAAATCCGATTCTGATATGTGGAAACTTTTCTTTTTACACCTCTCTGGCAAGTATCATAGAGTCCTAGTGTCCAGCCCTTAAATCTTCTTGCACAAAACTTTTTAACATTGGTCAAGAGCCAGAGCTTTTATAAAGGACTTCCACCTAGCTTAATTGTAAATCAAAGCTGCTTCGTCAGGAGACAGCCAGGGATCTGGCTCTTCTTGGTGTCTGCTGCTGACTCACTGCTTGCCGTCACAGCAGAAGGAATGGATGAATCCGTGATGGGAAGTCTTAGTGACATCCCATCTATTTCCTACAATAAATTCTGTAATGAAAGTAAGGGCAGGATGAAAGCAAGTACAAAAGATGAGTCTGTCTGCTTGCCTCAAAGATCTCTAAATACGTCTTGGGAACAGCATGTTTCATGTTTGCATGCTAGCCACTCTTCTTTTAGAGCTTTTAACAGAAGGCATCCTACTTCTCTCTCCAAAGGGCAAGAAGTTTCTTGATTTAAAAAAAAGGGAGGGTTTTTTTTCACTGACTCCTGTTTAAAGTTGGCCTTTGCAAATACTGGAATAATTCCAAATTCTGCTTTGGAATTCTACCTTATTGTGTATTTTGGTGAAGTCCCCCCCCCCCAATATTATAATGTTAAGACTTTAGAATGTCTCCAGACATCATGCCCTGTGAGAATGTAGAAAAATGCTTTTTTATTATTATAAATTGCCTCTAGACATTATTGGTGCACTGTTGTTGTACTGTTATCTTCACAGTTCTCACTCGAAAGTACCCAAAGCCCACCAGAGCTGCACAGGTGCCTTTCAGGTGCTTGTTTCAGCTGATAGAAGTCAGGAGAATTTGGTAAATATTTGTGAAATGTATTCTTTTGCTAGTTTTAGAACCATTACAAACTTCACTTTTTAAGAGCTAATTTATTTTTAAAAAATAATATGGGAGGAGAAATTGTGACAATCCCATTGATACCTGAACACTGTTTGAACAAGAGTCATAGCAATTTGATAAACAAATTGCCTGGGAAAGTACAAGAGAGGGTTTTTTTTTTAACTGAACAACAGCAAAATTATATTTACTGTAGTTTTACCCTTTTCAGTCCACTGGCTTCAGTGGACTTTGGAGGGTGAAATTCTGCCTAGGATTGCACTGTTAGCCTTTGATAATGATGAAGAAGTGCTAATATTGATTCAGCTCTTGTCAAGTCACATTAGTTGTAAGCACCTTTTCTCAGAAGTGAAAACATAATTTAGCTTATGGCGAGCAGGTAGCTTTTTTGCGGAGGGGAAACACAGATCAGTCAAATAAAGCTGATGCTTGTAAGTGGGCTTTTGCTCTAAGTGCTCTTTGCTGCAGAACCTCAGCAAATATGGATCTTTGTAGGATAAATGAAAGAAAAATATCAACACTGTTGTAAGGTGGCAGCACAAACTATTTCATATTATTGTCTGCACAGTATAGAGCAGTAACTGTTAGAGTGTATACCGAACCCAGAAAACAACCATATGAAAGAGGGCTCCTACTATCTTTGTAGGTCTCAGGAGGTGAATGCTAATTTGTATGGAAATATGTATGGGAAAGTGCTCAAAATTTTAAAGGTGATTGGTTTATAGGGAGTGAGATGGAGGAAATGGGTTGTGTTACTTAGCAGCTGTAGCATTACGCTGACTAAGAGCAATTAAATATTAACTACAGTGGGGTCATATTTATGCGCTGTAATCCCACTGAAGGCACAAAAATGCAGCAGTTGCGCTTTAATAAACTCTAACAGATAAGAAGGTGCCATGTAAAACTGTAGATCTCATTGCCAACTATGAGCTCTCTCCTGGCATTTGAAAGTGGTGAAATGTATGTCTTTATTTAGGGAATGTTCCTTCGATCCTTCATTCATTGTTTTGAACTCAAAGCGGCTTACAGTATTGCACACAGATATAGCAGAAAGCAAAAATATTTAAACCCGAGTGAGCATCACTTGTACCATCAACAAACTAATATCAAAGGAGGCAGGGAGGGGGCGGAGCAGGCAGTAGCAGCTCTGCCCTTGATGACAACTTTGGGCTGCAGTCTTGAAAGAATTTTAGAGGGCAGCACATAGCTGCTTTTCACATAACCAAGTGATGTAAGCTAGAAAGGAAGAGGAAGTGGAAAAAATACAAAAGGTGTAAGGTCTCATCTGATGAAACCTTGAGTGCTGTACGGTCAGAAAGAAAAACCTGAGACCAATTTACTTCAAAGAAAACACCTTTATGATTTGTTATATTCACTGGATAATTAAAGAAGATATATTTTTCTCTAACAAGGTTTCGTTATCCTATCACGGTGGTTTTTCCTTACAAAGTTCAGGTCTCCCGCTAGGGCAGGAGACCTCCCACCGCCAGTCCAGGTTGTACACTGCCCATTGGGCAGAGCAGCAGGGGGGAAAGGGAGGAGGGATATGTGGCATTCCATCATTGTGACCTCACTTCCATTGCAGACCTGAAGGTGATGTCATCGCACCAGCGTGATGCTGTGGGAGTTTTGAGGGAGTCATACAGCATCCCACTGTCATGACAGTGTCAATTCCAGGGTTGCACCAGAAGTGACCTTGTGGTGTTGGAATGCTGCATATTTGCAAGTCTCCATCCACCTCCCCCCCGGTTGGCAGAGTTTGGCTGGCTACCCTAATGGCAACATTCTCTCTCTCTCTCCCTCTCTCTCTCCCTCCTTTATGCTTGCAGGGGCTAGAGGCAGAATAGCTAATAGCACCTTTGTTCTTGGTGGCAACAGGCTCGTCCCAGGCAGGCACTCACTTCCTCCCAGGAAGCAGGTCTCCTTCTGTCTCTTTATGCAAACTGGCTAGGTACAAGACCCAAAGAATGATCTGAAGTTAGACTATGCAGTGGTTTTGCTTAAACTAAGAAGTTGGCCCTTGGCCCTGCCTGAATGGGAGACTGCCTGGGAACCAGACAGAAGCCTCTCCACCCTATTTGAAGTAAGAGTCGGGAATAAATGTAATTTAATACTAATCACAGTATAGTGGATCAGATCCTTGTGAGATGTAGGGACAATTGGTGAGGGGATAGAATTGCAAGTGGAACTTTCATTCACCATCCAGCAAAATCTGGGAGATTGGATGCCCCTTGGCCACAAACCCTCACTGATCGACATACAATTGGGTAGGTAACTATGCCATCATTGACCTGTCACCCCAAAATGATATAGAAAGAAGGGAACTGAGAAAGTAGGGCTCCAGATATTGCCTCAGCAAATGATAGAAGATTTGGAGACAGTGACTGGGGAAGGCAGAATGTGGGTAGGATGTGATGTCATTTCCAGGTGATGTTCTAGGCTACCTTCTGTAGGCTGCTTTGGAGTCATTCCGAGAGTGTCGCTATGTGGAGGCTGTTTTTTCTACCATTCCCAGTTCCTTGGGAGTAGGATATTGGGGCAATTAATTCCCTGCCCTGGACAGGTAAATGTGAGGCTTTTGAGAGAGAGCATCCACTTTCTTCATGTTTCCATGTGTATTTTTTAGAAGTGGGCCAGAGAGATTTGCTATTCACTTCTGCTGCCAAATTTAGGATTACTAACCCAGTTCATGGATCCTTATTTGCAGCAGCAAGCTGTATGCACATAACTAACCACAATGATTCTTGCCTGCTGTTTTACAGAGCAAATGGTTAGTTCTCTTTTACAGGACCACTGAGAGTAGGAGATCAACAGTACAAGCCTTAAGAATATTGTCCTGGGAGTAAGCTCATTGAATAGACCTGAAAAGGATTCTGAGTAGACCTGTTTAGGATTGCTTTTTAAGGAGGCTTATCATTGGCTGGTTCGGCCAAGCAAACTCCTACCCACTCTGCCTCATGTCTCCCAGTGCTCAAATTACCAGCAGAGAATTAATGGGGGTCATAAATTGATGTTATGATGCTCTAGGAATTCTCCCAAACTGTGTGGTAAAACCATAGAATTTTGTGGACTTCCTAGAACTCCACAATGCCCATCAATACTGCCCCACCTTATGCCCTGCCCCCCAAAGGTCCCTGGGGTAGAGGGCAGAATCTGGCATTCCTATCTCTAGGAGTATAAAATTCTAGGGCCCAGTTCGCTCTGGAGGCATGAACAAAGTATTGTTGGGGGATAGCAGCAGCATATATGTCCTCATTAAGCATTTTGCATGTGTTCTTCGGAAGGGGAGGAGGGACAGATGTGCTGTAAGCAGGAACCTTGAGGAAACCTTTATCTGGGATCAGTGGTGGCTCTCAGCTGCCCTGCGGGATATCCAGACCCCAGAATAAGTTTAGTAGGAAGCTCAGGGTTTTGTTTTTAACAAAAAACAGATGCTCTGCATTTTATAACCATCATTGTCCTATGCTGCAAAACATGGCTACATGATTTGTTGACTGATAACTACTGTAATCATGCCACAAAGAATAATAGCTCATTCAGCTATTCACCCTCACATTGTAACATGTGAACAAAGCCCGTAAAAAGCTTTGAGATCTTTGGAGACTGGCAAATGATTCAGAGTAACACACAGGCATCTTGATACCTACTGCAAAGCACCCCCTCAGGTAGAAGGTGTCCAGCTCAATGGCAAAAGAACATGCAGTCACTGTTAGTACAGGAGACTTTGAAAGTCAAAGGGAATCCCCAGTGAGTGCTGAACTGCCCAGAGGCTCGGAAGATATATAGGCTGAAGAGAAGTGCTGACAACTCTCCGGTGTAATAGCAGCAACTGCGTTACTCCATCAGTTACTGATGGCATCAGACTGCTTAGCTGTAGCAAAGATCATTTGCAATAATGATAACAAACCCAGCCTAAACAAACATGATCACATTCTAGCAATTTAAGCAGAAGAGGGGAAAGACCTAACAGAAAAGAATTTTACAAATAGCAGTGCTATAATTTTAATTGTGCTTGCAATGTAATGTTATAGCCAAGTGTAATTGAGACAGATGTTGTAGGTCAATCATACAGCCCACCGTTCCTGAATCCCCCCCCCACACACACACACATTTGGAACAAATTAACTTCCGACCTCCAGAGCAAGGACATTGTTGATGTGCAGCTGGGAAGACAGAACAGTCAAGTTCAGGACACACACACAGCCTGCTTCCTTTCCATTCCTTTTTTCCCCCACTCTCATTTTGCCAATCATTTTATTAGTGGGCAGAGAAATGTAAGCATTTCCACTTCCACGCTTTAGTCATTGTGCATCCCGTCTGCTTCCATCTTCTGACTACCCTGCCAACTCGCAAGCTGGAGCCTTCTTCTGGGACGCATCTACTCAATAGATTAGCGTAAAAAGAACAGCATGCCATAAGATTTTCTTGGCAAATACGTAGCATTTCTCTGACAGTGGTAAAAAATACAAATCTGTTTGAAGTTAGTGCTGTTTGTTTATTTGCACATCAGCTAATGATCTAGTCTAACCTGTCTACATCAATCAGGTTTCCACCATAGAGTGCAGAATTCCGAATCAGCCCCTGCGTGCCTGGGAACTGAGTTCCAAGCAGGAAATTTGCAGTACACGTCTGATTACCAGAGCCCTGGGAGGACACAAGGAGAACATCTGGGCAAGAAGGCCAGAAAGCACAGCAAACACAAGACAGCATATCAGGGAGTTAAAGTTTGTGGCCCTGTTGGGTAAGGTGGCTTTCAAGAGTGGGGCCACTAACTGAAAACCTTCTGTCACTTCTGAAGAAGTGAGCAGTGACTCACGAAAGCTCATTCCCTACCACAGATTTTGTTAGTCTTTAGGGTGCCACTGGACTCTTTTCTACTGTTACAGACAGGCTAATGCGGCTACCCATCTTGAAAACATTAGTAATAGGAAGAGCTTTGTTTACAGTGCATTTCTGTCCTCGGTAGTTGGTAAAAACCTATTCTATTCTGATGCCCAGAGCTTCTGTTGCACCCCTTAAACATTAGGTTGAGGCTTTAAAGGGAAGAATGTTAGCTGAAGATAAAGCCGTTATGGTGACAGCAGGGCGGTGGAGTTAGGTGGTAAGAAGGGGCCCATCTGGAAATGAGGATGAAACAGGTGTTTGGCTGATCAGCTGTAGAACTCTTTCCCCATAAAAACATGTTGAAACCTGACACAAAGATTTTTCTTTGGACTGAATTCTGGAGGCTTCAGTTGGGTGTGAGGATTTAGCAAAAAAAATAATAAAGTCGTTCTTGCCTGGGGATTTTGTATACATTTCTGTTGCATTCTCACCCTGTAACTGTGGGATGAGATGCGCTGAATCTAAATACTGTAATTTAGGGTCCTCAGTGAAAAATATTTCAGCTTCAAAGTTAGATGGTGATGATGGTGATGATGGTGATGATGATGATGATGATGATGATAGAAAATGGCAGACTGCAATGGCAATGGAAAAAATGGGACAATTGGCCTTGACATTTTGTGTGCCTGTAGCATACAATATAGGGGATCCTATATTAGATCAAGTGTGACTGTTGGCCGTCTTAAATATATTGATAATTGTATGTAATGTGTGTGTGTGTGTGTGTGTAAAAAAAATCTGGATTCAAATACACCAGGAGGAGTGCCTTTTTAAAAATCTCTGTTTCTTCCGTGCAAGGTCTGCAAACTCAGACACTTGCTGACTTCTAGCCATAGAGGAAAGCTGCTTTGTCATTCCCTGAACATCGTAGCTTATGGTCTGAAAACTGCCTCTGCCTTCTTGGCCTTCTGACACCTCAGTCTTAAATACAACATAAGCCTTGTGTCCCAGATGTCTTCCAGAAAAGGATACTGCAGCCAAAATAATCAAGATGATATCTTAAATACACACAGGGACCTGGTATTACAGAAAACATCTGTACAGCCAGTTTTCTAGCAGAATAAGGAAACATGAACACCCTATTTATAAAGTTTTTAAACTAAATCCTGGTGGTCACTTTTTTATTGTTTTCCTTTGTGATAATGTTTTTCACATCATATCTTGTCGTAAACTGGGACATTAAAATTGGCATTATGGAGATAAGCCTGTTCATAGGAGAATGCAAATAACTATTTTCTTCTTGTAGGCTGTGTAAACGTTGCTCCTTCCCCACCCCGGTGTGCTTCCACTGGAGTGAACATGCTGACTGGCAACCCTACATCTGCACCAAAACTGGTGCTCTCAGTTCAGACTTAAAATAACTGAATTGTCCTTGCACTCATATATTTTGCAAGGGTAGTGTTCTCCCACTGAATAGTGACAGTTGCCTTTGAAAGCACTGTTACGGACAGAAATCATGCTGTAGTATCTAAATCCCTATTTAAACACATTAGTGGTCATTTGCTGCCATCAGGGTTGCCAACCTCCAGATGGAGCCTGGAAATCTCCCAGAATTACAACTGATTTCCAGGCTACAGAGGTCTTCTCCTGGAGAAAACGGCTGCTTGGGATCCCAATGAGGTCCCTCCCTTCCCCAAACTCTGCCCTCCCGAGGCTCTACCCCTTCTCCACAAATTTCCAAACCTGGAGTTGGCAACCCCAGCTGCTGTGTCTCAGTCATAGCCCCTATCTATGATGCATGTATCTACCAATGCATATTGCTTTCACAAGTTTTAATGTCGTAACGGGGCTCAGATCCAGATTTGGAGCCAAATCTGTACTGTGCAGTTTAGTAGACATGGACAATTAATATAAGATGGTGATGAGGTATTTATTTATTTATTTGTCGCATTTCTAGCCCGCCCTCCCTGCAAGTAGGCTCAGGGCGGCTCACATTACTTGGCCCACTAGGCCAAGATTCATATAAACATTTAAAACCAATCAAACAATCAATCAGTTACAATAAAACCAGTTACACAATCAATCAATTACAATATACAAATTATAGTGCTCACAGTACCTTTTAGGCAAGATGGTGTGCCATATAGGGCCAGAACATCCCACTCAGCAGCGCGATCGCACTGCAGCCCTGCCTATGCTGCAGATAGTAATAGTGGCCATTGGTGGTATTAGTGGGCGGCTCCTAATTTAAAGCCTGGTGGAAGAGCTCCGTCTTACATGCCCTGCGGAACTGCATAAGATCCCGCAGGGCCCTGATCTCCTCTGGGAGCTCGTTCCACCAGTAAGGAGCCGCCACTGAAAAGGCCCTAGCTCTGGTCCCAGCAAGCCTGGCATCCCTTGGGCCTGGAATAACGAGCCGATGTTGTGACCCAGACCGTAGTGCTCTCTGGGGTATGTATGGGGAAAGGCGGTCCCTCAGGTATGTCGGACCCTGGCCATTTAGGGCTTTAATGGTAAGAACCAGAACCTTGAAGCGAATTCGGTATGCTATTGGCAGCCAGTGCAATGCCTTCAGTGCCAGCCGGACATGCTCCCATCTAGGAAGACACATCAATAGCCTGGCCGCAGCATTCTGCACTAGCTGCAGCCTCCAGATTTGCGACAAAGGCAGCCCCATGTAGAGAGCATTACAGTAGTCTAGCCTCGAGGTGACCATTGCGTGGATCTCTGTAGCCAGCCGATCGAGGAGGGGAGCCATCTGCCAACCCAGCCGATGATAGTAAAAGGCCAACTTGGCAGTGGCTGCTACCTGGGCCTCCATTGTTAAGGAGGGTTCCAGGAGCACTCCCAAACCCCTAACCCCCGGTGCAGGCACCAATGGCGCACCATTGAAGGTCAGGAGCAGGAGCCCCAACCCCACGCCGCCCGGACTCAGGCACAAGACCCCACTTCCGGTCTGGAGCCCGACTGGCCG
Organism: Gekko japonicus; assembly: GCF_001447785.1. NCBI lineage: Eukaryota > Metazoa > Chordata > Lepidosauria > Squamata > Gekkonidae > Gekko > Gekko japonicus. The sequence goes on along the minus strand of NW_015174273.1, from coordinate 2,037,839 downwards.
CCCAACATCAGATAGAGCTGGGTGTCATCAGCGTACTGATGGCACCCCAGCCCAAACCTCCATGCAATCTGGGCAAGGGGACGCATATAGATGTTAAAAAGCATTGGGGAGATCACTGCCCCCTGAGGCATTCCGCACTCCAATAGGTGTCTTCGGGATTGCTGCTCCCCTAGCGTCACCCTTTGTCCCTGACCTTGGAGAAAGGAGACAAGCCACTGCAAGGCAAGCCCCTGTATCCCCACATCGGCATTATACTTACACCATGATACTATATAAATGAGTTACTGCATTATTCCAGGTATAGAAAACAACACTGTACATTGCAAGAATTAGACTGTTATATTAAATTTGTTATGTGTTGCTTGTCTATGCTCCACCCTTCCTCTGAAAGACTCAGAGTGGCACAACAGTCTCCTAACAGCATTGAGCAGTAGGTCAGTCTGAGAAATGGCCACTTGCCCAAGGTCATCCATTGGGCTTCACAGTTAAATGGGGTTTTGGTCTTCTATTTCCATTCTTTATTTTCTTTTTTAGGGGAGATTTTCATAGACATTTCCCCTGTTTGGGTGGTAGATCAAATATTAAGGAGGCTTGGTTAGAGACCAAGAATGTATCCTAGAATGTCTTTTATATGCAGGCAGTCCCAGGCTCAGTCCCTGGGGTCTTCAGCTAAAAGGTCCTTGGGTAACTGTGCTAGGAAACATCTCAATTTGTGCCCTTGCAGAGCCACTGCCAGTAACAGTAGACTTCACTGAGCTAGAGGTTCTGATTCAGCATACATCTCCTTCATATCTTTTTAAGAGATTGGGCCATCACTCATTGTCAGCATGTGCGTGCTTTGTAAGCAGAATATTCCAGGTTCAGTTGCTGGTATCTCCAGGTAAAGCATCTTGAGTTTAGGGCTAGAAATGGTCCCACTCTGAGTCTGCAGGGAGCCACATTGGGGATAATGGCTAGATGGCTCAGTGATCTAACCTGCTATAAAGCATCTTTATATGTTTGTACCAGTATAGTAACGTACCAGTGTGTTAATAGATGAGAAATTACAAAATGACCACAATGAATTCAACATTATTGCAGTTCCTTGTGCCTCATCTGTCTGGAATGGGGCAAAACTAAACATAGAATCATGGAGTTGGAATGGCCATCCAGGCCATCTGGTCAGTGCAGGATCAGCCTAGAGCATCCCTGACAAGCTTTTGTCCAGCCACTGCTTAAAGACTTTAAACATATAGAGAGGAGCATTTTATTCTACATAGATTGTCCTTAACCATCTGGTGTCTTGCATGCTGGGTAATAGATCATAAGTGAGTCAACTTTACTCAGGTGCTTGGGAAAGTCAGTTTGCCCTATAGCGTGCTATTTGTTTCTATGTAGGATACCTAGTGGTGCTTAGTTTTACAAGCACATTCTAAATGACTTTGCCCCTTTAGGTGGCAAGTCAAGTCTTGAGGCCAGTACTGAAGAGAAAGAGAATGACAGAAGCAGAACAGATAATTCAATGAGTGCCTTCTAGGAAAATTAGTCACTCCAGTCACTTACAATAACTTCTGTTCACAAAGAATAGTTCAAAGAGAAAATGATACACCCATTGGCTATGGCCAAGATGAATGTCTGAGCAAATATTAAAGACATGTTTCACTCTTGACAAGGCTTTTGATTTAGGTTTAATGATATTTTTATGGAAAGAATAAATAATGGGTTGGCCTGTAGTAAAGCAGTCATCTGAATACTTTGGTTAGTGAATTAGTATTGCATGGCGAGTTTAGATTTGAATCTGGCAACTGTTTTCACTTTCCAAATGACTAATTAACTTTAAGTACTTTTTTTTTTTGCCTTTAAGCTGACATTTCTCTTTTTTTTGTTCTATTTTTTACACATTAGATGATTTAATTATTACAGATTTAAAATTGCTGAATAATGGGCAGTTAAAAGTTAATAAGAAACAAAAAGCATTCCAAGGACTTGAGGCTGCTACTGTAATAAGAGCTGTGTTGCCGCCTCTTTAACTTGGGCAGTGTACAGCCAGCAGCTCCTCTTGAATCTGTCAAGTGTATGCAGTGTTAAATAGCTCACATTTCTCTCCCTTTCCTATTCACTGAACTTCTAAATGACATTCTTGCAATGAAAAAGAACTCATGCTTAGCTCGTAGATTTCTTCAGATGGTAATGTATTTGTCATAAAAAAAAAGCCTTAACCTTTATGTCAGGTTGATGTTGTGTGTAATGCAGTCTAATCCCATGCATGTTTACTCAAAAGTAAGTCCTGTCTGACTGTAATAGAATTTATTTCCAGATAGAGGATTGCCGCTTCCCTTGATTCTTTTCTCCATTTCAAAGCATTTAATATTTGCAAATAGGTATAACATAGATTTCTGAGCAGGGAAATTGCAATGGTTTTAAGTCATCATAGGTCCTTCTGTGAAATTAGTTCAGGGCTAGGAAATGTCAGGGATGTGGCCGAATCAGATTTCCTCTGCACTTTCACTGGGACCAACCTTCATTGGGTTACTGTATCTCAGATCCCTAAGTCCAGGCAGGCTAATTAGCTTATTATGTAAACTGTATACTAATTATTCAAATTAAGTTCATCCATTATACATTTTCTTCCAGTTCTTGTTTTTTGGGGGAGGGTTTTTTTGTCCTGATAAGTATAAAGATAAAAACTAGAAATGCTCCTTTCACTGGGGTAAGTGGGTCTTTGTATGACTGGAATGGACATTAAATTTTGGTACACACACACACCCTGCTCTCTACTTCTTTGCGTGGTGAGAAGCTTCAAGGGCAATGCTAGCCGGATTTTGGTTTCCTTTGGATGTGAGAGCACAGAGGATTTATGGTAAGAAAAGTAGCCGATTTGCTGCTGCAGATCAGATCCCCAAAGAACATGCAAGGTGTTTCACCATTAGGGAGACAACTTGCATCAGATGCCACATAAAGCAAACTGAAGATAGATCTGTTCATAATACTTGGATAGCAATTCCATACGAATATTCTAGCCCTGACCTGGATGGCCTAGGCTAGCCTGATCTTGTCATGTCTTGGAAGCTAAACAGGGTCTTCTTTGGTTAATATTTGAATAGGAGACCACCAAAGAATTCCAGGGTAGCTGTGCAGAGGAAGGCAATGGCAAATCGCTTCTGTTAGTCGTTTGCCTTGAAATCCCTATGGGATTACCATAATGACAGCACTACACACACACACACAGAGTAATATTGTATAACACCTTCTTTTCTGTCTGGTTTAAACTTCTTGCTGCAGCCCTTCCCCAACCTTGATACGTGGCATTTTGTTCAGGAAGTTCCCCCGTATCTCAGTGGTGGCTTTTCAGAGGGCACAGCAGGCCGCTGTTGAGATGTGGGAAGTAGATTTTAAACAGATCTCCCACTCTTGCCCCCATGGCACCCCTATTCCTTTGTAACTTTGCCTTGGATGAAAACCCACATCTGTGGTCCATATGATCAAGCACTTGGTTTTCTTAGGAACTGTTTTGGTGATAGGTTCAAGGCCCTTTCCAAATGGGGAAGCATATTGCAAGAGAGGCTCCCCCCCCCCAAAAAAAGAAGTAGAACTATAAGAAGTGTCTGTGACAGCCTGAATGCTGATAGGCAAGTCAGTGTGGAGTTTGTAGACTCCTACAGCTGTGGTTTTGGCAGTCAATTCAGTCAGGGGCTCAAATTGAAAAGCCTGGGATTTGAAGCTGGAACCTAGCCTAGTGAACTGCCATGGGGTGTTTTTGTACTTGGGCCTCAGAGCCATCGTCAGTCACAGAAGGAATAGGGGGATACAATAAATTTCCCCTGCAATTGACAGGCAATATGAATCCTCTGAGTTGCCTAGGCCTTCCGCCTTTGCTACATTTTAAACCCAGCTTCATATCCAGCTATTGACCCCAGAAATCCAGAGCTGGAGGAATTACTTTCCAGCAAATGTCACATCTCTAGACATTCATGAGCATATTCACGCTCTCTTACAGAGAAATTTCCTTTAATTAATTGCATGTCTTTATACCATCTTCACATCTGTTTGCTTAATATATAATCTTATATTTTTCTGAGTTCTCAGTTGTAATAGCTTTACTCTTACTTGGGGAGGGTGGGAAGTTGTATCCTAACTGATTTTGAATCCAGAGGGAAGGGGTGGTAGAACACCTTTCCGTTAGGATGTGAAAGAAAAAAGTTTCTAGCCAGGAAAGATGATACAGGTAGAGACAATATATATAATTAATAAATACCTGATTTGCTGGTATGATCCAGAATATTTAACTGAATTTTAAAAAATCAGTATCCCTTTTTAGAACGATCAGCAAAGTCCTTAGCCCTTATAAAAACTAATTAAAATTGTAGAGGGCCTTTTTGCTCTGGGCACCAGGTTGGCTGAAAAATGCATAACAATTGAAAATAATAGTAATGAAAACGGAAGGAGAGGTTGAAATCCAAATTATCCTTCTCTTTGCTAAGCAGTGTCATGGCAGTGTTCAGGCATCTTCGAAAATTCAGGTGGTTAGCTGTTTTGGCCTGAAGTAGCAGAACCAAGTTTGAGTCTAGTGGCACCTTTAAGACCAAGAAAGTTTTATTTTATTCAGAGTGTAAGTGTGCTTTTGTGTTGAGGCGTCTTCAGTAAGTCAGTCCTCCTTCAAAAATAAAAATAAAACAAAAATACATAAATAAGCCTCAGATACATCACAAAGTGAGAAGGACTCACAGGCTTGTTAGGAGCGATTACATGGAATTAGTTTTGTTCACTGTTAACAAAGAACACGCTAAAATTTGCTTCCATAATGATTTACCTTTTGATACATAAGCTAGAAAGTCAGATGGGCTTCCTGGGAAGTATTGCTAGTGGCTGTGAAAACTATGGGCACAAATGCTCTAGAAGCAATGTTTTGTCCCTCTGATTTCTTCACTTTTTATTATTTTCAGAAGTTTACTTCTGACATATAAAAAAAAAAATTCAGGTGTCTTATACTGTTGCATTGGCCATGCATTAAGAGCATTCTGTGAGTTTTTATTTTTAACTAAAATATCAGTAGTTCTGTGGCTTGGTGTGACAGAAGCTGCCATACCGCTCTACGCTTGCCTTAATTAAGTAGTCATTAAAAATGAAACACTTTTACTTCCTCCTGTTCAGACAGTGACAGTGATAGAGGGGCCCAGCATGCTCATGATGGTACAGAAATTGGATCATTAAATTAGAGCAGTTGTAAAGACCCCAGTCCTGATTAGTTAAACAGCTTGCTTTGGTCGGTGATTAATGTGATTGCAAGAATTAAATCTGCTTCTTCTCTGAAAGACAAAGGATTATCTATATGGCACTAATGTGTATAACCTGACTAATGTGAAAAGTATGGCAACAGAAAATATACTAAGAAGGAACAACTACTGTTGTATGTTCATGCTGTTTAAGGTCCTTCTGTGTAAAAGAATGCTCATGAAGCCACCACATAGCACTGGGTGATATTGCGACAGTTGCAGTAATGCTGAATGCAATCTATGCTGGAGGAGTCATTCAGACAAGCTTACAAATCAGCTTTCTGAAGTTATTATTTGTTTATTCATTGCACACACACTTCTGTTCCTTCACAAAGTCCAGAGCAGCTTACAGATGATTTCCAGGCAGTCTCCCATTTAGGTAGCTTACATGGCCTCAGTCACCTGACTTCCGCAGTTGACCTGCTTCATGTGCCTTCAAGTCTTGGCTAACCAATGACTCAGCTATATACATTCAGAGTAAGGCAGATGGAAAGGGCACTTGCAACCTTATGCAGTCCCCAGGAACATGAAACTACTCACTGTTGCTCTGAAAGGATCCTCGTAAAATGGCACTAAGGCAGGGGAAAAGCTGCCAAAAAGTGTGGCTTTTAAAAGCCGCGCCAAAGTTGAAATGACGCGGCGGGATCCCACGGATCCCCTGGCCGCGCCGCCTTTCTCCCCGGCACGATCAGACGCCAGGGAGAAAACACAGATCGGACGGCGAGCCAACCGAACTGCGCATGTCGGAGCATGCGCAGTTCGCCTAGGAGCCGGGGACGCGCCGGCGCAAGGATGCGCTGGCGATCAGACTCCCGGTTTGCGGCGCACCATTGGGATGAACCCCCTCGGTAGGTGGTTCCAGCTTGGAGCGGTTTATCGCGTGGATGGGCCAGTTCGGGGACGGAAGCACTACGCTTCCCAGATGTTGTGGTGTGATCGCGGCCATTTGCTCCGCCCCCGAACCGTCCCGCTACTGGCCCAAATCCCCTCGTGTGAACGGGACCTAAGCTTATTTTCCCCAGTTGCTCTCAAGTTTCCTGCCTGCAATAATTTAAACACTTGACTTAATGCTGTGTAAACCGTGGCTTGAATCCACTGGCAATTTCCATAGTCGAATGAGGCTTCTTCACACAAACATACGCACACACACATACCACTGCTACTGTTGTAAAGGAGACCTCCAGCAACAACATGGGGGAGGAATCGCCCCCCCCCCATCTGTGGAAATCCACAATAGGATACATGGAACCTTGAAAATGCAGTAGAGACCCGCAGTTTCTCAACTGAGTCCTTGTTTATGGTAGTTTTATTGCTGATTTTTTACTATTTCATTTTTGTACACAAAATAAATGTTCTACTATAGCTAGTTATCCCTATGGCTCCCTTTTGCTTGCTGAGGGATTGGGGTGGCATGAACAATGAACATAGTTCATGGGTTGGTTTTGGTTACTGCAGTTTGAAGCCAGCGAGCTACTGGTAGATAAGAAGTGCTTCACTTATCATGTTTTACAGTTTTTAAAACTTAACTGAAATTTTAAGTATAACTGCCTGATCTGATAATGCAGTACATGAATGAATAACATTTATTTTCAAACATGAAAGTTGTATAAGAACTCCAGTGAGGGAGCAAGGATTATTGTTGGTTCCCTGCCACGTGCATACTCAAGATCTAAACTACACCATCTATTGTTCCTGGGTCATTCTCTGGGTCCTCCCCAAGTCCTGTGAAACAGCTGTGTGTTGTGAGTTTCCAGGTGAAACCTGATTTTCCAGAGCAGGAGGGTTAACTTGGATTGGGATCCCGATATGTGGAGAAAGGGGCTTAATTCTTCCCCCCTTCCCTGTTTTTCTGACTTGAAATGGTCCCAAGGAGCCACTGTTTGGTTCACTAGGGAAACTTATGTGTAGCCTGTTGTTAAACAGATAGCCCCTTCATTATACTGTGGTCCTGATGGGAAATGGGCCCCAATGTAAGTCAGGTTTTCACCTGTGAACTCTCAGCATGCAGGACTCTGGGTAGACCTGGGAATGCTGTGTCATATAATTAGGACCTCAGTGGTAAATCTGCGTAGTGTGTGAAATAAAAGTCTAGAAATGATCTTTTCACTATTCTCCAGGCTCTAATACCTTTGAAGTTTCAATATCTCTCCCTCTGTCAAAAGGCATGCCTTAAGCTGTATCTTAAAGGTTAGCACACTGAAAGTTATCTACTTCACAGTTTCCTGAATCAGCTTATTTGTGTCTGCCACAGACTATTTTAGCTCCATTAAAATAGCCATATATTTACAAGAAATCTCAAAGCTCGGTGATTGGCTTGCCAAGGGCTTGGTTAAAAAAAAAATTAATCTTCAGTACCTGACGTTCCCATATTCCCAACCTCGCTGTCTGCAGTTGATACTGAACAGCATAGCCATCTGCTAATAAAACCTGCAGAGAGGATAACAGCAATACCGGAACCTTTCCTTATGAAATGAGGATATCAGGAAGGTGGACATGATAAATCAGAAAATCAATGATGGGAAAAGGAAATTGGAGCGTCTTCCTTTACTTAGCATATTCCCTTATGATTCACAACATGAAATTGATTGCTAGAAAACTGTCATGCTAATGACAGATTTGCTATAGCATGTATATAATTTCTTTTGTTTTCTGTAGCCATCCTAATTCCAGATATGTGTCAATTACAAAATGATATTTTAAAAGGTGATGTTCTTGTATCTTAGACCATCTGTAGAACTAAAGAAGATAATACAATACCACTGGGGTATCTATCATACAAAACTTGGAATGGAAGAACGGAAACTGAATTCCATCCCCCTCCCCCCCTTAAAAATGATACTTTACACCACATTATGCATTTCAAAGATGATGACTAGCTGACTTTCATCTTTTCATTTTCTCTCTCTCTTTTTTAGTTGAAATATTGGATCAAAGGCATTTTAAAGTTATTTCTTCACTGAAAGTTAAACTTTGTCTGAATCTAGGTCATTTAAAGTTTTACTGTCTGTTGAGTGAATATTTTTGCATGGATTTGCTAAGAGTAGAGAGAGAATACAGTTTTTTGCATTCTGCATATTAAGAATTTGGTGAATAATGTATAATACAAAACCAGAGAAAAGGATTAGAGACTGGGTAGGTTATTAAAGCGAGAAAATGTAAGGGAGAAAAGAAATTTTCACAAGGTTTGATGAGATTCCATCTGTTATTCATGGTTTTGATTGATAATCAAGTATTGCAAAGATTTGTACCCCATATGGGATTATACACAGGTTTTGCACTTTAAAAAATGACCTCCTTTCTATTATACATAGAAAGTATTCACATAAGCACTTTACCATGGGTTTACCACTGGGAGTACCATGGAGCATATCCAGTGATAATCTAGTTTCAGATCTGTTTTTGTTGCATGAGAGGATCCTGTACAAGTTTTGAGCATACTGGAGGAGCCTGCAGTGAAGTGATAAAGCAAATGGTTCCCAGGGTGAGCTTTAAAACTGCACATGAACCTAGTTGCATGAGAATCTACTCACTGAGGGCCTTTGGGAACAGAAAAGAGGAAAAAAATAGGTCACTAAGGAAAAGAAAAATGGAACAAGGTACTCTGTTTCCCCTGTATTTGACTTGTCTATATATCTATGGATCTGTTTGTGCCACAGACTAGTCAGCATATGTTTTACTGCTTAAACCTTTGTTAATGCTCAAAACGAAAGAGTCAATCTTCTGGCTGGTACACCTACAAAATTACTGCAATCACAGAATATTGGCATAAAAATCCTTAAATTTACCAGCTGAGCAAACACAATTTGAAGGGAAAATAGTTTACAGACAGTGTGATGCTCTAGGTTTAAAAATGAATGAAATTGAGTGTTCTTCTCACTGTGTTATCTTCCTAGCACTTTTATGTTTAAACAGATTTTTGAAGGACAGGAGTATCCCTGTGATCAAGGTGTACATTTTGATGGCCAAAGATACTTACAGCTAAAGATAACCCATAGAAGACAAAAATTATGATATTTCATGATTTTTCAGTATGTATTTACACTTAGAATTATTGTACATACTAGGAGTAATGCCCGTTGTGGGAAGAAATACAACGAGATCTAGAAGGAAGCTCCAGATGAGTGTCCCGACTGTGGCTGGGGGGACAGCAGAGGGAAGCGGAAAATGGAGGGAGGAAAGCCATGTTTCTTTCCTTCTGCTTAGCTATAAGGCAGGGCTGTCTCAAGTCATTTTGCTGTCCCAAGTTGGTAGAATGGGAGGACAGCCTCATGGTAACATATATGGTTCTCTCCACCTCTGACTTATTTTTTGAGGAGGAGGAGGGTGTTATGCAGTGGCAGCTAAGGTAGAAAAGCACCTCCTCCTGTGCCATGTTTTCTGGGTTCCAAGGGTCTGGAAAGTAGTTCCAGGCTGACTACCAATGGCATTTCAGTCTTCCTCGGACTGAGATTCCGTTTATTGGCCCTCATGCATTCCATTGCCTTCTGCAGGTAGAATTACCATTAATACTGCTGTTCAGTGTGACATCACCAAGTCCCAGCCAATGATGTCATCAGGCCCGTCAGCATCAATCTCTAGGCTTGGGAAGTTGGGTCCTTGGCAGGTCTAATTGGGACAGAAAAATCACCTTATTTCTGTACATCGAATGTCTTTTTTTAAAAAAATAGCACATAGACTTTCCCACTCTACATATGTAGATGTAAATTGCCTCAAGATTTAATTTTTAAAGAAAACCTTTGTTCAGCAAGTTAAAAAGCCACCTGGCACCAATCTATTTTCAAATGTTGAGAGAATGAGTCTGATGCGTATGTATGTAGCGCGTGTTCACACACTCCATCATACACACACGCACACATACTCAGCAGGCAGTTACATACAAAATACTAGATTGTAACATACCAGTCACATAATTGTCTCCAGGGGAAACACTGTGACTTCTTAATTTATTTGTGCTAGTGCTTATTGAGAACATCAAAAGAAGAATCAGATACTAACAATGCCATCCTAAGTATAGTTAAAACCCTTCTCGATCCATTGAGTTTGATGAACTTAGAAGGGTGTAACTCTGCACTGTGGATGGCACTGTGTCTCTGGAATTATGTCTAAATATAAATTCATGTGATGTCAAAAGAAGGCCAAATATCACTAGCTTTACTTTATATACTGTATGAAATTAATTAACATTTTACAGTCTATGTTTAGATATTGTGCTGTTTCCTATTTTTCATATAAAGGCTGAGAAGAATTATAGCGTTTGAGCCTCTTGGTATGCTCAGCTTGTTTTGGCAGTTGAGACTGGGCCACAGTCCTGCATCTTGGATCTGTGTGCATGCCTCCACATGGCCAACGCGTGATGTTCATCAGAGGATTCTTTCCATACAGGGTTGTATTCTCCTTAGCTGAGCTAGTTGAGCAGTCTCTGTGACCTCCGTTTTGTGCTCAGATGATCTCTCTGTCTATTACTTATATGTTACCATCATAACTCTCTCACACAAGAAGTCTAATGATTGTCAGAGGAGGGAACTTGCTGAAGATCACAAAAGGGTATGAAATCCCCATTCATGTTAGTATGACCCGTGAGCTTTTGTGAACGCCTACTACTGAAACATTTTGTTTTAGGCAAACATAAACACATTTGCCGGAAAAAAATCTGTATTCAAGAGGGGACTGCATATAAGGGTATTGTTTTCTTTGTAGTTATACTGATTTAACAAAGATTTCAGTGAGTAGGCTTAAGTTGTGATCTTGGGTGGAAGATGTTCTTTGTCCAAAACTTCAAAGTGCTTTATAGTGCCAAATGTCACGTATTTGACAGGAAGCCCTATGAATTCAGTAGGACTTCCAAAACTCCTGATTTGCTTCTTACTACTGTATCCAGTAGTCTGTTCATTAATTTCAGAAGAGTGTTACCTGGTCACAGAATATGTAAGAATGATGGAAAGTAATGAACGGTATCCTGTTCTGCCTCATTTGTAAAATCTATGAGCTATTCATTTCAGGCCACTCTCACAGAAGGGCATAAATCAAGAACAGTTCCACTAAAGTCTGTGGAATTGCTCTCAATTTAAACTTGATGTTTGGGCAGAAACGTCACTCTTTTAGTTTAAGGAGGAGATCTGTAAAATTATGAAGGACAGGGGAGAGAGTAGATAAAGAGATTCCCCCCCCCCCTTTTATAACCCTAGAAGTCTGGTTTCCCAATTAAACTGATTGGCAGGAGATTCAGAAAGATGGAAGGAGATAATGTCGGCACACAGAACATAATTAACTTATGGAATTCGGTATCACCAGACATGGCAATGCCCTCAAGACAGAGTCTTTAAAAAGGATTAAACATTTATGTAGGCTAGATCTATCACTGTATATAATAACAAAGAGCTGGCCGTATTGTGGTTAGCCAAATCTGTACAATAGAGCCAACTGTAGATATAACCAAATCTGTACATTAGGGCCAAATATAATAGGGTTCTGCTAACCCTGGAGACCTCCTAAGGTTGCAGAAAATCTTTCTTTAAAAAATGGAGGTAATCTCCCCCCAGTACTTTATCATCTGCCCATGATACTGCAAAGGCAACCCACTGGCTTTAGGCAGCATTTTGGGTTGCCACCCCAAAATGGTATGTGAAAACTGGCAGGGACCAGGCATAAGAACATATGAACATCAGAGAAGCTATGTTGGATTAGGCCAGTGCCCCATCCAGTCCAGCACTCTGTGTCACACAGTGGCCAAAACCCAGGTGCCATCAAGAGGTCCACCAGTGGGGCCAGAACTCCAGAAGCCCTCCTACTGTTGCCCCCCCAAACACCAAGAATACAGAGCATCACTGCCCCAGATGTGTTTCATCTAGACCTTGTGGCTAATAGCCACAGATGGACCTCTGTTCCATATGTTTATCCAGTCCCCTCTTGAAATTGTCTGTACTTGTAGCCGCCACCACATCTTGTAGCAGTGCATTCCACATGTTAATTACACTTTGGGTTAAGAAGTAGTTCCTTTTATCTGTTCTAAGCCTACTGCTCATTAATTTCATTGAGTGCCTACAAGTTCTTGTATTGTGCGAAAGGGAGAAAAGTACTTCTTTCTCTACTTTCTCTAGCCCATGTATAATTTTGTAAATCTCTATCATGTCACCCCTCAGTCATCATTTCTCCAAGCTAAAGAGCCCTAACCTCTTTAACCTTTCTTCATAGGGAAGGCATTCCATCCCCTTAATCATTTTAATTGCCCTTTTATGCACTTTTCCCAATGCTATAATATATTTTTTGAGGTACTGTGACCAGAACTGTACACAGTATTCCAAATGAGGCCACACCATAGATTGATAGAGGGGCATTATGATACTGGCTGATTTGTTTTCAGTCCCCTTTGTAATAATAGGCAGCAGCATCCAGGCCTATAAGGAGAAGCAGTTGGCAGCCAGCAGGAAATGGTGAGGGGTATTGAGATGGAACTAGGGTTGAAAACCTCCAGGTGGGGTCTGGACTTACAACTGATCTCCAGACAATAGGGATCAGCTCTCCTGGAGAAATTGGCTTCTTTGGAGGGTGGACTGTAGCATTATACCCTGTTGAGGTCCCTTCCTCCCCAAACCCTGCCTTCCCCATACTCCAGCCCTAAATCTCCAGGAACTTACCTAACTAGAATTGGCAACCCTAGTTGGAACCAACAACAGAGAGGGGAAGCTGAAGCAAGCAGTAAGGAGGGAAAGAAAAGTGGTATTTCCTCAGTGATCCCTTTCTTTTCGATAACTGTTTCCAAGGACAAGTAGATGAAGCTTTCATCTGCAATGGTGCTATTTTATGGTTACTACTACTTGTGAATCACTGCCATACTACTTATGGATCACTGCAATCCTGAAAGAAATCAACCCTGACTGTTCCCTGGAAGGCCAGATACTGAAGCTGAAGTTCAAATACTTTGGCCACCAAATGAGAAGGGAGCACTCACTGGAGAAGACTCTGATGCTGGGAAAGATTGAAGGTCAAAGAAGAAGGGGGCGGCAAAGGATGAGATGGTTAGACAGTGTTATCGAGGCAACGAACATGAAATTAACTCCAGAGCATGACGGAAGACAGGAGGGCCTGGCGTGATGTCGTTCATGGGGTCGCAAAGAGTCGGACTTGCGACTGAACAACTACTTATGGGCAGGGGTCATTTTGTAGAAAAAGAGGTGCAGGAGCTCATTAGCATAACTCATTTGCATATGCCACGCCCCCTGAAATCACCTGAAATGTGTCAGAAAGCAACACCCACCGCTCAGGCTCCACTGGACTGTTTTGGATTGCTAGCTATTGGGGGGGGGGACACGCAGATCTGTCCTCGCAGAGGAGGGAGAGCTTGTACCTGAATAAAACTTGGTCTTAAAGGTGCCACTGGACTGTTTTGGACCGGGGGGGCGGAGGGGGCTCTACAACTTACCTGGCTGCTTCTTTCTCTGACTGAGGACTGCTGGGAGCAGGGGGTGGGGCTTGTTTCATGTGCCCACCCCCTGGCCTCTTTACTGCCGGAGCTCCACTCCTGTGCGCTCCTGCAGGAAATGACCCCTGCTTATGGACAGATTTTAAAGACCCCAATGGCAAGGAGTCCTATCCAGGAGTCCTGTTGAAGTTCTGAACCAGTGCTTGGAGTCAGTAATGAGCTGGATGAGGGTGAACAAGATGAAACTTAATCCTGACAAGACAGAGGTTCTCTGGGTTAATAGAAAGGCAGAAGAGGGACTTCAGAACTCCCTTGGCTTGGATGGGCTTATATGCCCCTTGAAAAGCCAAGTTCACAGCTTGAAAGTGCTGCTTGACACAGCAGTCACCTTAGAAAACCAAGTGGTTGCTGTGGCTTGAAGTGTGTTTACCCAACTCTGACTGATACGTCAACCACGTCCATTCCTGGGTCAGTCAGATCTAGCGACAGTGATCCATGCCTTAGTTACATCTAGAATGGACTGTTGCAATGTGCACTACTTTGAAGAGTGTTTGGAAGCTGCAGTTGGTGCAGAGTGCTGTGGCTAGGCTGCTGGTTGGGGCCACCTATTGGGAGCAAGTGTCCTCAATACTACAGCAATCACCCTGGCTACCAATCTGCTCCTGCGCCCAATTCAGGGTGTTGGTTTTGTCCTTTAAAGCCCTACATAGCTTGGGACAATGTCTCTGAAGGACTGTTTTATCTCATACGTTCTAGCCCAGGAATTAAGATTGAGGGAAGGTGCCTTCCTAATTGTCCCACCAATTAAAGACTCTTGTTTGGTGGGTACATGAGAGAGGACCTTTTGTGTGGCGGCCACAACCTCACCAGTAATTAGGGGGAGCAAGTGCAGAAAGCGCTATGTAAAAGTTGTCCTCAGTTAGGGTTGCCATTTGTGGACTCCTGCCCCTCGCTGGCCAGGTGGCCGGCAGGAGAGAATTCCCCCTAACAGCAACATTGCATGCGATGTGCCTGCACCGCCCAGAAGTAATGTCAGGAGGTGACGCTCTGGCTTTTGGGCAAAACTCTACGGTTTGATGCCTATTTTACCACAGAGTTTTGCCCAAAATCCAGAGCGTTGTTGCTGGTGTCGTTTCCAGGTAACGCAGGCATGTTGCATGCAACGTCACTGTTTCAGGTGGAATGGGGGAGCCAACATCACTTCCCACTCCTGGAATGTCCCCCCATCCCCCCACCAGCAACCCTATCCTCAGTAGTCCCCCATTTTTAAAATGGGAATGGTAATAAATCATTTCTAGAACTGATCATGAGTGCAAACAAGTGAAATACCTGCATGTTAAAAGTACCATAAATTGTAATAATAAAAAATTTTAAGCTGATATTGAACAGTACTGTAAAGCAGTTTCAGGCCTATAATGGAAATATTAAATATTATTTTTTTAAAAATCAAGGTTATTTTTCAGTGTTATTTTTTACTTTGTATTTTAATTAAATACTTAAGTAAAATTGCATTTTAAGCAGAAAAGAGTCAAATAGTATATTTTCAGTCCTTTTTCATGTGCGCTGACATAATATTGCATTATATTTCTTTTATTTATTATGTTTCCTGGTTCGTCTGCATAGCCCTCCCAAGGTCACTGAGCACTTTACTTAATTACTTTTTATTGATTTCCTGATATTTCAATTCTGCTTTGGCTGCCCCTTTTTAAGAAACAAAAGCTGCTAAGTTAAAAATGTAAATTGTGCTTTTGAGGATACAATTTTCCATCAGTATCTTTGTTACATATGCATGAATTTGCCTGCTTTCAGTAAATAGGTGAAAATTTTTTGTTTCATTTTGTATCACTGGTCCATTTTTTCCACAGGTTCAGCTTTTTCCTCAGTATCATCAAAGAAAAGATTCCCCTCCTTTTTCTTTGGCACTTCATTTCCAAATGACTTTCTAAAAGCAGAAAAAATAATCCCAAGAATCAGATAACTTATTGTTGGATATTAAGCAAATATCTTTTATATTATGCATTGCTATTCCAATTTTGTTATGAAAGAAGTCACTTTGAGACCAGTAAACAGTTTAATCATAGCTGCCATCCACTGATTTAGGTCATTATTTTTTTCATGTGATCTGAATATTTTAAGGCTTAAAGCAACTATGATTAAATGATCTTTCCACTGCAGTTGTAAAGTTCGATGCGCCATTTAAAACAAAAACACACTAGAATGAATTGTATGGCTGTATTTAGTTCGCTGCCACAAACATTTAGAATTCTGGGTTTATATTTTAGGCAGATATGCTAGCACATTCGTGTAAGGTGCCGGTATGAGGAATTAAGTGGTCTGTGTCTTCTCCCAATGTCCTTCACCAATGTAAGTGTTGGACTAGGATCTGGGAGACCCAGGTTCAGATCCCTCCTCCGCCATATAAGCTCAATGGGTAACCTTGCCTAATCTGCCTCACAGCATTGTTGTTGAATGAATTAAAAGGAGAAGACGGGAACAGTGCTGCAAGCCACTATGAGTCCCTTTAGGAGAGAAAAGTGAGGTATAAGTATCTAAATAAAATAGTGTTCAACTGTAAATATAAGATGTTGTCTAGATGACTGTTTTATGTTATTATTTGTACTTTTATGACTGATGGGTAAATTTAGACCATCAAAGCTTTGTCATCAGGAAGGCAGAATAGAATTCTTCTCAAATCCTACAGACAAATGCCAGCACTTGAGTTGACCTTATCATCAAGACGTCATACCCTTCTCAGCCATGATTAAGACGTACATGATTGATCTAGATTTCTGGATCCCAGGGAGGCTTGGAAAAGACCTGAAGTCAGCTCTGCGGAGTTGTACTAGAATAGCCTAAAGAAGGCTCCAATCATTTATATTTTTGATGTTGCTTAGTCAAATTCAGTCATTTTGATTGACCTTGAAAAACTTCTTGTCCTGAAGAAGTAAGAAAGATCGTGCTACATGCTTTTGGGCATAAAGGCTGCAATCCCTTTCCTGGGAGTAAGCACATTTTAGTACAGCGGGAGTGGCTTTTGCGTAAGCATGCATAGAATGGTGTTGATGTTTAGCATGGAAGTCACATGAACAACCTTGAATGATATGGAGGTCTCTCTTTAGCTGTATGCTCAGTGAAAAAGTCTGGATGAAATGTTAGCAATAAAGCTGCAACCTAAAGACAGACAGACTTGAAGGAAAAAGAAGACTGCATTAAATTCACTTGCCTTTCCGTCATATGAAAACTTCTTTAAAAATACAGTGAATTCTAATGACAAGTTATGGGTCACCTCTGTCCTTCCTAACTTCAGTACTCTGTTGATTGAGGGTAAGGGGTGTCTTGAGGGAAGGCAGCATGGTATAGCTCAATCTGGTCAGATCTTGGAAGCTAAGCAGGGTTGGTACTTGGAAGGGAGACAACCGGGAAGACTCCGCAGAGGCAAACCACCTCTGCTTCTAGCAGAGAAGAAATGGAAGCTGCACTTTGTACAGCCTTATTCCTTGTGAAGACCGTATTGCTTTTTCCTAGTGCTCATTTTCAGAAAAGCTTTTCTCCCAGCTGTCCTCAGAGGTGCTCAGGGCAACATACATCTTTATTCCTCAGCCCCCATTTTATTGTTTCCACAACCCTTTAGGTATGTTAGGCTGAGAGACAGGGACTATCCCTTGGTCATACAGTGAGCTTGTATGGCAGAATAGCAGTTTGACTCTGGGTCTCTCTGGTCTAGGGTCGCCAGGCCTCCCACTACAGTGGGAGACCTCACACCAGTACCCCTTGTTGCCACTCCAAGAGGCAGCAGGATAAAATAAAATATCTAAAATTGCCAGTGTCTTATATATTGTGACATCACTTCTGGGTACAACCCCCCCCCCCCAGAAATGATGTCACATCACTCTAGGATTTGATAGAAACTCTGTGGTTTTTCAGGGTTTCCCTGGAAGTGACCTTACAATGTGTGGGATGACATGCCCCGCCCATGTCTCTGCCTGCACAAGTTCCCACAGGTTTCCAGGCACAGCCTGGCAATCGTGCTCTTGTCTCACCTAGTCTAACAGTCTAACCACTGCATCATAATGGCTTTTAAATATGGTCAAGCCCCCACATAGTGACCCAAGGAACTGAGCAGGGATTGATGGGAGTGGCACAAGCATAGGCGTAGAGTTCAGGGGGGCGCCGGGGCAGGGGCTACCTCCGAAATTTTCCAGGGAGAACTCAGTCTTCCCCGGGGCTTGCAATGCTTGCAGAAAAAAACCTATCCCCCTTCCCACTTTGAAAGCGGAAGGGTTTTTAAAACTTTTTAAAAAACTTTTTTTTTACCTGTATACCTGCATGTTAAAAGTACCATAAATTGTAATAATAAAAAATTTTAAGCTGATATTGAACAGTACTGTAAAGCAATTTCAGGCCTATAATGGAAATATTAAATATTCTTAATTTTTTTAAAAAAATCAAGGTTACTTTTCAGTGTTATTTTTTACTTTGTATTTTAATTAAATACTTAAGTAAAATTGAATTTTAAGCAGAAAAGAGTCAAATAGTATATTTTCAGTCCTTTTTCATGTGTGCTGACATAATATTGCATTATATTTCTTTTATTTATTATGTTTCCTGGTTCGTCTGCATAGCCCTCCCAAGGTCACTGAGCACTTTACTTAATTACTTTTTATTGATTTCCTGATATTTCAATTCTGCTTTGGCTGCCCCTTTTTAAGAAACAAAAGCTGCTAAGTTAAAAATGTAAATTGTGCTTTTGAGGATACAATTTTCCATCAGTATCTTTGTTACATATGCATGAATTTGCCTGCTTTCAGTAAATAGGTGAAATTTTTTTGTTTCACTGGTCCATTTTTTCCATCCTCATTTCTTTTTCCTCAGTATCATCAAAGAAAAGATTCCCCTCCTTTTTCTTTGGCACTTCATTTCCAAATGACTTTCTAAAAGCAGAAAAAATAATCCCAAGAATCAGATAACTTGTTGTTGGATATTAAGCAAATATCTTTTATATTATGCATTGCTATTCCAATTTTGTTATGAAAGAAGTCACTTTGAGACCAGTAAACAGTTTAATCATAGCTGCCATCCACTGATTTAGGTCATTATTTTTTTCATGTGATCTGAATATTTTAAGGCTTAAAGCAACTATGATTAAATGATCTTTCCACTGCAGTTGTAAAGTTCGATGCGCCATTTAAAAAAAAACAACACTAGAATGAATTGTATGGCTGTATTTAGTTCGCTGCCACAAACATTTAGAATTCTGGGTTTATATTTTAGGCAGATATGCTAGCACATTCGTGTAAGGTGCCGGTATGAGGAATTAAGTGGTCTGTGTCTTCTCCCAATGTCCTTCACCAATGTAAGTGTTGGACTAGGATCTGGGAGACCCAGGTTCAGATCCCTCCTCCGCCATATAAGCTCAATGGGTAACCTTGCCTAATCTGCCTCACAGCATTGTTGTTGAATGAATTAAAAGGAGAAGACGGGAACAGTGCTGCAAGCCACTATGAGTCCCTTTAGGAGAGAAAAGTGAGGTATAAGTATCTAAATAAAATAGTGTTCAACTGTAAATATAAGATGTTGTCTAGATGACTGTTTTATGTTATTATTTGTACTTTTATGACTGATGGGTAAATTTAGACCATCAAAGCTTTGTCATCAGGAAGGCAGAATAGAATTCTTCTCAAATCCTACAGACAAATGCCAGCACTTGAGTTGACCTTATCATCAAGACGTCATACCCTTCTCAGCCATGATTAAGACGTACATGATTGATCTAGATTTCTGGATCCCAGGGAGGCTTGGAAAAGACCTGAAGTCAGCTCTGTGGAGTTGTACTAGAATAGCCTAAAGAAGGCTCCAATCATTTATATTTTTGATGTTGCTTAGTCAAATTCAGTCATTTTGATTGACCTTGAAAAACTTCTTGTCCTGAAGAAGTAAGAAAGATCGTGCTACATGCTTTTGGGCATAAAGGCTGCAATCCCTTTCCTGGGAGTAAGCACATTTTAGTACAGCGGGAGTGGCTTTTGCGTAAGCATGCATAGAATGGTGTTGATGTTTAGCATGGAAGTCACATGAACAACCTTGAATGATATGGAGGTCTCTCTTTAGCTGTATGCTCAGTGAAAAAGTCTGGATGAAATGTTAGCAATAAAGCTGCAACCTAAAGACAGACAGACTTGAAGGAAAAAGAAGACTGCATTAAATTCACTTGCCTTTCCGTCATATGAAAACTTCTTTAAAAATACAGTGAATTCTAATGACAAGTTATGGGTCACCTCTGTCCTTCCTAACTTCAGTACTCTGTTGATTGAGGGTAAGGGGTGTCTTGAGGGAAGGCAGCATGGTATAGCTCAATCTGGTCAGATCTTGGAAGCTAAGCAGGGTTGGTACTTGGAAGGGAGACAACCAGGAAGACTCCGCAGAGGCAAACCACCTCTGCTTCTTACTTGCCTTGAAGGCCCCTTGCTAGGGTCGCTGTAAGTCGGCTGCAACTTGATGGCGCTTTACACATGCTAGGGGTGCCTTGGAGTTAGCCGTGATCAAAAGTTCATACAGACTCCAGCTTTGTTCATCGCTTTGCTGTCTCAGTGGAACTTCTGTATGGCATTAGATTGCATGGGATGGCTTCCAATGGCATGGAGTGACCACAGTCCCGTCACTCTCTCTCTGCCTATCCTTCCTCACCAGAATGTTGTGAGTATAAAATGAAGCAGCAGAAAACAATCTTGCACCCCCACTGGGGAGAAAAGAGAGGTAAAAACAAAGTAACTAAAATAAATACATTTTCATAAAATTTTGTACAGAGGAAATACAGTTGGCAGTGATTTAATGGGAAACTAAAGAATTAATGGGAAAGCCCTGTAGACCGGAAGCAGAGAAGAAATGGAAGCTGCACTTTGAACAGCCTTATTCCTTGTGAAGACCGTATTCCTTTTTCCTAGTGCTCGTTTCCAGAAAAGCTTTTCTCCCGGCTGTCCTCAGAGGAACTGAGCAGGGATTGATGGGAGTGGCACAAGCATAGGCGTAGAGTTCAGGGGGGCGCCGGGGCGGGGGCTACCTCCGAAATTTTCCAGGGAGAACTCAGTCTTCCCCGGGGCTTGCAATGCTTGCAGAAAAAAACCTATCCCCCTTCCCACTTTGAAAGCGGAAGGGTTTTTAAAACTTTTTTAAAAACTTTGGGAAAACATGGGAACCACGGGGCCATGCTCTCCCATGTTACTGGGCCTCTGTTCTTTTAAGGACCTAGCACAGCAATGCCTCTGGCCCAGCCCCAGCCCCCCCTTGGGAAATTGGAAAGTCTATACCCTTGGGCACAAGTAGCTCCACTGCAATGAGGAATTTCCACAACAGGAGGGGTTGTTCTTGAATAGTGCCAATGAATGTGCAAAGAAATTTGTGCAAGCTTCTTGGGTAAGTAGCACAGAGGTAAAATGGGAGGCTTGGAATGGTGTGTGTTAGCTGTTCTACACACCATGGGTTCTTTTAATAGCTGGTGCTCAAGATGTTCATTGCAGAATCAACAAAGACCACATTGCTCTGGTCCTGCAGCTTCCACAAGCCTCTCTAAATTGTATTCACTTTTTATGTCTAAATTATTCATAGTACTAGGTAAATCTGTAAGTGGGGGGACTTGCTTTGATTTTACATTTTGATTTTGCATAATAACTGTTGTTTCCTTTTGGTAGATTTGGCTTATTTTTGACTACCTTTATCATGCCCAAATGATCTTTGGAATTCTCGCTTGTCTTCTAGCATGGGAGTCAACAGGAACAGCATCCAAATCTGTGTAGTAATTATTGTATACGAGATAATTTCAGCACTTGGACTGTGGCCAAAGCTATCCTTGTGTGGTGCTAAAAGAGGATTCTCATCCTGGCTTTGAGCATCATTTGTTCTTTATTAAACTGCCAGCTGAAACTCAGGAAATAATATTATCTGGCTAGGAATATCATTTGGCTAAATTCCACAGGCATTTTTGCAGAGAAATTCAGTTGCCGGGTTATCTGCAGAAAGTGTTGACAAGCTGATTGCATAAAATCACATGCAGTGGAAATAATAATTGGTGGTGGTGGTGGTGGTTAATTTTCCATAGCATTTAATATAAACAAGATGCAGTAAGTGAGAGTCCTTAAGGAACTGGCACAATTATCTCCAGTACTCAGCTTGACCCATCTTGTCTCTACTCCTCAAAAAAAGTCTATATGCCTCCATTTTCTATCACTTGCTCTCACATACTTCATACAGCTTATGTACTCACGCTTGTTGGTTTATCTCAGTCTTCAACCAGCAGAAATGCCTGGCCAATCTAGACAACGTAATCAATATAATATACGAACCAATCTGTAGCAAATTAGTGTACTTATTTTACTTGTGGAATCTCAGCAGATTCTTCTTACTAACAAAATGTTGAAGGAAGGATAGCGCCTAGGAGAAGCTAACCAACCTGACTGCTCGTCTCCAAGAGTTCATAACCACAGCAGTGGTCATTGGGTTATTGAAGGTTGTTCAACCCCAGCATTTATTTGACAGAACCTCCCACTACCTTTGCAATGCAGGAGACCGCAATCTCTTTGCCTATTTTTAGAAATTTCCAGTTCGTACTCTGTCCACTTCCTGCTCCATCAACCAGAAACCACTGCAATTGTTAGTGATATAGATACTGTTCAAAAAAAAACTGGGATGTTCTGACTGGTGTAATTGGTACAAACAGCTGTAGTATTTATTTTTATTTATTTATTTTATCAGATTTATACCCCACCTTCCCCACCGAAGCAGGGTCAGGGTGGCTTACATTAAAAGTTAAAACAGATTAAAATCATAAAACATTTATGTGCTACATATACAATGCTACATATAGGAAGCCAAGAACACAGTTTTAATATTAACCATAGTAGGTAATCAGTCAGCAGTAGCCCCATAATATAACAGGTACTGCACAGGCAGCCAATGATGAATCCCCAGGTACAGGCTCTTAAGTCCATGTTGAACTATTAAGTGTGGCTGCTCAGTCGAATGCCTGGTGGAAGAGCTCTGTCTTACAGGCCCTGAGGAATTGTAATAAATCCTGCAGGGCCCTGATCTCCTCAAGGAGCTCATTCCACCAGTGTGGAGTCGCCA
Source organism: Gekko japonicus (assembly GCF_001447785.1). Classification (NCBI taxonomy): domain Eukaryota; kingdom Metazoa; phylum Chordata; class Lepidosauria; order Squamata; family Gekkonidae; genus Gekko; species Gekko japonicus. The sequence continues at coordinate 2,015,051 of NW_015174273.1, read as the reverse complement.
CAGAAAAAGCCCTAGCTGTGGTCATAGCCAGTCTGGCATCTTTAGGGCAAGGGAGAACCAGTAGATTTTGCAACCCTGAACATAGTACTCTCTGGGGAACATCAGGGAAAGGCGGTTGCTCAGGTATGCAGGCCCTGACCATAAAGTAAGTTTGAAATTGGTTAATCTACATTACCTGGAAAATTTCCAGCGCATTATGAAAATTCATCAAGAAACAACTGCTTATATATCTTGAGGCCAGTATATCTTAAGGACCTCCTCCCATATGAACATACCCATCCACTCCAGTCATCTTTGGAGACCCTGCTTTGAGGACGCCCACCTAAGAAAGGGCTTTCTGGGACATGGCACCAAAACTTTGGAACTCCCTCCCCCCTCTCTGTAGTGATGCCAGCCTCCAGGTGGGACCTGAGGACCCCCTGGAATTAGAGCTCATCTCCAGAATATATAAATCAGTTCCCTTGGAGAAAATGGATGCTTTGGAGGGTGGACTCTATGGCATTGTGCCACACTGAGGTCTTGTCCCCCACCCCCAGCTCCATCTCCAGGAGTTTCCCAAACAGGATTTTGCAACCGTACCTTGCCCCATACCCAGCCAGGAGCCATCAGGGACCTGGCAGCCCTATCTGTCAGCCAATGAAGACTTTTTTTGTTCTGTTTGGCATATTCTCCCCCCCCCGCAATAACTGTTATTGGCCTCCTCCCTGGTTTTGGTGTTACATGTGTTCATATGTTTTTATTTAATTATTGTGGATATACTTTATTTTAAATGTTTTAATGTTTGTTGTTTGCCACCTTGGGGGCTGTATCTAGATAAAAAGGTGGCCTAGAAACGTTTTAGAATAAATAAATGCATACAAACATACATACATAAAAATGTGTTTAGAAGGGCTACACAGTGAACTTCCGGTTCAAGCTGGTATGACAAAATGCAGAAAAGTAAATAGGAGTTGATATAAACAAGGATACAATGAAAACAGACAAGCCATCATAAATACCCATGGTAAAACAGCATTGGTTATCAAGTTTACAATCTGCATGTGAAATTAAACCTCATTTGGTGACCTTCTGCTGCTGCTGCCAGGGCACAGTCAACCCTAATGTTAATTTGTTGTTGCTATTTATAAATATTTGTTCTCAGTTTTGCTGATTTGAGCAGCTAGCTCATCCCATCAGTTGCTTAGACAGGACCTTTGTCATAAATAAAGAAATGAAACCCATAAACAGTGATACCTTCAATTTGACCCCTCGGCATACACAGTGGCAGAGGGTTAAAGAGAATATTATGGAAATTTCTGTGAACAACATTTATTGAATTCTAAGTTAAGTAAAAGCTTTCCTCAGGGGAAATTTACGAAGGTACAATAAATAAAATTCATACCCATGATTAAACTTTATCACAGAATACCAAAGAGCCATATTAGCAATAGATATGGATGATGGATTGTGTTGAATAAAATCTTCGTGGTTTCTGTTTTTAAATTATATTTTGGCAATACAACACTTCATTCTACACACACAAAAATGGTCTACCAAAAATATTTCTTGACACTTCAGTTGATGTGTTTCCTAACTTTTGGATTTGTTTGGTACAATTAATCAAAAAATGCTGAAGTCAATATGTCTTAGGTAACTTGTCCTCGGACAAAAACTGAAGCTTAATCTAATCACTATATACAAATATTGAATAAATATTGGCAGTACTGAATAACATATTGAATAAATATTGGCAGTACTGAATAACATATTGAATAAATATTGACAATATTGAATAAAAAGAGATACTTGGGGTTTAGGCTTAGCTAATGGAATTCCTTGAGCAGGTTCTGCAGTATCTAAAGTACTCCTGTAGATTTTCTCTCTGCCATCATGTCAACTTCCTATGCCCAAAGAAATAGTACTCCATTTATGAGCTATAGTATTTCCATTTATCTTACGGCCATGTTCCTATCCCTATCAGAGCCAAAGGCCAAAAAAGAAAAAAGACACAACCCCAAGCAAAAATATTTCAGTTTTAGTACCATAGCTCCATATCTTCCTTACAAAAGAAAAAATTCCACAATAACAAATTATACCAAAATATATTTACATAGATTACGTAACTGCATTTTTTGTTTACTTTCAGTAAATCAAACGAAGGCAGGTATATAGATAATTGCAGGGTTCTTTTGTTATGGCTCCATTAGCCAAGATTATTAATCATTTCACTAAATATGATTTTAACAGCCTTATCAGTGCATTCTATAAATATTAGCTAATAATAAAAATGTATCATGTAGTCTGTGCCTAACAAATTGTGATATCTGTGAAATATTTTCCCCCATGAAATGAGTTTCGCACTAAGAAAGATGGGGATGAATGAGAGCCAAGAATTTGAAGTTCTTTAAACTCTGTCTTTTGATTGAAGGATAATTTTTGTATATTTTAAAGAATCACAAACAACTTTATTTTTCCAGATTTAATTGTTTAAATTTCAGCTTTGTTTACCTCAGTATTATGTAATGAGAGAAACAGCATGGAAATGAAATATCTGGTTTAAAGGAAACATGGATCATTGTCTTCTGTTCATATGAGACAAAGGGCCAATTCAGAAGACCACTGGAAACAGTAATAACTCCAGAGGGGCAATAATGTTAGCCTGTTGCAGCAAAAATAGTTTTATAGCATACTAGAAAAAGTAATGTTTTTATCCATGGCGTAAGTGTCTGTGAACCAGGTCCGTATGGGCAGGGGTGCCCATGAGTGCTCGGCACTCTCCCCAAACAACCAGGCACTCTCCAAAGAAGTCAGCACCTCCCCAAACTGCTGTGCCTACCCGTAGCCCCAGTGGTGGTGGAGCAGTGAGCAGAGCCTCCACATGAGAGAGAGGGAGCCAGCCAGTGAGAGGGCGCAAGCAAGAGCCTCCTTCCTTCTCTCTCTTCCTCCCTTCCTCCCAGCCAAGTAGGCAGAAGCTCCCACAGCTGGCAGCTTGCTTTCTTGCTCACTCCCCTCCTGCCTTCCCTCACACTATGACCAGTAAGTACGGTCCATGGCCGGTGATCCCGGGGACCAGCGGTGCGGACAGGCATGTCTGCCTGCTGGTGTGGCTCGAGCGGCACTGGCCGAAGCATTATACCTGGCTGAGGTCCCTCCCTTCCCCAAACCCCAGGGGCACCTTGGTGCACCCCCAACAAAAATTGGGGAATACATGGATGTACATGCATACAGATATACATGAAGTTGTGGAGAAAAAAGGTGGTATACAACTAGGGTTGCCAGCCCTCAGGTCCCAGTGGGGTTTCCCCCACTTTTGGGGGCTCCAATTTACCACCAGCTGGTGGGGGAAACCCCACCCCCAAACAGGGACATTGTTGCATGACATCCCCAGTGCGATGATGTCATCCAAAAGTGATATCATCGCATCAGTCATGTCACATGGCAATGCTCTGGTTTTTGGGCAAACTCTATGGTTTTGAAGCAAAAAACCCATAGAGTTTTCCCCAAAAACCAGAGCATCATGTGTGGCACTCCTGATGTGATGACGTGACTTCCAGGTGACATCATTTCGTCGAGAACTTCATGTACAGTGTCCTGCCCAACCCCTGAATGCCCCCCTAGATCCCCCCGCTGCGACAGTGAGGGGACCGGGCAACCTTATATACAGCAAGGTCAAAGGGCCTTAAGTTGTAGAAAGTACTTAGTGTAAGTCAGTGTAGCAGTTTCATACTGAAGTCTCCTGTAGAAGTTCTCTTTCTAGATGGGATAACTTTTACATCTTTAGGATCCTTTAGGGAAGCAGTGAAAAAAGTCACTTAAAAACAAATTTTTTTATCCTTGGGGGTGCTGATCATAATGATCTCAATGTTATCTTGATTGGCTGAATTTTCTGTCTTTTATTGACACTATCATTAAAGTTACATATTACATTTTCAGCAAAGTAAAGAGCTGTACATTGTGATGATCTATTCATTCTAAAACATCACTCACTGATTTATTGTATTTTATTATTGGTTTTACTGTAGTTTGCCACAAAGGGAATCCATAGTGGGTTGATTTGGCAAGACCACCATTTGAATATAAATACATACCGTGTTTGTGATAGCTTATCTGTGACAGCTGCTTCACAAAACTAAGCTTTCATTTAATAGTGGCAATTATTGTGCGAGAAACATGATCCTGTGGTTTGCTTTTGAGAAATACTCAGTGCCCCTTTGAGAAAGCTGTCCCTGTACTGAGTGTTCATGTCAGTTTTTTACAATTCACCAGGATACGAATTTTAAATCAAAATATATATACCTAAATTGGTTCTTACATTTAATAACCTGGTAGTACATGACCCGGAAGCTGTGGTGGCTCAAGTGGTTAAGACGCTGAACTGCAGGCTGTGGAAGGTCAGTAGTTCAGCAGTTCGAGACCCGAGTGTGCCGTGTGACGGAGTGAGCTCCCGTCTCTAGTTCCAGCTCCTGCCAACCTAGCAGTTCGAAAGCAAGAAATTGCAAGTAGATAAATAGGTACCACTTCAATGGGGAGGTAACAGCGTTCCGTGTGCCTTGGTGTTTAGTCATGCCGGCCACATGAAACGTCTTCGGACACCACTGGCTCTTTGGCTTTGAAGCGGAGATGAGCACCGCAACCCTAGAGTCTGACTCGACTGGCTTTCGAGCAAGGGAACCTTTATCTTTACTAGTACATGACCCAGCAAGAGATTTTGGTCCTGAACTGTAGACTCCTTTACTCCCTTCTACCTGCTACCAGTGTCTACCTTTGGCACAATGCCAAACTCTGCATAAGATTCTTGTAGAACAAACATTGAGTCCAGTGGAACCTTTAAGGCCAACAAAGTTTTATTTAAGGTGTAAGCTTTCTTGTGCATGCACACGAAAGTTTATACCTCAAATAAAACTTTGTTGGTCTTAAAGATGCCGCTGGACTCAATGTTTGTTCTGCTTCTTCAAACCAGCATAGCTACCCTCCTGAATCTAAGATTCCTGTAGTTGTTGCTTGTTGATTAGGGGCCAGTCAGTGGAAAATATGAAGTCTATTTAAGGCATGGAAGTTCATGCGTAGCTTTAACTTGTTGGTGATGTTTGTTTGTGAATGTACATTGGTTGTGGGGAAATAGTGTTCTGTAGCTAAAAGGGAAACCCCAGTCACGTTGTTTTGTAGCTATGGTGAAATTTGGAGGGCGATGGTAATTGAAATGAAGAGTATATTTTCCAGAGAGAGAGAGATCTTGCATTTCTTTAAAGATGGAAGACCTGATAGAGTTTGCTATGTACCACATATCCATGCAGAAATTCTGATGCACTGTTTTAAGGATGAGTTGCTCACAGGGAAACCAGAGGGTGAGGCTCAAAGTAGAAACCGCATGTCAGAGCTTGTAGTTTTCTTTGTCAGAATGTCTTGGACTCCTATAATCTTGCCTTCAGGAAGATTACATGACAAACTAGGATAAAAGTATGAGGCTATTATTTTCCTTTCTTTTTTATTCAGTTTTGTTTTATTTTGTTTTGAATTGTTCACTGGTATAAGTACAAATTGTGTCCATCCCCAGTCTAGCAGGAGTTCTCCAACAATCTGAATAGTAAGGTATCTGGCAAATACATTCCACCACTGTAGTATATTATATAAAAGAATCTGCACTTGGAACCATTCTTTCTTTTCTCTTGTGTATGACAGTCTGCTACTAGATCCAAATATTTCTTGTATATCATATTTGTTGAACAACTGGTTGATAGATGGCCCTATCCTAAACATTGCAGTTAATGGGCATAGATGGGTGTAACTTTGCACTTAGAGTCTTTTGTTGTTGTTGTAGCAAAGTTCTTTATGCAATGAATTACAGTAGAAATTATTTAGGTGGATAGCTGTGTTCAGAGGTCATTTCGTAGAAAAAGAGCCAGGGGAACTCATTAGCATAACTCATTAGCATATGCCACACCCCCTGACATCAGGGGCCCGGCGGTGGACCTGCAAGGCCGGCGGGAGTGCGAGGAAGCGCCGCCAAGGCCCTCCCTGGCCCCAGGCAGGCAGGGGTGGGGAGAGGCGGGGAGGAAGCAACTTACCCTCCCTCTTCTCCTGCCTCCTCCTGGCTGAATGAGGGCTGGAAGCGGGGCGGCCGGAAGCAGGGGGCAGGGCTTCATCGTGTGCCCCGCCCCCCACACCTCACCCGGGGGAACTGCGATCCCCCGCGTTCCCCCCCCCAAATGACCTCTGGCTGTGTTGGTCTGAAACCATAGAGCAAATGTTGAGTCCAGTGGCACCTTTAAGACCAACAAAGCTTAATTCTGGATATGCACACCTCATCAGAAACATTGAAACAGTTTTCCTCAAGCCTTACATATGGGGGGGGGGGTTAGTTACTAGGAAGGGCTAGTTAGATTCAAGATGCATAAGTGACTGCCGACTGCAAGGGGGTTGGACTAGATGACTTGCAAGGTCCCTTCCAACTCTAACGTTCTATGATTCTATGATTCTAAGTATAGCTGAGATTGGATTAAAGCAGTTGGTAAGACCTGTGAATAGCAGCAAGTTAGCAAACAGATGTGAGAGCTAAGTTTGAGTCCAGTTTTACCTTCAAGACCAACAAAGTTCAATTCTGGGTGTAAGCGAGAACTAAGAGACTTAGCATGTGTAGACGCACCCTTCCTCAGATACATTGAGACAGATTTCCTCAATCATTACATATAGGTAGGGGGGTTAGTTGCCAGGAAGAACAAATTAGAGTCAAGATGCATAAGTACAGCTAAGATTGGAGTAATGCATTTAGTAAGAGCTGTGAATAGCAGCAAATTAGCATACAGATAATAAAAGAGTTAGCAACAGGTGTGAGAACTAAGTTTGAGTCCAGTGGCATCTTTAAGACCAACAAAGTTTAATTCTGGGTACAAGTGAGAACTGAGTGACTTAGCATATGTAGTGAGATAGGAACCCGATATCTCTGTTAAGACCTGGGGATTCTATTGTCCTGAGTGCTGTAATAACTTGTAATTCAGCAATCTCCCATTCTAGTCTGTTTCTGAAATCCCTTTGAAATAAAACAGCTACTTTGAGATCTCCCACTGAGTGCCCTAAGAGGTTGAAATGTTCTCCTACAGGTTTCTCAGTTTTGTGATTCTTGATATCAGATTCGTGTCCATTTATCCATTGAGTTTGACATGTTTGCCCTATGTAGACAACTGAAGGGTATCGTTGGGATTTAATGGCAAATACAGTGTTAGAAGATGAGCAAATGGGTAGTTCATGTTGTTAAGTCCAGTGATTGTGTTGTCTGGGTGTATGTCACAGGAAAGTTGTCATATGGGTTTATTGCAAGCTCTGGTACCAGTGTCCATGTTCAAATTAGATGTTGTATTATTGTGGGTGAGGAGGAGTTTGAGACTGGAGGTCTGCCTGCGTTCAAGAAGAAATTTGTCCCCCAGTACTTGTAAAAGAGAACTGTCATTATCCAGTAGAGGATGTAAGGTACTGATGACGTGTTGAACTGTTTTGAGTGATAGCTGTACGGTCTCTTTTGGGCCTGTCTTGCAACAGGTTTTCTCTGGGTACCATTCTGGCTTTGTTAATCTGCAGTGAATTACAGTAGAAATTATGCCAGAATGGACATGCAGACTACTTTGTGCTTCTAGCAAACATGTATAAATCAAGCTTGAAATGATTCCGAAGGAACTTTACTTGAGGCTACAAACATTTTATTTATTTATTTATTTAATTTAGATTTATACCCCGCCCTCCCCGAAGGCTCAGGGCGGCTAACAAGATGGCACAAACGCCAATATTAAAACAAATAAAAACAAGATAAAACAATATAATACAATCCAATAAAGTGTTGGTGCTCTAGGTATCACGTCAATCATTTATCCCAAAATGGAGTTAATCCCAAACCAGCATATGTTCCAGTAGCACTCAATCCAGGGTCGTCTTGCACCCGGATGGTACCCACATGAATGGTGGTGGGGGGTGTGATGGTGTAAAAATGACAAAGATGGAATAGTGGTGGCGGCGGCTCCTACTCAAAAGCCTGGCGGAAGAGCTCCGTCTTACAGGCCCTGCGGAACTGCGAAAGGTCCCGCAGGGCCCGGATCTCCTCCGGGAGCTCATTCCACCAGGTAGGAGCCGCCACCAAAAAAGCCCTGGCCCTGGTAGTAGCAAATTTGATGTCCCTGGGGCCTGGAATTACCAGTAGGTGTTGACCCCAACTGTAGTGCCCTTGGGGAAATATATGGGGAAAGGCGGTCCCATAACATTATTCCAGGGCACAGTTTCCCAAAGTGAGGTATATCCTGCAACAGTACCTGTTTTCTCACTACGATGGTGTGTTTACAAATTTTGCACAACAATTGGAACTGTTCCATCTGCCTTTGCTTATCTGGCAGGTTATGACTTTTTGGCCTCAGTCCTGGATCCAGTAGATTTTCAAATTTTAAAATGTGTACCATTTTGAAGCTCAGTTTGCATAGTGTACTGGGAAATGTACAAGTGTGTGCAATCAAAGTGAAACTATCTACATGCTGAAGTCATGGTGTCCAAAATTCTCTAGCCTAATGTGGGCACTTACCATCTTGAGTATATTTTTTCATCCTGAATATCTTGTTTCAGCTGTCACATTCTTTCTTGCCTTCCTGCAGGGCTGAAATTGCCAACAATCTCCTAATAAAGAGCTATTACTAAAACACACCAGTATTTTCTTTGCAGATACAGTTCGCTATTTCAGGTAGAAGTGAGCATATAATAATGCCAGTAATGGAATCAGCTCTATTTTCATTTATTAGATCATGATGTGAAATCTGCAGAGTTGGTTCTTTTTACCCGAATGAAGTGATCTGTGTCATTTTTGGAGATAAAATGTTTCTCCTACCTTCATTACCTGATTTGTTTCTCTTTTCTCATTAGTTTTGTTTAACCTTCTGGTAGTGGAAGAATGAGGCCTTCTTAGACTTAGGAGATAAGGTTTTAGGCCTTTCAGTATTTATGAAATATCTCTGGGCCCAATCAACAGTACATGGATATGTGATGCTTTTATACCCACATCCTGTCTGGACTTCTCTACACATCGACTTTAGCGTGCAACAAATCAACAGTTGTTTCTCACTTGTTGAAGATAGTGGGGGTTTTTTAATAATAGTGGAACGTGTTAATTCCCCCACCCTCTCTGCAGCCCCTTGTACCCTTACCCAACTAAAAGCCGTTCTGCAGGGTCTAGAGCTGCCAACTCCAAATTGGGAAATTCCTGGAGATTTAGGAGCGGAGTCTGGGAAGGGCGGAATTTGGGGAGGGAGCACAGCAAGGACAGTTACAGTTGCCAACTTTGGGTTAGGAACTATGGGGTGATTTTGGGGGTGGGGTCTGGGGACCTCATTTGGGCATAATGCCATCGTGTTCTCCCTCTAAAGCAGCCATTTTCTCCAGGGGATCTAATCTCTGTAGTCTGGACTGGAGATGAGTTGTAATTCCAGGCCCCATGTGGAACCCTAGCAGGTTCCACCATCTTCTGGAGATGGATACCAGGATCACTCCTACTCTATAAGCAGAAACATCCAGCAAGATCTTTGGGTTCAACCCATTGTGTTGTACCTGGGAAGAATGTGCATGGCAATCTATTGAGGCTGGTGTAAGTAACTGTGATTTCGTGAATGCTAATGTGTCTTACTGATCAGTCCCTACTCACAGATGCATAATCATTTCCACACTAGTGCAGCGTCACCAACCATGATTGTAGCTGCAGTTACAGTGTTGTAGCCCTGCTGCTATTGCAGACAGCAGAAATAATTAAGATCAGGATGATAGAGTTGTTGAGAAAGGTAAATGCGTTTTAATGTCACATCATTTGCACACAGCTGCTTCTTCATTATTATTAAGAAAATGTGCATTTTCAAGCTCATCACAATTCCCTACAGTAATTTCCTGGCAGTTACATCTCTGTGGTGCATGAGCTAGATTAATTCAGAGATACTCAGTGGCTCAGGAGCCACCTGTGGTTCTTCTGAGCCCTGTTCCCCAATATGGCACTTGCCCAAGTATCAGGAAAGTGAGCCACTTTCCCTTTATGGTTTGTGCTTTACATGGATTCGCACTTTGAAACAGCCATTGCCAGCAGAACAGGTAAGATACTAGAGATGTGAAGGCCCAAAAAAAACCCGGAAAAATTGGGGGGGAACCCATTTTTTTTCTGTTTTTTTCCGAAAAATTGAAAAAAGAAAAGAAATTGATTATGGAACGTTTTATTTTAACATGATGAATAAAATATTTTAAGACAAGGTGTTCAAATATTTTCCAAATCATTTCTAAAAAATATTTATATGGTATCAGATTGATCTAATTTCTGTGCACTGAGGACAAGCAAGTCCTAGGTTACAAATTGAACTCTCCAATGCAAGAACAAGATACATTTCTTCCTTTAGGAGGTGCTATTGTCAGAAGAAAATAAAAAGGTTTCAGTTTTGTTTTTGCATTCTGTTTGTAATAATTTGTTTTGTATTCTGTTTGTAATAATTGTCTGGATACACTATATTTTTAATATGCTAGTTGTGATAATTTCATGCCAAGTAAAAATGTCTAGTCATATTTTATGTTCCTAAAGTAACAGAATTACTTTCAATCTAGAAAAGACAAAA
>NW_015174273.1:1991613-2004014 GCF_001447785.1 Gekko japonicus | reverse complement strand
CTTTGTGTTTGTGTCCTTTATAAAGTTTATATCTCTGCTACCTGGCATTACATTTTATGACACACATGGCCCGGCCCAACAAGGTCTCATTTATGTCAGATCTGGTCCTCCTAACAAATGAGTTCGACACCTCTGATTTAATGGGCTTACTACTAAATAAGCCTTTGCTTATAGTTGTCAGGCAACTAGTGGAGACCATTTTATTACAGTGACAAGATTTTGTTAAATCTAGATCTTACTGTGGGGTTTGGGGGGTGGGGACGTATTCCTGCTTCGATTTTCTTGATTACGATAATTTTGCTGTTCCTGTTTTAGTTTGTGAAATTTCACCGACATGCTTGCATGTTTTTAATGTGCTGTAGGTCATCCTGTTAGCCCTCAAAAGCTATATGTCAAAAATATTAATACTGTATGTAATGTGTACAGGATGTCATCCTAAAAAACTTTTTTACCTGGAAGCAAGCCTCACGTATAGCGACCATGTATAGGATTTGGCTGCATAGCTCTTTAAAATAAATAAACTCCTTGCTCCATGTCTCAAAACCTAGTCCAGGCTTCAGAGATTTCTCTTCTGCTCTACAGCAAAATAAAGCACATTAACACACACCCCTTTCCTTGCTTGCAGCTTTTGGTAGAGGAGACCATATTCCCATATAATTTGAAACTTTGGTACCAAACATTACTCAAGCTTCCTGTAAAAACAGCCTGAACCCTACTATCTCTCCCCATCTTGAAAGTCAACACAACCAGAATGTTTCTGGTCATGCTGCCTGCACCATAAATTACTCTCTCTGGCCTCCTCTGCAAGCTTAGATACTACACAGGCCTGGCCTCAGCGCTGCTGCCAACTGGGTCAGTCTGTCAGTCTTTCAGGGAGAAAGCAATCTGGCACACAGAACTGTAACATTTGTTTTTGTATTTCCTTTCTTTCTCCCCCCCCCCCCCCCCCCCCCCCCCCCCCCCCCCAGCTTGGACTCTGAAGGGAAATCAGTCCTGACTTTGAGTCATGTTGTGCAGCGAAACACATTAAATTGTTTCAACAAGAGTTTACATACCCTCATTCTTTCCTGAAGTGTCTATCTCCTGGTCCCAGTGGTTTCCTGTTTTCTTTAAGAGTTGGACATGCTCTTTAAAGAGAGTTTAGTGAACAGTTTTGCAAAGTTATGGAAATATTATGTGAATTCAAAGCTCCTGTGCTTTTGTGATTAAGGAAAAGGGTCAGTTTCCACAAACAGGTTTCCAGCATAAGCTTGAATACCTGGACCAAGATGTCACTAACTATTTAAGACATAGCAAGGCCCATTGCAATTTTCTCATTAACTCACTAATTCATGCATTTCTTAAGATCAGTTTCTAGATTTATGTTATTGGGAAAGAAATCTTTTCATTTTAAAAATATGAATTCACAGTTCTAATAAAACATGAGCACATAAAATGGAATATAAACAAAATCAATACACAGTTTTAAAATATACTTATGTCACGTTAGTCTGGTATCCAAGAGCCCAAGACCAACATGCTATATCACAAACTGCATTTAAAATTCATTTCCGTTTCAGAAGTTGTTTACCATGTAATACACTGAGAGCCATAATATAAGAACCACGATTCTGTGCAAACCAGTTGCATTGTTCCTTGACATTAAATGACTGGTACTTTTTTGGAAATAATCTGTTACACACTGATTTGAATAAACAAGTGACCTACAAGGCAGCTTTTGATTTTAGAAGCTGGAGAAATCAGAGCTAAATATGTGCAATCTATTGCTGTTAATTATTGTGATCACCTAATCATTACAGCAAATTCCGTAACTTAATGTGAAGAAGCATTTTGTCTAGCCTGTCCAAAACCTACTGCCCATGAATGACATTAGGTGCTCCCAAACTCTACTATTTTGGCGGGGTTACCTTTTGTATACATCACATATATTGAGCCCTATTTGCTATATTGTTGCCCACTCACCCAGTATGGATTGCTTTTCACAATTTGTTTTGGTTTTCTCCAATCTAGTGTCATCTATAAACCTGGCTACTTCATCACTCACCCCTGAGTACAAACAATTTATAGGGGGGAAGATAAATACTGCAGATTGTAATAAAGATCTTTAGGGGACCCCACTACTTACTCTTCTCCATTGTGAGAAGTTCCATTTACTCCTCCTTTCTGATTCCTGTTGTTGAATAGAGTTGCCAGATCCTACCTTTAAACCAGCAGGGGACTCCCAGGTCGTTCCCAGGATCTTCTGCTGCTCACACTTTGCATACATGGCACAATGACATCACCTGGAAGTAACGTTATCACATTGCCACTGTCAGTAGTGATGCTCTAGTTTTGGAGCAAAATTCTATGGTTTTTTGCTTTCAAAACCATAGAGTTTGCCCAAAAACTAGAGCATCACCCTCCGATGATATCACTTCCGGGTAACATCATCATGACAGGGACATAGCACAGCAACATGGCTGTTTGGGGCTGGGGCTTCCCTGCTGGCTGACGGCAGGCTGGAGCCCTGGAAATCGGGGGGAAACCAGCACCCCCGCAGACCAGGGGTCTGGCAACCCTATTGAACCAGGTAGTAATAAACAAGCTAGCCTGTCCTTTTATCCCAGGGATTTGGAAAAGTCTGCAAATGACTAATTATTTGGATAATTAATTAATAGATGTGATACTAATTAATTTTGCTCAGTGGATTGCAGTTAATTACATAAGCTAGACTTTGGCCTGGTTTTTACCTTCTTGATAGTGCTAATGCAGATATCTGTTCCGCCAGCATCTCAAGGAAAGGAAAAGGAATCGCAGATGAGGATTAATGTTTTCAATCCATGATGTTAGGTGACGCCTTCACGAGTTCTGGAATGTGGCGTTTTAAAATAGGTTCCATAATAGCTCTATTCTAAGGAGTCTTCCCTTCTAGAATATGGCCCTTCCAAAATTTTAAATGGTTACTGTTTCAAAACACCACTGTTCAGCAGCAAAATATTAATTAAACGTATATCGCACTTTCACATTGTTGCTAATTTTACAAGGTTTTTTCAATCTTTAGGTTTAGATTGTTTTCTGTATGGTTTCTATATTGTAGTATTTGTTTTTGTGCAGTTGATGGTATAAACCCTGTATCATTTATAATAGAAAGGTGGGACATAAATCTTCCTAATAAAACCCAAGTTTCAGTTCATTAAATTATTGATGGGCTGGGCAGATATACACACACACACACACACACATATATATATACACATATATACACATTTTAAAAATTTCCTTTTGGTTCTGAACTTTCAGATGTGACATGGAGGTAGTAATTTTACACAACTGTCTACTTTTTATATTTAAAACAAGAAATGTTTACAGTCATGACTTATACGAGCTATTAAGAATAGACTTTTGACCACTGAGATTGTAGACATCACACAATGGACTGTATTTGATACTAGATTATATGAGGGGATCTGAAATGATTAGACCCACAACCACTATGCTTTCAGCAAGATCACCCTTTGTCTTGCCCAAGGACATTATGCGTTAAATTGTTCCAGGCAATTCTATTCTGAATTCTGCTGAAGCATGTTTCTTGTCTGCCTGATGCAAACTTGTAACATGCCCCCCCTTGCTCACATGCATGCACACACACACACAGAGTCCTATCTCATCCTGAAAAATTCACAAGTTGTGAAATTTTTAAAAATCTATTTCTTTAATAACATGAATAGACCATATCATGGTAATAGTCCTGTAAACTGGGACGTGTATCTACAGGCTGCACTAAAGTGCATCCATCTCCATACTTCCTCCACACACGCACACGCTTTGGGTTTACCTACACAATGATTTCAAGAGTTTCTATGTGGTAATGAAAAAGCAAGGAAGAAATTGGAATACAAGCAATCTACATGTGAATGGCTCTGCCAGTTTTTAAAATGTGGCTTGCCAAGAGTTACAGCTGTGGAGACCACCCACAACAGATGGATTCTACCACAAAGGTACTGCCCTGCAGTGGGGGGGGGGGACTGCATCTGAATCCATCCTACAATGGAATTTAATGCTTGTTAAGGCTTATATGGAAATATATAATATCATGAATATAGACTACATTATTCTTTTCACTGCTTCCCTGTACTTGCTCCTGGATCTCTTGGAAGTGGAGTGAGTTACAGCTAGGGATCTGCTGACAGCATCGACAGCAGTGCTTGTTCACAGAAACCTGTGATATAGTGAGCTCTTTCTTCCTTCAGTCATCTCTTTTTCGCAAAAGGAGACAAGGGATGTCTACTTAAAATTCAGCAACGGAGTCTTGTTCATGACCCGTAAGCGCTGAGGCTGGCACTTTGTTTTCCCTTCATTGAACAGTGACATCGTACCTGTCACCTTGTGTGTCTGATAGTTCTATCTGCTTGAGTTGCACCTGACATCAGAGAAACACTATTAAAGTACATGCAAGTATCTCTTGTAGTTCAGTTCAGAGATCTAAACTAGCCAAGGGAACACCGGGACTCTTTAGAAGATTTCTCTCTTTCAAGTGGAAGGCTGTGCAAAAAATACTCAAAAAGAAGTTGTAAACTCTAGTGATCAACATGATGATGATGATGATGATGATGATGATGATGATGATGATGATGATGATGATGATGATGATGATGATGATGAAAGAGACACTGACTGTACTGTGTATTTTCCGTGTCTTTAGACACAGAAAATTCAATCATGTTCAAGGTGAGCTAAAAATGACCCTGATTTTTGCAAAAGACAATTGATGAGAAATAATTGAATAAATAATTGAAATTGTTTTAATCAAGGGGCTCAATTTTAAAAAAAAATCAGGAAAATAAGGAGACATTCTGTAGCAAGTGATATATTATTTTTTTTGTTAGTTTCCATTGGGACATACATAACTCTATGATTCTGACCAGCTTTCTAAAAATATTAAAGGCTTTCAGCACTACAGAAGTAGATATTTTCAACAAAAGTAAAGTATGGATTGTTGTACATGACACTTGATTGCATATTCTGGAGAATTTTTGCCTATTCTGTGCTTCTCATTCTCTGTGGCAAAAATAGCTGGACGCAGGCAAAGATTTTCTTCTCTCTGTGATTAAATAGGTTTTCTGTTGGATCCTGCTGCATTGCACAGATTCAAGGCAATAGTCCTTGACAAATATGTATCTATAATGAAGCACAGCAGCATTAGCTTAGATTTAGAAAGAGATAGCACCCAGCTCTCTATGGCATCAGCAACATTTTGATTCATATTACTTTACTCGTATTTATTTGAAGCGAGAATAATTAATGAGACCCAAATAATAAACATTAGGGATGGTGAGTAAAAAAAATGCAGAGATTATAATGCAGTAATACTTCCAAATCTCTATAGTTCCATTCATTTAGGAATTAAACTCACTAGGAATGTACCAAAACTGGTGCAGATTATTTAACATCAGCCATTGCAAAAAAAAAAATTAGGTTTGTAAACATAACAAACATTTGTTCTACTTCTGCAGTGTGTTTGACTCTTTTGTATTCACCTTGACCTGGGCAGAAAGTTGCAGGGTGGGAAATGGGGCGTTCTCCATTCCAATATGCCTGGAGAAAGAATCTGTATCTACTACTTCATGGTCCCTCTCAAAACGTCTTCCTCCACAAAGTTCCAAGTTACCTACATTTATTTATTTCAATTAGTGATGTCTCCTTTAGCATCATCTTGCTGTTCTGGATAGTTTTGTGCCCATTGTTGTCCTGTTCTCATGTTTGGCTCTGCCCAGAACGTTTTCAGCTTAGCTTCTGTCCCCAAAATGGCAATATTTTTAGGCATGCAGGATAAGCATATCTGAGAGATATGCCCCATGGCCTGCAGAGTCACAGAAGATGTTGAGGAACAACTCTCAGACTGCAGCCTCAGGGCTTGAACCAGCCCCAGGTTGTTTTTTTAAAAATAACTATTATAACTACACTAGTCAAAAATCCAGGAAGAATTTTGTGGTGAGGGAATAAAATTCACCTTCCACGCTGTTCTGCAGTTGCACAGGACTACTGACCACTGGGGCTAGATGACTGGCTTTCTGCTTACCCAGCAATGAACCTTTAGAAGTCTAGTGCTGTGTGACAATTGCCCTATAGTGCTGACTGCTGTAAACAATTAATCTAGCTCAGTCATAAGTGATACAGCATGTAGGGGTGTATTTTTATTATTATTCCTTCTCCATGCTGTTTGAAAGAATCTGGGGAAATTGGTGGTAGGCATACATTTTCCAATCCTACTTTCACTCCCCCTTTCAGAATACTACAAGCTGTTAGGTCTCTCTTCCCTTTGCAGAATAAAGAATCATTTGGAGGAGCAATTAATTAGGAAGCACTTCCCTTCTACTCCTAAATACTCCTACCACCAGGATGCTCTTAGCTGTGACATAGCCAGAGCCCTTGACAGCTAATAATATCCCTAGGACACTATACTGTTAAAAACTGAACAGGCCAGTTTCTGCTCCCCTTTCTCTGTTTTTTCCTTCTCTCTCTCTCTCTTCACTCCATGCTCAGGTTCTTCAGGCTCTTTTTCTGCCTACCTGAGGAGTTTCCTAGGTATTCACAAACCATCGTTTTATCTTTGGGTGGCTCTGTTTCACTCCTTTACTGATAAACACAGGACTGTTGTGTTTGCTGTCCGAAGGAGTGACCTAAGATGTAAAACCTGTAGCATTTTAGTGTGACAGAGATGAGCAGCCAGCCACCAAGGGCAGATCAACACTCGAAACTTAAACCAGTTTGACACCACCTTTCAACCGATAAAACTTCTCCAAAGAGTAGTTTAGTGTGAATGCTGAAAGTTCTCTGCTACAGAAATCTAGCCTTCTTTTTTTTTTTTTAAGCCCCCCATAGGGGACTTTTTATTTGCATTTCTATAAACTACAAACTATAAAAACTACAACGAAATCAGGATAGGGAACTACATACTATTGGAGAAAGTAAAGAAAACCCTCTAAACACCCAAGAGATGCTGATCTTACATATTGCTTAAAGTTAATTGCTTAAAAATTAAGTGAATGCGATCATCAAATCAATTAAAGCTAACAATATAATTTTAAACACCTCTACTTCTGACTTCTTACTAAAAGCAATATAAGGCTTATATCAATATATTTTAAACGCTTTCAGAGTGTAATATCTTTTTTTATTTTTTGTGCTTTGTCTTTCTCAAATGATAGCTAGTCTTCGGGGCAGCCGCCCCTAGTTTAGAGTCTGAGTCTTCTTCTGAGGATGTCGCTTCTTCTTCTTCACTGCCTTTGGTGCTGTCCTCTTTCTCAACTTCAAACTCTCCTGATGGGTGACTATGTAGACGTAAAAATTCTTGTGCCTTTTCAACAGTGTCAATTTTTTTCTTTTCCAGCCATAAATTTAAAGATTAGCCCTTCGTGTACCAGCCATCTGTAGGGGATGTTCTTCTTTTGTAAAAATGTCACCAAGTCTCTGTACTTTTTCCTTTTTCTTCTTATTTCAAATGGATGGTCCTTTAATACTTTTATTTCTTTGTCTTTGATCTTCAAGATGGTCCCGTTTGTTGCTTTAAGAATTTGATCTCTCACTTGTCTTCTCGAGAATCTAATAATCACTTCCCCAGGCAGATTATTTTGTCTTATAAATTCCAGATATGATCTGTATATCATATCTATTTTGCTTTGTAGAGTTTCTGTTTTTATATCTGCTATAGGTCCTTGTACACCGCACATAGTCTGTTTCAGATTCTCTGGTTTTTCTTCAGGAACATCTTGAAATCTTAGAACATAGCTTGCTCTTTCCATTTGTAGCTGTAGCAATTGGGACTCCTCTATCAATCTCTTCTTTTCCATCACCTGCAGGTTTTTTTTTTGAGTTTTTTAGTGTTGGTGTCCACTTCTTTTACTTCTTGTTCAGTCTTGTCTGTTTTTTTGGCTGTTTCAGACAATTGTAATTGCTGTGTGTCAAGTTCTTGTGCAACGCTGTAACTTGCTCCAGCAGGGGTCGCAATGCTTCCGACAGCATCCTTTGTAACTCCACAGTTGTGTCCTGTCTAGGGGAAGGACTCGCTGGCCCTGTATTTCCAGAAAGAAGTTTTGGTTTAGTTTGCTTGTCTATCTCATCCTTCCTCGTGGGTGCCATCTTTGAGATTGTTTACGATTCTTGCAAGTTACTACAATCTCTGATTCTCTCAGCTCAATTTAGTAAGTTCTTATATGCCTTTAGTTTCAGTCTCTCTTACTTCAATCTTCCACCCTCCCTTTTTACAGTGTTAAAATTCGCTTACAGTCTTTTCTTATCGGGGGAGAGTTTTCCCCCCTCGCTTTTAAAGGGAGGGTTTCTGCCGTGGTTTGGTGATTCTTGCTTAAAACTTCAGACTCACATTTCAGAGTTTTGCTTTTTCATGTTCCGCTGGATCACCAAGCACCTGATCCAGTGTGCTGCTCTTAGTCCCATTCGGGAGCTCTGTGGGAGGACCTTCTGGGCACCAGAACGCCTCAATCTGCCGGCTGCATGCTAGAGGGAGAAGCAAACTTAATCCCTATGGCTAGGAGCTCATTCCCAGAGCTCCTGGGGAGCGCAGACTTTCGAGCCCCCTCCCCACTGCAGGCTCACGGTCCGCTTCCTCGGGAGCGACCGAGGATCGCGGTCGCCATCAAGAGTGCCGAAACCGGAAGTCGGAAATCTAGCCTTCCTCACCAAACTGCAGTTCACTGAGGTGGGGGTTATTAAACTAGCTTGTCTATAGTCCAAATTTGCCCACAGAGCTTGGTTTGTATGAGCTAAGAGCTAATCATTACTTTGAACCTCCACAGTGATCCGTTTTTATCTCACAGCTTCTGGGAGGGAAAGTGCAAAACAAAATGGCCGCAGCAATTACAAATAGCTTTAGGCTTGACTCTTCTACAGCCATCCTTGTAATTCAGTTTAAAGCATTCCATTAGCCTTTGTGGCAGTAATAAGCTTTGTCTGCAGGAGCTCAAGCAGACAATATTGCTTTTCTTTTCAAATTAATGCATCTCTTTCTGAACTACAGGGTGTCTCCAGAGTAATAGCTTGCTTTCAGGAGGAAGCGTTTTAGAAGTGTGAAGTAGAAGGGTGGGAGATGGAATTCAGATGTGATTCTTGAGTGGCGTATGATTCCCCCGCCAGCTCCCCAGAGCACATATGCAATAAATATTTTGACATGCCCACACTCCTTACAAGTCTGCTGATTATTAAGTCTGTCTAGAATTTTTAAAAAAACTGTTTGCAACAAGATTGTTACAGCCACATCTCTACCACATTTTGAAACTAAGATCTGGAAGACCTTAAACTAAGGCCTGGAAGATGGAGCTGAGGTGGTAGAGAAGATGGCTTGAAGCTTGACCATCCAAAGAACCTAGCCATATAGCTAGAGATCTTTTCCATTTTGCTGAGTTGCTTATTAGGTAACAGCATATAGTACTAGATAACAGATTATACCCTGGGAGTTTCAAGTGGTCAAGAATTACTACGGGTAATCCTCTTCCCTTGCAGAGCCCAGAAGGGAAAATGAGGTCCTAGAATTTGCAGCAGAAGCCATTTTCAGCTAAGGTTAGCAAAAGGCACAAGATTATGTATTCCCTCCCCACCACATTTATGTCTTTGTGCGACAGCTAGGAGAACATCTAAAGATCACCTTATGTATCTAAACATTTTGAGGCATAGTTATAGTACTAGTTGTAGTGATAGGATTATGAACTTTCCAACAATTAGAAACCTGAAGCAATATATTTGTCTGGTTCTTTCAAATCAGTATGTCCACTGCAGACTTCCATGCTTGTTTTCTTTTACCGTTCCATCCATAGACTGAGTCCCTCTCTAAGATCAGAGCAGCTGGACCAGTGGTAGAGAGTGTGACAGGCTTTTTCTCTCAACTGAGGTGACCCACACGGCTTCCTGCTGTGTTTCCTCCAACATTCCTCCCCCTTCTCAAAGATAGTTGAATGCTGGAGGAGCACTCCCATAGGCTAAAGTGAGTGGGTTTTTCCCCTTCAGGGGCGGTTCAGCCGGTTCAGCATTCTGTCCATCACAGGCAGCATAGGAGGCTTATTCACAGACACCGCAAGAATTCTTAGTGGCTTATAGTATCGATTGCTTATGCAAGTAATGATCATAGTATCAAATAACATGATGTACTGCAGCCTTGGATTCAATCCAAAATCAAAAATCTCTTTTGTAGTCACCTGTACCCATCCAGTACCCCAGGAAATATTAATGTGTTCTACAATTGTGTTCTACAGTTGTTCATACAGAACACTTTAGGATACCAATAGTTGAATTAGCCAAGCTAGTCCCTGTCGTTCTGGGATCCAGTGAAAATTATGACCCTTTTTGAATATCAGGTTTTTGAAGGTTTGTAGTTTGTGTACGTACAACTGTTTCACTTTACACTGATGTAGGCTGAGTACATCTGCAAGCACTTGATGGTGAAAAGTTTCAGCTGCTTCTAAAGTGAATGCCACACTAAAGTGTAGTCCCCATGGGAGAAGATTTGCAGAAGATGTACTGTTCTTCCCCATAGATATACGGGATGCTGATTCCAGTACACTTTGAGCCACTGGAAATTTGCATGGCACCATCCCTGTCTCTGTATATTCCTGTGGTGCTGCAATTTTACCAAACACTGGTCATGAATTTAGCTCATAAGTCTTGAACAGCACAGCTGTGGGTCACAGGTAGAAACTGCAGGGAGATTGTCTACCCCTGTCAAGAAAATCTCCCTATACCAATAGGTCAGAGTGGATCATGACTGGGGGCCAAAGTAGTTATAACAGTGGTGGTTTCACCGGTTGGTGTATTTAAAGCCTGAACTGCCCTGATTGTGCAGAAAGGGAGAAGATCTGAGTTAACACCAAAAGAAGTGCACAGTTCAGGAAAGCAAAATTGTCCGCTCCATGATTTATTTCCAAGTAGCTTCTCTCCCTGAGCACTTTTCTTCTTGCAAGAGCTCCAAATATGGTAAGTGACTTCGGCTGGGAGAAAAGTGCTCAGGGAGGGGAGCTGTAGGGAGTTAAGTGGGAGGCCTGAGGAAAGTTTAATGCCCTCACAACTCGTTTGCATGAAAATTCTGTCTCCCAGCCCCCAATTCTATGTGATTGTGCAAGTTCCCCATTTAAGTGAATCGAGCGCTGCCTTAACCATATCTACCCATGTTATCTTGTGTAGAACACATACTGCTGTATAGGAACCAGATCTGACACCACAGTAGTGTATAATGGAGGGGAGTAGCGAAGATGCATGAGATGAGATCATAGGGCAGCTGAAAAATCTCATTGAACAGCTCTTTGCAATTTTACCAAACACTGGTCATGAATCAAGCTCATAAATCTTGAACAGCACAGCTGTGGGCCACAGGTAGAAATTGCAGGGAGACTGGCTACCCATGTCAAGAAAATCTCCCTATACCAGTAGGTCAGAGTGGATCATGACTGGGGGCCAAATAACAGTGGTGGTTTCACCGGTTGGTATATTTAAAGCCTGAACTGCCCTGATAGTGCAGAAAGGGAGAAGATCTGAGTTAACACCAAAAGAAGTGCACAGTTCAGGAAAGCAAAATTGTCCCCTCCATGATCTTAATTTCAAGCCTGAAATTTTCTTACTTAACCGGTGGGATGCCACCCTCAATAATAGGAACAAAGAAATAATCTCCTTACTTCTCGCATCAGCGCGCCTTTCAGTGGCCTCATGACATTCTACTTGCAAACCTAAATTACCATAAATGGCTATTGATGTAAAGGTTCAGTTCTCGTTTGCATAAAAATTCTGTCTCCCACCCCCCAATTCTATGTGATTGTGCAAGTTCCCCATTTAGGTGAATCGAACACTGCCTTAACCATATCTACCCATGTTATTTTGTGTAGAACACATACTTGTGTAGAACACATACTGCTGTATAGGAACCAGATCTGACACCACAATACTGTATAATGGAGGGGAGTAGTGAAGATGCATGAGATGAGATCATAGGGCACCTCTCAAAATATTGTGAACACCGCCCCTTTTTTTAATTAAGAAGCTTAGTTATTTATGTCTGCAGGAAATAAATGCAAATGCAAAAATACCTGTTCGGTGCTCTTCTGTAAAATGAAAGCGTACGACCATACTGATGTTCCTCCTCCTCTACTATCTTTGTTTCTTCTAGCCACATCTACATCTACTACTGGGACCAGTCATCTCACAAAATGTGATGTGAATAAGAAAGGTTTCTGCGTGAATGGTGGCGAGTGCTTCATGGTCAAAGACCTCCCAAACCCACCAAGATATTTGTGCAGGTAAGAAGCCCTTTCCAGTTGCTTGAATGGAGCTGTGACATTTCTTGCTCTTGATGACCAAGTAAATAATTTCTCATTAATAATATAAAACTGATGACACAGCAGATTACCCTCTTTCACCTGCAAGGC